>NC_137033.1:44923260-45018260 GCF_032717465.1 Coenobita brevimanus
AAGGAGTGTAAGAAACAAAGAGGAATATTGGAAGAGAAAGCATAAGTAAATATGTATGGAAGGAATGAAAACAAAATGAACGAATGGAAATTAAGGCAAAGGCTATAGTGTGACAGGCTAAGAATGGATAACTACGCTAAATTTGAAGCCTTAGTGTGTGAATGGATGTGAGGCACTTTTTCCTGAGTTAGTTCAGTGATAGATTCCATGCCATTTTTGTGCTTCCTAGGTCTGTTCTTGGATCCTACACACCCCATTCATCCCAGAGAAATCAGTCTACTTTTTTGCTACATAAATAAGGATGAACGAAAGACCGACATCTTACGATACTAATCCACTTTTTCTTACAAAAATAAGAACACAATAATTTTTTAGAGATAGTTTACAGCGTTCATTTCGTGATGTCTCGATACACGGGGTTTGAAAGACCGATGTTCATAGGCAAAAGAAAACAGACTGAAGAAAACAGTACGAGTTTCCAAGCTGTGCATAAGAAACACTGAGAATACCCATAAACTTGCACTAAAGTCTTGGACAGAAGAGGGGAGAGGGAGATGCAGTAAGACGTAGGCTGCGTGGCCGCTGTAACGGGTAAGAATGTAAGCAGAGTTCAAAAGGGTAGAGACCTAAACGGCGGGACATACAGTGATTCAACACTGCGACGACGAGAGATGATGCAGAGAGTTGGTGAGAAGAAGGGAATTAATGTGACAAGAAACCTTGACCCCAAGCAGTTTAGAACTACTTCATGTGATGAGGCCCCCCCTACACACACACACACACACACACACACACACACACACACACACACACACACACACACACACACACACACACACACACACACACACACACACACACACGCACACACACACACACACACACACACACAAACTACACCACTCGCTGGATGAAGTGGGTGGTTACTGTCCCCCTTGAGCAAGGGGACGGGTGTGTGCGTGTGTGAAGGTCACAGCCTTGCCTTTAGATCGGACTATATGAGCTCTCAGCTCCCTTCCGGGAGGGTAAAAGCTGACGATCACGAACATCAAGTGATCCTGACCGACCCGGTGAATTACACACACACACACACACACACACACACACACACACACACACACACGGGGGCGCGCGGAACCAAGTAGACGGTGAACGCGGTGTAAAGTTTTACGGAAAAGGTGAGTCGCTGAGATGAGGAGACAGGTGGTGTGTGGTGGGTGACGTGATAAGTAGGAGGGACGGGGAGAATCAGAATCATGATTTGTGACGATGATTCAGAATCATGATTTGTGACGATGATTGGCGCAGCGCAGCTGAGGGTTTGGTGGGGGGTGAGAATGGGTTGTTGTGAGGTGAGTGAGGAGTGTGGTGATGTGCAGTGAGAGTACTGAAGGATGTAGAGAAGGGTGTGAGAGGGAGGAGGGAGGTGGGAGAGAGAGAATCATGAATTACAGAGTGCTGTGTGTGTGTGTGTGTGTGTGTGTGTGTGTGTGTGTGTGTGTGTGTGTGTGTGTGTGTGTGTGTGTGTGTGTGCGCGCGAGTGCGTGCGTGCGTGGGTGCGTGTAAAGGAAAACTCAAAATGTTTTTGGTCGATTTTTACCAAACGTTGTGGAAAAGTTGACGGCTGGCCTATGATTAAATTTATTATTTTTAAGAACGCTAAGTCAAGAGTCAAGGTCACAGGACTAGGTCAGTCGTTAACCTTATAGAATAAATTAATTTTTATCCAACACAGACCAAACTAGACGAAAAGGTTGACGGTGATTAAACAATGAAGTGTTTCAATAGGGCAACAAAGCAAAGTCAAAGTTCTACCCACAGATGTGTTTGTTAACAATATAACGCAAACATGTTAAAATTCGATTATAATCAAACTTAGTAGGAAGCTTTAGGGGCAGACAAGGTGTAGACATATTGGTTTTGAGGATAATAGGCCAAAGGTCGCGGTCACGAGGCATAGCCTAGTCAGCGTTCACAGGTTTTTTTCCGATTTAGACAAGACTCTGTTGCGGGTTTAGAAGTCAGGCAGGAACGGGGGGACTCGGTTTTGAGAACAATCCGTCAAAGGTCAAATTTACAAGGCAAGGCCAAATTTTGATCCGTGTGTCCCTATGTGAAGAAAATAACTAAAAGAGTTTTGATCTGATTTGGATGGAACTTGGTGGGTGAGTTGAGGGTCACCCTAGAGGTTGACATATTAAGCGCAATATGTCAATGGTCAAGGTCACATTGTAAGGTCACCTTAAATAGTTTTTATTCGATGTAGACAGTACTTTGGGGAGGGGTTCAGGTTAAGATAGCGTTAAATAGATTATACTTTGAAAACAATACGCCAAAGGTCATTATCACAGGAAAAGATCAAAGGTCAAGGTCACCAGGCATTTCTATTTGATCCAACTTGAACCAAAGTTTGTGAATGGATTAAGGTTTAGAGATGACTACAGTAATTCGATGTTGTGATAGATCTGTCGAAGATCAAGACCACATCAAATAATCTATTGTTAGACCAGTTGGTAGTGTGGGTGTTGCATTCTGTGAGTGTTCCTTATTGTTATTTTCTTCCTCACATTCGTGGATTTGTGTCTCTGTAGTTTTCGCCTTTATAGGATTTATTTGTATTTCTCTATGACACAAATTTCGTCCTTCTCTATAATTCATTTCTTTGGCTTCTGTTTACTAATTCAAGACTTAAAGTTCCTCCCTTCGTGTTTTTGTGATTCAGTAGCAGTTTGTATATTCTCATGTCTCCTCTGTAAGGCTGCTCCGTCTTTTTCATTCTTTACTTCTACTTCCTCTTCCATCGTTCCATCGCTTTACTGTCTGCTTTCGCTGTTCTCTAATCGCTTGGTTTTCTTTCATCCGATTATTTCCTCTATTTCGATCCTACTTTCCTATTCAAATATTCTATACCAGTAGCTTTCTCTCTCTCTCTCTCTCTCTCTCTCTCTCTCTCTCTCACTCCGCTGCTTTCTCGCTGGTGGGTTTTCTTCCGGAGTCGTTCTGTCTTATTTCTCGTCCCACACGCTTTTTGATTTTGGTTTTCGTCCGTGAATCTCTCTTCCTCACAATTTACCCTCGTGATTTTGACGGTAATAGGTGATTTTATGAGCGAATGATGATAAAGGGCGGCACATTTAGATGAGGCGAGGTGGTCATGGGGTTTGATGGGGAGGATATGGAGGGAGAAATCTGGTGTGTGTGTGTGTGTGTGTGTGTGTGTGTGTGTGTGTGTGTGTGTGTGTGTGTGTGTGTGTGTGTGTGTGTGTGTGTGTGTGTGTGTGTGTGTGTGTGTGTGTGTGTGTGAGAGAGAGAGAGAGAGAGAGAGAGAGAGAGAGAGAGAGACTTGGAAGGAAAAGTCAGGGAAAGGTTTGGTTGGAAAGGTGAAGGAGAAAAGTTTTGAGGAATGTTATGGATATATGGATGAGGAGGGTGAAAGAGTGTAAGAAACAAAGAGGAATATAGGAAGAGAAAACAGAAGTAAATATGTATGGAAGGAATGAAGAAAAAATGAATAAAGGGGAAAAAAAGCAAAGGATATGGCGTGATAAGCTAAGAATGGATAACTACGCTAAATTTAAAGCCTTAATGTGTGAATGGATGAGAGGCACTTTTTCCTGGGTTAGTTCAGTGATAGATTCCATGCCATTTTTGTGCTTCCCACATCTGTTCTTGGATCCTACCCACCACATTCATCACAGAGAAATCGGTCTACTTTTTTGCGACATACATATGAATGAACGAAAGACCGACACCCTACGATGCTAATCCACTTTTATTACGTAAATAAGAACTCAACATTGGCCATTATTAGAGGATGTTGTCAGCATTCATGTCTAGATACACGGGGTTTAAAAGACTGAAGGTCATTGGCAAAAGAAAAGACAGACTGATCAAAACAATTCGAGTTTACAAGTTGTGTACAAGAAACAATGAGAATACCCATAAACTTGCACTAGACTCTTGTACAGATGACTGGAGAGGGAGATGTAGTAAGACGTATACTGTGTGCCCGCTGTAACTGGTAAGAAAGTAGCTGGAGTCAAAAAATGCAGACCAAAATAGCAACGGCGGGAGGTACAGTAGAGTGATGCATCCATGCGACGAAGAGAGAGTGTCCAGACAGCTGGAGAAAAGAGGGAAATTAATATGACAAGTAACCGTGACCCCAAGCAATTTAGAATTACTGCATGTCATGAAGCCCCCCTCCACACACACACACACACACACACACACACACACACACACACACACACACACATACGCACTCAAGCACGCACACGCACGCACATGCACGCACACACACACACACACACACACACACACACACACACACACACACACACACACACACACACACACACACACACACAGGGTCGAGTATGGTCAAAGTAATGGCAGCAAGTGAAGACAGGTAAAGAAAGCACGGAGCTGGCTTAGCACATTCAACCTCTGCGAACCTCCTTTGCAGGAAAGTCATGCGATATTTCCAAGATCGTCCATGCTGTAGATTAAATGTTAGTCATAGTGGTTCAGATATTGATGACAAGAGATGATGATGATGATGTTGACTGGTGAGAGTAGATGATGATGATGATGATGATAATGATGATGATGATGATGATGATTATAACAATAGATGATGATGGTGATGATGATGGATGACAGTGGATGATAATGATGATGATGAAAGTCTAAGACGCTTGTGAAATGGAAATGAAAATTATGGCACGTAAAACTAGGAAAAATATTATGGCACAAAATTATCTACTTCACTACAAGAGGTCTTTCCTGGGCTGAATAAACTCGCCTAGCAGCACCAGGAATATACTATCAAATAGTTATCTTAGTGAAAGAGTTAAGAGTAAGTTGGCTGAATAGCAGGAAGTGGTTGGTTATTTCATGATGCCTGGTTCCGTGTTAGACAAGGGAAAAGTTATCATCATCATCCTCCCATCATCACCATCACATTACTTCACCATCATCATCATCATAATCATCATCATCACACTATTACATTATCATAATAATCATCACACTCTTTCCAGCTAATGTAAATGTCGTGAGCAGAATCTAGAATCAGCCACAGGAGGCCATGAAATCAAGAGAAACCATCTGCAGGACACCTATTGAAACAGGAAACGGCTTAGCTCCTTAAGAGATGTCTCCCTTAAACTGACTTAAATAATCTGACGCCAGTAAGCTAATTAACACCATGGTACTGAAAAGGTTGCTGGAGAAGGCTTTTTATCCCCTGTCTTAGAGGTACAACTGTGGACAAAAATTCCGATCCACTTCATTACCATGTATGAAGAGACATTATGTAATCAGTTTGGAATCCAGTATTTTTGTCTTCTGATACCATCGAACTTTTTAGAATGTCGGGTTTTAAAATACAACCCTTCAAATGGTGGCTGTAAAAGCTTAGTCCCTAGCTGGATAAGTAACTCTGTTCTGCTCTATAAACTCCCTTGTTAACTAAACACTCCGGCGAGAATGAAAATTATATTGATATTGGAAAGAAAATCGTTTTATATACTCCCTGTTTTACTACTCCCTTCCCATAATTACGTCCTTCAATAATTAGATAATCTGGTGCCCAGTTCACTCGTGCTTTGTCTTCATAAATACCAAAGTCCTCTAATAAGGAAAAGAGTTAAGGAGGAAGGTAAGTCGAGCAGGTGAGAGGGCGAGAAAGTCACTAAAGCCTTCTAACCACCAAATGGAGGTTTTATTTAAACTCAGTACTTTACTGGCCTCTTTGGGTTTAACATGTAGCTGGCGAAGAGTTACACCTAAAAGAAGACGTTCCCAACCGAGGGGGAGTCTGATGCTAAGACAAGATAGTAGTTATCTCGGCAGTAAGACCAAATACACGGCTCCAAATAAAGTCCCCGATCAAGGACATGGTTATCAAGTAAGAGTTTCCCGCAACTGTTCCTTAATGATTCATTTTTGCTTCCAACACATTAATATATTTCAGTATGTTATTCATGCAGTGTAATTCAGTGTGCCAAAATGCATAAAAAAAACAAAAAGAGACTATATTACTGTAATACAGAAATCCGTCAGTCATGGATGAATCATTAGGAAGCCTGGGATGCAGACAATATCACGGACACAAGACATTTCCTGGAAAAAGGCCTCATCAACATATGAAGGCTTAAAACTTGCTGGCCTGGTACACATATAGGTAAATCTATTGTTCCGCGTCTCAGCCGAACCATTATTAAACTCTTCCACGGTATTCTGAAAAAGTATACTGGGTTCCAAATATAACATTAATAGATTTCGAAAGTCATCGTTCAATGTACCGTAATTTTTCGCAATGAAGCGTATCGCTATTTCCGCACCTGCACGATGATCCCCAACCTAGATACCGTGGCCAATTAGTGAATACCATCCCGTTTTTACCAACATCCAGCCTATTAATATTATACGAGGGTAATCCTAGTTTTTGCTGGCAATTCCACACGGCGTAATTTAGTGTACATGTGGCGGGCAAGATTATTTTTAGGGCAAACATTTATGTAAGTTAATCCCTTCAGTACGTTTATGTCTTAATTTACTTTTTCTTGTTACTGTCTACAAGAGAGAGAGAGAGAGAGAATGAGCACCTCACCTGTAGCAAACAATCCATCTACTCACTAAGGCTTGGGATATTGATACAGCCAAAAAAAAAGACACTGTGATGGAGCAGAAGCTATGAAGATTGGCAAGGTCTGGGGGTGACGAATGGGGGAAGGGACTGAGGGATGATGAGGGAAGGAATAGGAGGGAGGGCAGGGGTAGCAGAGGCAAGAGGGAAAGGCGAGAATGCGAGAGAGTGGTTAGAAAGGACAAAAAATTCAAATGACACTGTGTTGATGGGCAGGATATGAAACTGGGGAGCTTGTTGGGTTAAAGGTAGTGAGGAGGAGTTGAAGGGATAGACAGGGGAAAGACAGGAGGAATGAGGAGGAAGATTAGTGGGATATGAGAAGTGGATGGGACGAGCAAGTCACATGGAAGAGAGAGGTGGAAAGGAAACTAACAGAAATAGGAGATAAGTTTGGTAGAGAAACAAAGAGACTGTGGTGGCGCAGAAAAAGTGGCGAGGTATCTGAGGTGGAGAGAGAAAGAGAGAAAGAGAGAGAGAGAGAGAGAGAGACAGATGCGTAAATGTGACTGAAAGATACAATGAGAAGGATATAAAAGAGGTTATGAGAGTGATGAGTATTGGTGGATGAAGAACAGTGACGAAGAGTGGAAGAAGTTACGAGGAAAGAGACAGGAGGGATGATCAGAGGGGGAGATGGAACAGGAAGAGATGAGTATGGACGGATGAAGAGAATGAGAAGGAATGGGACGATGAATAATATACGAATTTCAGACAGCGAGGAGGGAGAGGAAGAAATGTGGAGGAAAGAGGTAGGAGGAATGAGGAGGAGGAGTTGAAATAAAAAGGGGAGATGAGAGGAATTATTACAAAAAAAAAAAAGAATATGTAAAGGTAGATGAGGACAGACTAGCAATGTTGAATGACAATGAAATATGGGATGAAAATGGGAGGAGAGGAAAAAGAAGAGAGAGGGAGAGTATGAAAAAGGGAAGATAAATGAGAAGATGGGTTGGAAACGGAGAAGGGGTCAAGACATGAGAAAGTGAGCGGGAGGACACGATGATGGTGAAAGGAAGGCAAGAAAATTGAAAGAGGAAAGAGGAAAATGAGGCATAAGAGAGATGACAACGTGAGAGAAGAAGAAGGAAGGGCGACAGAGGGAGGCGAGAGAAATGGCAGAAAAAAAAAATAAAGGAGGGGAAAGGAAGGGGAAGTAAAGAGAACGGGACAGGAGTGTTGATGAAAAGGAGAGGGAGCGGGAGAGGAAAACGTAGGATACACAGATACCAGGAGGCTTGTTAGCCTATAACGAGGGTATCTGCTGGGAAAACTAATTAGGCTAAGGATCAAGGTGTGAAAAAAAAGAGGAAACGACGAGGCGAATTGATGAGAAGGGGAATGAAAAGAGGGAAAGGAGAGAGAGAAATGAAGGAGAACGAAGAGACGTGAGGAAAGGGAATGAGAACATAAGAAATATGGGAAAAAAATGATAAGGGAAGGAGGAGGAGGGATGAGAGGGGGAATGAAATAAATGAAAAGGAAAAGATGAGAGTAAGATATTAGAGGAATGGAAAATATTAGTAGATATAGAAATAGAAGAGGTAGACTATGAAATGAAAGTGGGAAATAAGGTGGGGGGGGGGATAAGGAGAGAGGAGAGGGGTGTGTGGATGATAAGGGAAGAGGGGAGATGTACTGTATTAGCAGGCGAACAGAGAGGAAGAAAATATAAGGAGAGTGGAAAGAGATAAAGAAAGAAAAAATAGGAAAGAAGAGGAAGAGACAGGAAAGAGGAAGAGAGGGGGGGGCAGCAAATGATTCGTGGAGAGAGAAGAAAAGGGAATGAAATGGAAAGAAGGAAAAGACGTGATATGAAAGAAGAGGAGAGCAGACAGCAGATGATAAGGGAAGATTGATGAGGAATGAGAATGGGAGGGAAAGATAGGATGAGATAAGAAGAAAGAAATCCGAAGAATGGACGGTACAGTATCGGAAAGGGGAGTAGCTACGAGACCGAGAAAGAAAGGAAGATGAAGAGATGAGAAACGGCGTGGGAGGTGAGAAGGGAAGGGAAGAATGAAGAGGAGATGAAAAAGAAGAGTTGACGGGCAGCGTACGACATGGAAAGGGAAACAGGCATAATAATTGGAGGGGGAAAAACGAAGCTAAAAAAAAATGGGATAGAGGAAAAAATGTTGGGGGACAGAGTTAGAAGGACGAGAAATAGAACTGGGGAGAAAGTGGTGAGACAGAGTGAAGTGGAAGTACGAGGAAAGGAGAAAAGGAAGAGGGGGCGAGAAAAAGAGAGAAGAAGGAGTAGCCGATTAAAAGTATTGGGGAAAAGGGGGAAGGGAGAGGAGGGTACAAAAGAGTACACAAACAATAAAAACAAATATTGGTTCTTTCAAGATCGTTTCTTATACCGTGGATTATAACTACGATATCTCTTTTATGAGCCATGGGCAGTGATAACAAAGCAGTAAGGCTCCCACCCTCCACCAAAACTTCCAGCCAAAAAACGGCAGGAAAAGTTATGGGAACTACTATTGAATAAACATATAACTGACATGGAAACTTCATCTGATAAGTTGAGGGGAAAACATATTTTACATTATTTTAACAAAACTAAGGTGTGTGTGTGTGTGTGTGTGTGTGTGTGTGTGTGTGTGAATCACTGATTTATATATATTAAATCTGTATTCCGTCCCGGCTCCAATCATCAAAGTTTATCTTCCTTTGGACCTACATAATGAGTTGGTTTGTTTTCCTCTCTGTCGACTGTCTGGCCACCTTCCTCATTCCTGAATGTGGTCGTCTCGAGTGGAAAATAAAAATAGCAAGAAATCTTATGTAGGATTGACCCAACCTCAGTTATAAAAGCTTGACATCAAGAACTCCCTCCCATTTTTGCTGTGTATGTGAAATATTAAAAACTCTATGTGCCAGCCAGTCGCTTCGGCCGCATGTGACAGTTTCCTGCCCCTAACATTTACATGTTTGTTTCTTTGGCTGATTTCTGTTTATATATATATATGAACTAGATAAGAACAACTACCATAAGTCTATAAACTGAAAGAAGGTTAATTGGGTAGTGTTTTGTAACAAGAACTGTATTTCACAAATCAAAATGGGACCACACACAGGCATGTGATCTTTTGACGAATGATTGTGGACGACAGGCGCTGTTTCATGACCATGTGGAGGTGTTTACCATCAAGACTATATTATGGTGATCAAGATCATGTGGTGGTGGTTATGACTATGACCACATTGTATTTATGATCACTGTCATGTGATGGTGTTTATGACCGTGTGGTGGTGTTTATGATTATGCAGTGGTATTTGATGACTATGTGGTGGTATTTCATGCTGATGAGGTAGCAATTATCACCATGTTGTATTGTTTATAGTCATGTAGTGGTGCTTATGATCTTGTGGTGGTGTTTATGGTCATGTGGTGTTACTTTTGACCATGTGGTGGTGTTTATGACGATGGTCTGGCGTTAGTGTTTATTGCACTGTGGTAGTGTTAAAGGCCATGTGCTGGTGTTTAAGGCCATGTGCTGGCGTTTCCTTCATTATCTCCTCTTCCTTCTGTCTATGTGTGACTCTACACTGAGTGACAAGCCAAATGGTTTCTTGTACACCAGGAAACCATTTACTATTCTGGGCGGTAACCATGTGACGAAATTATGGCTCCTGGTGGTTTTATGGGTAATTAAGGCACTCCAATCGGATTGAGCCTGTCTAGGATTATATCCAAGGGGCGGTAGGGTTTCATTGCTCACGTAATGCCACTTAGGGATGAGTGAGGCTGGTCACTCTCATCTTAAATGTCAGGACCAACTTGCCTAGCCCCGGGCTCCTACGCTCCACATGAGGCAATGTAGGATTGGATTATGGATGGATGGATGAAAGGATGGTGTTACGTCTTACTATGTGGTTGTGTTTATTACAATGGCCAGGTGCTAGTGTCTATTGCACTGTGGTGGTGTTTATGGCTAGTGTCCATTGCTCTGTGGTGGTGCTTAGGGCTAGTGTCCATTGCATTGTGGTGGCGTTTAGGGCTAGTGTCCATTGCACTGTGGTGGTGTTTATGGCTAGTGTCTATTGCACTGTGGTGGTGTTTAGGGCTAGTGTCTATTGCACTGTGGTGGTGTTTAGGGCTAGTGTCTATTTTTTTTTTTTTTTTTTTTTTTTTTATGCGAGGAAGAAGGAACCAAAGGCCATGAGCCCGCAGTAACAGTTCCCTCCAAGAGAAAAACAAAATACAATATAGAGCCAAATTCAAGATCCGATCATTTTGAGATGCCTGGACACACTGCGTTTGAAAGACTGGAGATCATAGGCAGCAGGAAATACAGACAGAGGGAGACAGTTCCAGAGCTGACCTGTTGCATAAATGAAAGACTGGGAGTAACGGTTAACTCTTGCATTAGAGAGTTGGACAGAAAAAGGATGAGAGTTTCCTGCCAGACGGGTGCTACGCGCCCGTCGTAGAGGTGGAGGAATGCAAGCAGACAGTTCAGAGGAGCAGTGACCATTAAAGTAGCGATAGAAAAGAGATAAAGATGCAACAGTGCGGCGAAGAGACAGAGGTTGAAGGGAGTCAGTAAGAGGAGGAGAGTTAATGAGACGAAAAGCCTTTGACTCCACCCTATTGAGAAGAGCTGTATGTGGGGAGCCACCCAACACATGAGAGTTGTACTCCACACAGGGGCGGATAAAACCCCTGTATATAGTCAACAATTGCGCAGGGGTAAAGAAAGAGCGGAGTCGGCTTAGCACACCCAATCTCTTGGAAGCAGATTTTACAAGAGATGTAATATGATCTTTCCAAGATAAGTCCCGAGTAAATGAAACCCCAAGCATGTTCAAGGATGATGCAGGATTAAGCTGAATATTATTAAACATTAGTGGGTATACCTGTGGAAGATTTTGTCGGGTTGATAGGTGTAAGAACTGAGTCTTAGATGCATTAAAGACAACCATATTATTTTTACCCCAGTCAGAGATACGAGCCAAGTCAGACATTAGGTGTGCCATAGCCTCATCCCTTGTTTGTTGAAGTAACTGTTGAGATGGGCGTTGCGGGAACCGAATGGAAAGGTGAAGGGTGGAGTCATCAGCATATGAGTGGATATGGTTAGATGTACAGCTTAGAAGATCATTGATGAATAAAAGGAAGAGAGTTGGTGATAGGACAGAGCCCTGAGGAACACCACTGTTGATAGATCGAGGAGAAGAACGATGGCCGTCTACAACAGCGGCTATAGAACGACCAGAAAGGAAGCTAGCGATGAAGGCACAGATAGAAGGATAGAAACCGTAGGAGGGCAGTTTGGAAATTAAAGATTTATGCCAGACTCGATCGAAAGCCTTTGAGATGTCAAGTGCAATGGCAAAGCTTTCGCCAAAGTCCCTAAAGGAGGATGACCAGGAGTCTGAAAGGTAGGTGAGAAGATCGCCAGTGGAGCGTCCCTGACGGAACCCATACTGACGATCGGAAAGAAGGTTGTGATAGGAAAGATGCCTTAAAATTTTTCTATTAAGAATTGACTCGAAAACTTTTGAAATACAGGACGTTAAAGCAATTGGACGATAGTTGGAGGGTTGGGAGTGGTCACCCTTCTTTGGGACTGGCTGGATGAGAGCAAACTTCCAGCAAGAAGGAAAGGTACAAGTTGACAGACAAAGACGAAAGAGTTTGCCTAGGCAGGGTGTAAGCACAGAAGCACAGTTCTTGAGAACAACAGGAGGGACCCCATCAGGCCCATATGCCTTGTTAGTACTGAGGCCAGTGATGGCAGAAAATACATCAACTGAAGAAATTTTAATGTCAGCCATGAGGAAGTCAGAGGGGGGAAGTGATGGAGGAACAGCACCGGAATCGTCTAAGGTAGAATTGGAGGAGAAAGTCTGTGCGAAGAGATCTGCTTTATCAGTAGAAGAAATAGCTACAGAACCATCGAGTAGAAAAGAGGAGGGAAGGATGATGAGGTAAAGTTGTTAGAAAGATTTTTGGCAAGATGCCAGAAGGAGCGGGAAGAATTCGAGTTGGAGAGTTGAGAGCATTTAGTATGGATGAAATTATTTTTAGTAGAGCGAAGAACAGACTTAGCACGATTCCGGGCAGAAACGTAAAGATGATGTGATTCAGGGGTGGGTTGGCTCCGGTACCTTTTGTAGGCCCTCTCCTTGTTGCGGACAGCATTAGAACAAGCGTGATTAAACCAAGACTTTCTTGCGTTAGTCAAAGGATATGAGAAAGGAATGTATGCTTCCATGCCCGAGAGAATAACCTCCGTAATGCGCAAGGCACACTCAGATGTGGTGGTGTTTAGAGCTAGTGTCTATTGCACTGTGGTGGTGTTTAGGGCTAGTGTCTATTGCACTGTGGTGGCGTTTAGGGCTAGTGTCCATTGCACTGTGGTGGTGTTTATGGCTAGTGTCTATTGCACTGTGGTGGTGTTTAGAGTCATGTGCTGGTGTTTAGGACCATAACCATGTGGCCGAGTTTATGACCAAAACCATGTCGTTGAGTTTATGACAACGACCATGTGATGTTTAAAATAATGTGATGTTTTAACCATGTGATGGTGTTTATGACCATGTGCTGGTCCTTATGATCATAGCCTAACCATATTGTCAAGTTTATTACCATTACCATGTGATGTTTCTAACCATTCAGTCACTCAAAGACAACACACAACTGCATGTACGGCCTCCTGATATCCACCCTTCTGAATGCTATCTCCCTCGTGAGGACAGAGTCCACTTGGCCAGGCTGAGATGTGGGCACCATCCAGCCCTCAGCTACCAGAAGAGTCTGGACGACTCCGTCGCTGATGCCTGTCCAGGATGCGACACAGCACCCCATACTATTAAACACACTATGGAAGACTGCACTGCACACAATCACCTGCGCCAACAACACAACATACACTTCTTGAGAGCTCTGTGGGAAGGCCCGGTCTCGGTCGTGGCCTTCCTTAGGGAATCGGGGCTGTTCGGCCAGACTGCCTAGGGAACAACTACTACTGTTACTGCTACCATGTGGTGGTGTTTATGACCATGTGCTGATGTTTGTAACCATCACCAGGACGTTGTTATTATGACCATGAAGACATGCTGGTGTTTATGCCCATGTGATGGTGTTTATGACCATGTGCTGGTGTTTGTAACCATCACCATGAGGTAGATATTATTACTATTGAAACATGCTGGTGTTGATGCCCATGTGGTGGTGTTTATGACCATGTGCTGGTGTTTGTAACCATCACCATGAGGTAGATATTATTACTATTAAAACATGCTGGTGTTTATGCCCATGTGGTGGTGTTTACGACTATCACCATGTGTCTGTGTTTATGACGTTGTGGTAGTGTTTATGATGTCTCTTCTGTTGGTATTTATGTTACTGTTATGTTATTATTATCCTGTAGGGTTTACAAGGTGGTGCCTCTATGAAGATGCTTTTTCCATGATGGCCGCCCTTAAGAGGAATTACAGACATAATGTGAGTGCCATGGAGCCCAGCACTGTCTCCTCTGGCACACGACCTCGCATTCATACTCATCAGCCAAGCATTAGTGTCAAAACCCAAATTGTTTTGTTTACTAGCTAGCTGTTGATATGAACTATGTTATATAAAACATGGATATTTAAAAACAGCGTTCTTAATTTCCATTTAAAATATCGAAGATGCAGGAAAAGGAAGCCTTTATGTGGAGACAACAAACCGGATGGCTCTGGTGCCTGGTTTTATAAATGTCCCTCACCTTACTCCTCATCTCTCGCAAGTGGGATGGTGGGCTGCAGGAGAAAGGCAGCTTCAGCCAGCATTCTATTGAGTTCATGTCCAGATGAACATGAGGCAACAACAACGATAAACAAACAATGAGAACAACAGTAGGAACATTTTTTTTTCTTTTTAGCTACATACTGGCAGAAAGGATGGAGGAGGGATGTAGCGACGTGGCCTAACTGTTAAAGTGGGCTCGAGCCTCAAAAGATTAAGAACCCTGGGTCTAGCTGAAGGTTTCAAGAAAAAAGGAGGCTTACAATGCGATAAAAGAAAAGCCTTGGAAATATTGAAAACGATGACTGTAGACGACTGTAATGTATAAACTCTTTCCCCCCGAGGCCGTCTTTTATACTGTTATTAATCTGACTACCGAACTGACAAACTGATGCAATAAAACTGACCACATGTACTGAAAGCCAAGGATTTAACGATAGCCATGTCATATTCCTCCATTATTAAAGGCCTCTCCTCAGAAACGTCCTCGTACTGAAAGGGTTAAACAGGAATAATATTTCTTACATGGCAGTGTTGACCAGTTCTGCATCTTCCATGATCTGCAAGGGAGAATACGAGAACAATGTGAGACTTGGGTATTATAGTTACTTCTAAGCATGTCCATCCCCTCTAGAGTCTCACTACCCGTTTTTATACAATGTGTAATTTTCAGACGAATTTATTCAGATTTGGAGCGACCGCTTGTGACGATGGAGTTCAGCTAAATATAATTATACTAAAAATACACATAATCAAACTGAAGGGGTTAGGGAACAATCTTAATATCTGACTGGGGAAGATGAATCTTGCTTTTAATGCTTCACAAACTCAGTTCTTTCATCTTTCAAAATCTTTCGCAGGATTATCCTCTATTTTCTAACAATATCCGACCCAACTGTGCATCATCTTTAAAAATGACTGGGATTTCATTTTCTCAGGATTTATTTTGGAAAGACCATATTCCCTCACTTGTAAAATCTGCTTCCAAGAGATTAAGTGTGCTAAGCCGATTCCGTGCTTTCTTTACCCCTGCATAGCTGTTGAATTTATACAGAGGTTTTATTCGCCCCTGTGTAGAATACAACTCTCACGTGTTGGGAGGCTCCCCAATTACAGCTCCTCTCAACAA
This sequence comes from Coenobita brevimanus, assembly GCF_032717465.1. Classification (NCBI taxonomy): domain Eukaryota; kingdom Metazoa; phylum Arthropoda; class Malacostraca; order Decapoda; family Coenobitidae; genus Coenobita; species Coenobita brevimanus. Next base: position 44,938,789 of record NC_137033.1, read on the forward strand.
GGTGGAGTCTAATGCTTTCCGTCTCATTAACTCTCCTCCTCTTGCCGGCTCCTTTCAATCTCTGTCTCTTTGCCACACTGCTGTATCTTTATCTCTTATGTTTCGCTACTTTAATGGTCATTACTCCTCTGAACTGTCTGCTTGTATCCCTCCACCACTATGGCGGGCGTGTAGCACCCTTCTAGCAACAAACTCTCATCCCTTTTCTGTCCAGCTCTCTAATGCAAGAGCTAACCATTACTCTCAGTCCTTCATATATGCAACAGGTCAGCTCTGGAACTGTCTTCCTATATCTGTATTTCCTGTTGTCTATGACCTCCAGTCTTTTAAAGGCAGTGTGTCCAGGCATCTCAAAATGAACAGATCTCGAATTTGGCTCTCTGTTATCTTGTTTTCGTTTTTTCTCTTAGAGGGAACAATCTTACGGGCTTCTGACTTTTGGTTCCTCCGTCCATGCATTAAAAAAAAAAAGTGTGTGGGGGGGGCACTTTCCGCTGTTTTAATTATTAATGTGTAGTTTACTGAAATGAATCCTCAGTATGGACATGACTATGAAAGGTGAAACACACACACACACACACACACACACACACACACACACACACACACACACACACCGAGCAAAGCGACACCAAGAGTATTTAACTTTAAAAGAAGTCATAGTACTAAAAGAGTTTATGAATTAAAGGATTCGACTGTATTATGTAGCATTGGTTCGAGTACAGTGTGTGTGTGTGTGTGTGTGTGTGTGTGTGTGTGTGTGTGTGTGTGTGTGTGTGTGTGTGTGACATCAGTGGATATTGGTGTTTTTGTTGTTCCAGTTGTGAGGAGAAATAGCGGTCCTGGTTATTGCCTATCCAATTGATTCTTCTTTTGTTGTCCACAGCTTCCGCGCACCCACCAACCCACCCGCATACCTCTCTCTCTCTCTCTCTCTCTCTCTCTCTCTCTCTCTCTCTCTCTCTCTCTCTCTCTCTCTCTCTCTCTTACACACACACACACACACACACACACACACACACAATCAGTTCATAAAAAGAAGCACTGAAAAGTGAAACACTTGCGCCGCGTGTTACAATTAATTTCAAGACGAACATTTGATCCTCCCCTGTGCGCTTGGCCTCTGACTGGTTGCTCTCAAAACCTGATTACTTCATCCCTACCTGACCATCAGCCCATCCATCAAGTTATGTCCAATCTTCAAATAAAAAAGAAAAAATGTTTAAGTTGAAACTGTCCTATGGGCGTGACCTTTCATTTAATGTTCTGAATATAAAACAGTTTCATTCTTGGCTAGCGTTATACTTTTTCCACCAAGTTTGATCCGGACGAGTAAAAACTGTGTGATTTAAAGGGCTGAACCTTTACCTTGCTTTGTGGCCTTTACCTAGCCTATGACCGATTGGTCTCTAAATGGAATAATTTCATCCTTTTCTGTCCGTCGACCATTGCTACGGGTCTGGTCAAAATTGAATCAAAACTGTTTCAGCTGATTTTGTCCTTAACCTGTGACCCAAGACTTTTTTCGGCCACAAAAGTAATCGCCTCTTTCTATGATGAACCTCAGTCATTATGCCAGACTTCGTACAAGTACGGCCAGCTATATTTTTTACCATAATCTTGCTAACAGACAAACAGACGTAACCTAACACACCCCTCGCGTTTTTGCACCAGTATAAAAATGTCCACTGCAGAACCGAACCTTTTCAGAGAATGATAGTCAAGATTGTCACTTTCCCATACAGGTCAAGTATGAGCAGAGAATGGGAGTCTGCAGGAAAAGTAGTGGATGTGAAAATCGCTGTTGTACTGGCTATGTTTGTGTCAAAATATGCATATATCATCAGAAAGATCGACGGTAGCTCAGTTGGTAGAGAGTTGGCCTGCAGTCTTAACGGACCCGGGTTCAAATCCCGCTGGGGCAGGGAAGAGTTAAAGGATTTGAATTCAATAAAGGCAGACTTTACTCATTTACCAGAAGACCCGCCGACATGTCGTTAAATACCCCCGCTAATACCAATACACCAGTCCTTTATGAGACAGCCCTAGCATGTATTCAGTATGGACGGTGGGTGTTAGCGCCGAAGTGGTGACATGTAGAGGTGTACGGTACGTAGGAGGACTACTGGGCCTTGAGTGCAGGCTGTGAAGCCTATGCCCAGAGTCGGTCACATAAAAAAAAAAAAAATATGCCAGGCTATGTAAGGAAATACTACCAGCACCATTTAAACACACGCCGAGGTGTGCGCTGGAACCCTAGAGGCCTAAACTTAGAGTTCACTCGTCGCAAGACGAGTAGGCTTACCATAATCACCAAGCCACCACAGCTTGTAAGCTGAATATAAGCGCCTGGAAATAGCAAGAATTGAAAAGAAAGTAAGGCGTTACAAGGGGTTAGTTTGGCTTAGAAAAGACTGACATTGAATTGGCCGTCACATACCGTACTGGCCATGACTGCCCGGCTGTCCATCTTCATTTCCCTCGGTTCGTCAGTCACCTACGACCACCACATGCTTAAATTCTCTGTAAAGTTAACACAAATAAGTGAACACAGTATCTCCTCCGCTGAGATGGTTAAAGTGGTATTAAACTGTGCGTCACTGGTGCCCTGTCTCCTAGCGTCGTTTCTCCCACACCAACGTAAATAAGACTAACATGTCGTAACTCAGCGTTGCGTTTGGTGGACAGGATGATAGAAAACGTGATGTTGCTACAGCTAACGTGATAGATATGAGTATTGCATGAGTAGGTATTATAAATTAATATATATATATATATATATATATATATATATATATATATATATATATATATATATATATATATATATATATAGGTTACTAAGATACTTACTTAGCAAAGCTTCTTATCACGCGTAAATGACTCCGTATGATACTGCACATAAACTGGGTGGGTGAGATACACAGGATAAAGCTTGGACTATTTAGTAAAGGTCCATCCTATTTATTCCCCCCCCCCTCCCATTTGTCAAATTGTCACAACAAATCAGCCACATACTGTATGTTACTGTCTTGTAATAATGAATGACTGGTAAACGAACATTAATCTGTTTTTCAGTTGGTTTCTTAGTAACTGAGCAGCTATCGTCACTCGAAGAAGTTTAGTATTTGGTAGAATAACAGTTTTATAATAACAGTTTTGTAATATATCCTACATAACAGTGACAAGCTAAGAAGTGCATAACATAGCCTAACATCTTTGTTATTATTTTGTCAGATTATTTATTCAGCTTAGAGGAGCCCCTGGTAATGACGGTGTTAATGAAAGCTAAATCCAAACTCTCCAGTCGAGAAGATCCTTTCTGATCTGACTAAAGTTGTTTAGAGACAGCAAGAATATACCAGGATAATACGTCACATGTTTCCTGAACGAGAAACTGACTAGGAAAGAGTAGGAGAGTGAGGACGAAGCAGAGAGGGGAAGGGGAAGACCGAAGATGGGATGGATGGGGTGAGAAGGTACGTGTAGGCTATATAAGTGGGGTTGTGAGAGCTGTTGGAAAGGCAGCCTGCTCGCGGGAGGACAGGATGACATAGAGACGATTCGTTTGTGGTGACCGCTTCCGGAATAATGTACACCTGGATACAGACTGAGAGGTGACGGATAGATAGTTTCAACTGATTAAGTATTGTCAGTGTCCAGTATCATAATAGCCATCTTCAATGCTTGGTAGTCGTGCGCGTTATGATTTAATAATAACCAGTCTATCTTCATCACGACTTACTTCAAGAAAGTTTATGACCACGTCCCTTAAACTAATAACTAGCGATGTTGGGTTTTATGCCGAATTATTTTCTTTACACATGGGAATGTGCCATCGTGATGGCTAAATATCCTCTAAATACGTGTCTCAAAACCTATTTCACCATTGCAGGTCTAAAAGATATAAACCATCACAGTTACAACGTGTCCTCTCGGATCCTCATATCCCGACTAATTGCAATCAGGGGTGGCAGTGAGTTTAAGCCAACGCGGCCATGATGGTTGACATATACGGTATATGCAACCTGACAATGTGAAATATGGCATCAGTGAGCCAGGCTCTGAGGCCAGAATTTAAGTGTTTAATCGACCCAATGGCTTATTGGAAATTGTCAGTAGGAATATTACTTATCACTGGTTACTTTACAACCAAAATTGTGTTAATAGTACTTCGAGAAATAAGGCAAAAGAAAGGGACTAAAGGTAACATTTAATTGCTGTGGAAATCTATTATTCACAATATTTGGTTAAGATCCTTAATGAGTACGACTCCAGAAATGAGGATTTGATGTCACTATGACCGGAGCAGAGCGTTATAAAGACTTTTTTGTTATATTTCAAATGAAGTTATCAAAGGAACACAATAAAAGTGAAAGGAAAGGTTTAAACTTTACCATGTTGACTTCTGTAAATAATTCTCACAGATACCAGACAATGTTATTCATCTTAATGGAACCCTGTGATGTCGAAGGTGTTTGTTATTACCGTACCGTATCTAACCATTCCATTAAAACCCTGTGTCCTAAGCGGATAAAAACGCCTGGAAAAAGCAAGAAGAAAGTACAAATGACGTCCTCATCCCACAGAATTCATTTCCTGTCTCATTTTTCTTCATTTATGGAATTAGTTACATGAATTACCTGGAATTAATTAACTGGATTTAATTAACTCATTTTTCTTCAATGTTGGTATTAAGAAAAAGTCTGTAGTACAGCATGAAAAGACTTTTTCTGAACCCATCAGTAGAAAAGTGAGAGAGAGAGAGAGCGTTTCTGTGAACGTTAGAGAGCATGTGTGTGTGCTTGTCTGTTGCATTTACTTGGGTGCGTGTATATATAAAGATTATATATATATATATATATATATATATATATATATATATATATATAAAGATTATATATATATATATATATATATATATATATATAATGTATGTATGTATGTATGTGTGTGTGTGTGTGTGTGTGTGTGTGTGTGTGTGTGTGTGTGTGTGTGTGTATACAGGCAGATTAATTATAACAGACAAATTAACCACAGGAAAGACAAAAAAGAATCAGAGACTAAGTATTTCATTAATTATATCTTGACACAGTCTGAAGATGTAATACATGAAAGTCCTAACTTTCTCAATTTTCATTACTCCTTTGGTTAATGCGTGTGCCTTTTACAGTTATAGAGCGAAATATAAGCTTAGTTTTATGTATATTTTTCAGTTATACAGTTCTTAGCAATTAGAACACAGACTTTTCTTTTCAATTTTTTGTAACGTGTTCGGATAAAAAGGAGTATAATTTCATCCCACGTTCGTTTAATGACATGAAAATTAGTAGGGAGTGTGGCGTAATGAGGGGAAGGGGAGGATGGCCTAGTGCAGCACAGTTTACACGCACGCTTAATAAAATACCTGATCCGATAGTGTGACAGTGTGACATTTTCAGGGAGCCTACAGAACAGGGAAATGGGGGCAAACAAGAGTCATTCTATTTTCCATTATCAAGGTTATTATTATTATGCTGCTGCTGCTGCTGATGATGATGATGATGATGATGATTATTATTATCATCATCGGCATCATCATCGTCATCATGGTCTTGTTTCGCCACCTTAGAATGTTTGAGACATGATCCAGTAACACGAAAGAGAAAAAGTACTAAACTGGGAGAACTGTCAACAGCATCATCATTAAAATGAATATTATTTTTGTTGGAGTTGTTGCTGATGTTGTTATTACTGTTTTTACTACATACGAGTAATGGCCACTGTGTGTGTGTGTGTGTGTGTGTGTGTGTGTGTGTGTGTGTGTGTGTGTGTGTGTGTGTGTGTGTGTGTGTGTGTGAATAAAACTCAGCATTATTTAACCTGACTTGCTGGAAGGGCTGATGGCAAGGGAATGAGCAAATCTTGTAATTTTAGGACGATGATCAAAGGTCAGGGTCACAGGACAAGGTAAAATGCTGACTTAGCAAAATCAACTAAACAGTTTTTATCGAATTTAGGCCAAACTGGGGAATGGCTGAGGCTAAGGCAAGAATGAACTGATATAAGTTTGAGTCAAAGGCTTCAGTCAAAGCTCAAGGTCACAGGTTAAGTTCAGGGTTCGACCTCTGTGTGTGGGTTTTAAGAAAATATACTCCAGGGCCCCTATTCAAAAACGTTCCTAGGAAAGTCCTAAGAACTGCTCTCAGCTGGGACCGTGTCTTGGGAATCGATTCATAAACACTACCTAGGACGTACATGGCAATTCCTACCCAGGAATTTTCCCAAGTCCCAGACTTAGGAAAAATGCTAACCGTAGCAATATTTTTTTTCGAAAATGCAGTTTTTGGTCAAGATAGAGAGATATATTATTTAGTAAAATACTCTAAGTCACAAAATGATTATAGAAATAATGTAGGTGGATTTCTTGATGAATGTAAGTATCTATTTTCCAGTTACATTTTCTTTTTTCTGTGGACGCTAGGCTATCGTGTATTGTAAACATACAGACGGCGCGGGAGCATTCAACCTCCTAGAAGAATGCGCCCTGGTGGAACCTCTCTGTTTTCAAACATTCTTTTAAGTCCACATTCATTGAGTATCCTAGCATCATGCACTGACCCTGGCCACTTGGCCAAACAGTTAATAATTCTGTACTTGGCATCAAAAACAACTTGTACATTAATGCTATGATACCGCTTTCTGTTCACATATTCTTCTTCAAACTCTTTTGGGGCTATTATTCTCACATGTGTCCCATCAATTGCTCCACCCACCCCGGGGAAGCCAGCAATCTCCATAAATTCGATTTTTTTCCTTTGTAGTTCTTGGGGGTCTGTGGGGAACTTCAAGAATCTACACATTATTTCACGTCCGTAGAACGCATTTAATGTCTGTGAGATAAATCTGCTGACTGTAGGCTGTGAGGGTCCCAAATCATCACTGCAGCATAGTTGCATTTTACCTGTGGCCAAATATCTCAACAAAATGATCACTTTCATCTCCGGGGTAAGTGCCTGGTTCCTCTCAGATGGACTTTGCAGGACATCTCTTACCAAGTCAGTAACAAAAATAATTCCTGCACGATCCAAACGGTATCTGCTTATCAGTTCTGCATCACTTAATTCATTCAACACGTCCCTACGTGGGCGAAAAGTTCTCTGCTGACGCCTCGGAGCTTGTTGTTGTTCAGCCATTTTCAGGTCCTAGGAATATTCCTAAATCGTAAGTCACCTCCCTGGCTACACCTAAAATCTCCGTGTCTTAGGACCAGTCCTAGGACGTGGGAGCGTTTATAAACAAGTCCTGCGACTTGGAATCAGTTCCTACGACTTGCGACTAGTTCCTAGGTCCCAGGACCTTTTATGCATACGGGCCCAGAAGTTTTGATCTGACCATAACCTAACTTTGTTGAAGTGTTGAGGGTCATGCAAGAGGATTTTTTTTTTTTTTTTTGGGAACAACAGGTCAGAGGTCATGGTCACAGGGGTAGAATAAACGTTGACTTAGCAAAATCAGTTTAAATAATTTTTACCCAGTTTAAAAGTGGTACGGCCAGAATGAACTGATTCAGTTTTGAGAAGACTCGTTTAAAGGTCAAGGTCACAGGGCAAAATTAGTGCTGGACTCGTGTGTGTTGGAGTAAAGAAAATACCGGCAGCTAAAAAAGCTTTGGCAGTATTTTAACCAAATATGGTGGTGGGGTTGAGGGTCGGTGGAGGGGTTGAGGGTCAGTCGTGAGGTAAACCTAGGATTTTTTTAGAACAACTGGTTAGAGGTCAAGGTCACAAGATAAGAACAATTTAAATATAATATTCATCCATTCTTAACCAAACTTTGTGCAAGATTAGAGGGTAAAGTTTAGAGAGAGAGAGACAGAGACAGAGACAGAGACAGAGAGAGAGAGAGAGAGAGGAGTTTTAGAACAATCAGTCCAAGGTCAAGGTTACAGGGACAGGTGAAAGGTCAAGATCGCATGGTCAGATCAACCAAGGTTAAGAGTAAAACAAGGAGGAAATTATTCATTTTTATAAAAATCAGTCAAAGAACAAGGTCACAGGACAAATTCAGATTTGGGCCTGTGTGTTTGTGTGTGAACAAATAACAAAACAGTTTTGTTCCGACTTGGATCAAATTTGGTGGATGATGTAATGAGCATCCATTAGGCTGACCATTTTTTTTTTTAACAGTTAATCAAAGGACAAGGTCACATTAGGTGGTAAATTTATGCAGTTTTTATCAGATGTACCACACACTAATGTTTCTCGATGGATTCTGGTTAAAATAAGTATAGAGAGATTCAGTTTTGATAAAAATCAGTTAGAGATCAGGGTCAGAGGGAAAGGTCTAAAGTCACTCTCAAGGTCACGAGCCACAGCCGACTCAGCTTTTATCTTATTTGAACCAAAGTCGGCGGAAGTGTTAAGGATCAGGCAAGAATGAAGTAAATTCGATTTTTAGAGTGATCTGTCTGCCAGTGTCACGAAGTCAAATATTTCCCCCCTTAGACGAGTTCGTCGGTATTATTATTATTATTATTATTATTGCTCACTGGTAGGTGGGGGCGCTCACCATCCACTCTCTCGATATGGTGCTGCTTTGGGTGTTTGCCCTTTCCTCTCTTCCTTCCTTCTTCTGTTTTTCTTTCATTCATTCTTTCTTCTGTCTACGGGGGACTTTACACTTCATCTTCTATCTTTCTTTCCTTCATTCTTTCCTCTTCCTTCTGCCTATGGGTGGCTCAACACTGAGTGACAAGCCAAATGGTTTTCTGTACACCAGGAAACCATTTACTACGCTGGGTGGTAACCGTATAACCAAATTATGGCGCCTAGTGGTTTAGTGGGTAATTAAGGTGCTCCAATCGGATTGAGCCTGTTTACTGTAGGTTTATATCCATGGGGTGGCTGGGGTTTATTGCTCACGTAATGCCACTCAGGGATGAGTGAGGCTGGTCACTCTCATCTTAAATGTCAGGACCAATTTGCCTAGCCCAGGGCTTCTACGCTCCTTATGGGACGGCATAGGATTACATGATGGATCGATGGATGGATTATTATTATTATTATTATTATTCGTCGTCGTCGTCGTAGTAGTAGTAGTAGTAGCAGTAGTAGTAGTAGTAATAGTAGTAGTAGTAGAAGTAGTAGTAGTAATAGTAGTAGTAATAGTAGTAGTAGAAGTAGTAGTGGTAATAGTAGCAGCAGCAGCAGTAGTAGTAGTAGTAATAGTAGCAGCAGCAGCAGTAGTAGTAGTAATAGTACCAGAAGTAAAAAAAAAAAAAAAAAAGATGTTCATCCAGAACTACCTTTTATCACGCCTATCCATCGTTTCCTTTCTATCCAGATAACTTCTACTTTCATTTATGGACTTACACAACTAAAATTGCTCCACCACTCACTGTCAGACACTCCTTAAAAAAGTAGCAAACTAACTTAATAACTAACGACCTAAATAAATAGATAAATATTAAAGTTTCCCCAATACTCCGATCTGGCCTCTTTCTTTCCTAGGATGAGCGCTCTTATTTATCAGAAAACATTATCTAATCTAACCAAGTCTAACCTAACCCAACCTTTTGCTCTAAAAAACTATCCTAACCTGACCTAACTTTCCTAAACATAACATAACAACAAGCTAGCTTTGCAAAACAACCCTAACAGACTAACTCAACCAAACCTAGACTAACCTAATCTAACCTGAACTCACTTACCAAACAAAGCCTAAATAAACCTAGGCTTAAGGGACAGATGATTTAGTTGATATGAAAGGTTAGACTGATGTGTTTCGGTTGGTGGAAGTGAGTCGATTCTTGGAGTGGTTTGACCCTGAAAGTGGTTCGGTTGTGGGAGTGGTTCGGTTGTGGAAAATGTTCAATTATGGGAGTGGCTCAGTTACAAGAGTGGTTTGGCAATGGGAGTGGTTCTTTTAGAAGAGTGGTTCGGTTTTGTAGGTGACTCATAGGTTTGGCTATGTGTAAGTGGTTCGGTTATGAGGAAGATTATCAGCAACAAGAATAATAACAAGAAATGGCTTCGGACCAAACATGTTTGGCTAATCCCTTCAATCGGGTCACGTATTTTTTATTCAATTCTAGCAACATGAGGACGATTTTATTCAGTTTGTGCTATGTCCTGTTCAAGTAAAGGTTGATGGAGTTTCTGCCTACTCCTTCCCTACTAATAGTCTCCCCAGAAACAAGAAAATGGTATGGTAATAAGAATAAAATATAATATGTTACCGGACTGAAAGAGTTAGTTCCTGTACAAACAACTCTTGAGAGACCAATATTCCGCTGACAATTAAATAATAACGCAATGCAGTATCCATGAACGTGATTGATAAGAAGGAAAACTAAATAAAAAATAAATAATAAAAAGCAACTCGGAACTTAATTTTCCTCATGTTCTTTTATTACGGACCGGAAAGCTTTTAAGTGGATCTGCCCTGAGGGGAAAAAGAGGAGGAGGACGAAAGGATGAGGAAGGGATGACAGAGGGAGACGAGAGGAGAGGGATAAGTTAGTTGGTGGGAGAAAATTAGGTACGTGAGAGAGAAGGTAGAGGAGAAAAAGCATGAGGGAGGGAGAAGGAAGAGGATAAAGGGAGAAAAGAGAGCGAGAGAGGAGACAGGGGAGGAAAGAAGACGAAAAAGAAGGAGAATGAGGATGTTGATGATAATAATGAAGAGAAAGAGGAAAGGAGAGAGACAGGTTAATCGGTAAGAAAGAGGTTAAGTTAGGTGGAGAGAGAACAATGAGATTTTGGCCGAGCTGGTCAAAAGAGTGAATTAAAGAGGAGGGTTTGTGACTGACTGGATCTGGCTAGTTAGGAGATTAGTTAAGAATATAAATATGGAGACACTGAATATTGTTCCACTTTTTATGCTAACATTTATGAAAATCTACATAACATTTACTGAAACGTATGCTGGGTTAACAAGTTTGCTTAACTAGCTTTTCAATATTGTTGTTCGTCTCGTCATTTCCCAGTATGGGCTCTATCAGCATTTATGTTTTTAACTATATAATTATGCATTCTCCTCAGTTATAAGCTAGAGATGTGTTCTTCAACATTAAAAGCTTTTCCATATCACTGGTAATATAAATTGAGAGAAGCAGACAAATCAGTAAACGTAGTAGTAGTTGTTGTCACATGTTCATCTAAAACATGAACCCAATGGGTTACAGTTGAAGCTGCCCTTCTCCTGTAGCCCACCGTTCCTCGTTTCGGGGGATAGGGAAAGAGTTGAGAGATGATTGCAAGAACGGGCAGTGAAGTAGCCCCAGTTAAATTAGTGCCACACATGAAGGCGTCCCTTTCCAGCACCCAAATTAGTAGCAAAGGACATATTCGAACTTTAATCCCTTTAGCAGAATGAAAATTAATTCGTCTGAATCAGACCAAAACCAGAAAATTTCATTAAAATTGGGAAGACTTTCCAGCACCAAAGGAGTTCATTAAATCTAGGCTATATATCACTTCTGCATTTCCATCATTCTAACCACAACTAATATAAAATCGTCGGGAAATGGTTGGAAATAAATAAGAATGACGTTCTTGGGGTGAATGGGTTAATAATGTTTTTTGTAGGTCAGTGTAGGCTTAATAAAAAAAAAACATTTTAAAAAAGCCGACATGAAACGAGGACTACCTACGGTGCAATTGTTTTGTAGTTAAACATGGACAAACCCATTCAGCTCAAGGATGATTTCTGTATTTCACTCTTGCTACCCCCAGACGATTACATTAGACAATTACATTGGATTATATTGGATTAAATGCGATTAGAGAGGCCAGATACACACTTCATTAAACGTTTCAGTACAAGGGTTTTCTGCGCTAAATGAAACTGTAAGTAAAAAGAACAAACTAGAATTTACCCTCTCGTGGACGGGACAACTCTATTATTCTATGCCAGTAAGCATCAGATAATTGGTTTCGGTTGATATAGAGTCATAACAACCTGAGAGTGTTAATACCAATGAAGAACGTCAGAAAAGACCACTTAAAATGCCGAGTGGGTTTAGTTAGCAGGTCAGAGGAATCCGACTAAAGGTTACCGGGTGGAAGGGAGGCGATGGCTGGAAGGAAAGAGGTGGCTTTGGCTTAGGGTCGGGAGAGGACGACAAAGATAGAGCAGGGAGGCAGGAAGGGAAGGCTGTGTAATGGAGAAAGGAGAGGGAGGAGAGGGTAAGAAAAGAAGGGAGGAATGGGTGACAGAGAGGGATGGGTGTGTGCCGGAGAGAGGGAGGGGAGAGAGAAAGAAGAAAGAGGAGAGAAGGGTGAACGGAAGGGAAGATTATGTAATGAGGAGGAGGAGAAGGAGAGAGGGAGAAACGAGTGATAAGAATCAAGAAGTATGTCACAAAAAGGGTGTGAGGAGAGGTAATAAGATAAGGGAGGAGAAGGTAAGGCGAGATGTGAGGCGATGGCTGGAAGGAAAGAAATGGCTCTGATTAGTGGGTGTGGAGAGGATGACAGAGTTACAGCAGGTGGGGAGGAGGGCAAGGTTAAGTAATGAAGATTGGAGGAAGAGAGGAAGGTAAAGAAAGAGGGAAAAACGAAAGAGTATGTGATGGAACAAAGAGAGAGAGAGAGAGAGAGAGAGAGAGAGAGAGATTTAACCCTTTCACAACCATACGTCTCTCATATGCTGAATAAAATCGCGCGGTGAGAGGAAGGAAAAGGAATATTCTACTCAGGACGCTAAGCGTATTTTTGTCAGAGACCTGATTTACTTCTGTTGTCTTATATGTATATTTTACTCACCCTTCTCTTTCTGTTTTACGTACGAACTTATACCTTATTTTGTTTGTCTTTACCCAATATCTCACCTTACTTATACTTCCTTATGCATATTTCACAACACTTTTCATTCTATTTTACTTAACTTATACCTTATATATTGCTTGTTCTTACCTGATACTTTGCTCTTCTCATACTTTGTTTTATGTATATTTTAAGTTGGATTTGGAGGATGGTATACGTTTATTGATATCTGGTCGACAGGACGGAATGCATTATCAGGGAGTAGGATTGTTGCTGGGTTGTAAGGCAAATAAGGCTTTATGTGAGTGGGATCCTATAGATGAGCGATTGTTATACGCACGGTTTAAATCAAATCATGGCAACATCAGTCTGTTTGTGTGTTATGCACCTACTAATGATGCACTCGATGAAAGGAAAGACACATTTTATGAAAAGTTGCAAGAAGGAGTAGGAAGGGTACCTAGACATGATGTTTTGATCTGCGTTGGAGACTTTAATGCAGTAATGGGCTGTTCAAATGAGGGATTTGAGGCATGTATGGGTAAGATGGGAGTTGGTAGTAGGATGAGTGAAAACGGAGTGAGGATTGGAAGCTTCTGTCTAGCAAATGACTTAGTCATCGGGGGCACACTCTTTCAGCATTGCAATATACACAAGACAACTTGGGTGTCGCCGTGTGGAAAATATAAAAATCAGATTGATCACATCGCTATCAGTAGGAGGCATAGAAGTTCTCTGCTAGATGTTCATGTTAAACGGGGAGCGGATATTGGTAGTGACCATCAACTCAGCATTGCAAAAATAAGGTTTAAACTTAAAAATCAGAAGAAGGAAAAATCTGGTGTTGGTAGATACGATATTGTTAAGCTTAGAAGGGAAGGAGAAGAAAAGGAGGAATTCAGATTAGAATGCAGAAATAGGTTTTTGGTGTTGGAAACGTTGGAAGAGGGGGAGAGAAGTGTAGATGAGATGTGGGAGGATGTGAACAAAGTTTTGCATGAGACTGCTGAATGTAAGATTGGAAGGAGACATAGCTTCAGGAGAAAGAAATGGATATCAGAGGAAACGTGGGATATGATAAAAAAGAGAGGTGAGGCTAAATTGAGGAGTGAGATGCAATGCGTTGATGAACAAGAGATTGAATTAGCAAGAGCTGCGTACTGGAGTTTGAATTCAGAAGTAAGAAGGTTAGCTAGGAGAGATAAAAGAAGATGTGTGGATGAAAAGGTTGCAGAGACTGAAATCTTAATGAACAAAAATGATGGACAGAGTCAAAGAATAGCATATGAATCAATTAGAGAACTGAGTGGTAATGCAGGTAAACGCAAGGAAATACCAGTTAGAGACAGGGAAGGAAATTTATTGACCAAAGATGGAGATATTAAAAATAGATGGAAAGAGCATTTTGAGACAGTTCTTTATAGACCAATACCACCAGAAGAGGATATACCGTCTGCTCAGGAAGATTTAAATATAGAAACAGGAGAGTTGAGGCTTGCAGAAGTGGAGAAAGCAGTAAAACAGTTAAAGAATAATAAGGCACCAGGGGAGGATGGTTTATTTCCGGAAATGTTTAAAGTGGAGGGGGATAGATTAATAATGATCTTGACCAAGCTGTTCAATAAGATATGGGTGACGGGGTTACTACCATCAGTTTGGAAGAATGGTGTAATTGTTAAAGTTCCGAAGAAGGGAGACCTGAGTGAATGTGGTAATTGGAGGGGAATCTCTTTGTCACCGATAGCTTTGAAAGTTTTCAATAGAGTGTTGTTAAATAGGTTGGAGCCAGTGGTTGAAGGTATTCTGAGGGATGAACAGGCTGGTTTTAGAAAGGGACGTGGTTGCAATGATCAGATCTTTATAGTTAGGCATTTGATGCAGCAAGTTAATGAAATGAGAGTACCGTTAAGTCTTTGTTTTGTTGATTTTGAAAAGGCTTTTGATAGTGTTTCGAGAGAGACTATGGGGAAGATCATGAGACATTATGGAATACCAGAGGAGTTTGTGAGGGTCATTATGAACATGCATGAGGACACATTTTGTAAAGTGATGGTTGATGGTTGTCTGAGTGATTCGTTTGAAGGCAAGTCCGGAGTAATTCAAGGTGGTGTTCTATCGCCTTTACTATTTATATTGGTCATTGATTACATTATGAAACGCGTTGGAACAGAAACCGGTGCAGGTATACTTTGGGGAGAGAACAGGAAACTTTTGGATTTAGATTATGCAGATGATATAGTTTTGATTTGTGATGGGCCAGAAGAGATGCAGAGAGTGTTGGACTGTTTGGTGAGTGAAGGTCGCAAGGTGGGTTTGGTTATTAATTGTGGAAAAACTGAAATAATCAATATGAATATGGAAAATGCGCAGGAATGTGTAATTGGAGGTATGGTTGTAAAGCAAGTTGATAGGTTTAAATATTTAGGTACTTATTTAGCCAAGGATGGTTCTTTGAACTCTGAATTCGAGGAAAGGTTAAAGAAGGCTAATCAGGCAATGGGAATGCTTAAAAATATTTGGAATAATAACAATTTCTCTGTGCATACAAAAATCAAACTTTATAAGGCAATGGTTAGGAGTATCTTAATTTATGGACACGAGTCTTGGTACAGCACAGTGACTATGGAAAATAAATTCTTGGTGTTTGAAAATAAAGCACTTAGAAGAATATTAGGAGTTAAGTGGTGGGAAAAGATACCAAATAGTAGAATTAGAGAAATAACGGCAGTGCAGCCGATCGATGAATATGTTAGATTCTCACGATGGAAGTGGCTAGGACATGTGTATAGGAGACAGTGAATAGTACGAGGTACACCAGGGTGGGTGGCACTTGGTAGGAGAGGTAGAGGAAGGCCAAAAGAGACGTGGGTGAGGACAATGAGACGGGAAGCTGGAGATGAGTGTTGGGGAGATCTTGAGGAGTTAGCACAAGATAGGATGTGGTGGTGTGAGTTCATCGAGGCCCTATGCATCCCCGAGGGTGCCACAGGAAATGATTGATTGATTGATTGATATTTAACTCTTATCATTATAATTTGCTTTACTTATATTCAACCTCATACTTTGCTTACTGATGGCTTTTGTTTTCATTTACAGGTAAGGTCAATGTGATGTGAAGAGTATGGCGGCTGGGGTGAGTACTGGAGTTCAGACCCCATTTCCGAACGTCCTTAAGTTTAACCCAGTTGGTCAGATATCATACTTTTTCTTTAATTCTCGTTTTCTCCTGATATGTTATTGAGTTTAGGGAAGACTTTTCGAACTGGAGCTGTTAGATACAGCCTTTGCTGTCAGGGAACTCTCCTTTGTGGAGTAAAACTGTCTGTAAGTAAAACTACTTAAGTGAATTAATGAGTACATAAGTAAAGCAACAATAAATACGTCACTGACCAGATGTGGTTAAGTAATACTGGTACGGTATATAAAATTCCGTGTTCGTACAGTTGAGGACAAAACTTCCCTATAATATTTCTTCTATAATTCTCATCTTCCTTTGCAGGCTTATAATCTTAGGGGAATAATATGTAGGCCTATATATGTTTCTGTTTGGCGTTGTGCGTCGGGTAGGAAAGTAATGGACATGCCCTGCTGTAAGTGTAAATCAAATTCCCCGGAAAAGTGTGCAGAGTTTTGTCCATAACTGTCCTTCACTTATACAGTTACAAACCTTTGACAGTAAAATCACGTTGAATATTAAAGTGACAAAATACAAGACACGAAAAGGTATACGATAATAGTTAACCGATGACACCTAATCCAATACGGTAATATTCTCGTTACTGCCACACCCTTTTATTCAGCACTGGAGATACCTTTGTTTCTTTGGGGGTAAATAAAGGCTATATTTGCCTCCAGAGTCCGAAAAAGTCATTATTAAACTGAGTATAACTGTCAGTAGATAACAGAACTGAAGGCAAGAATAAGTCACCAAACTGAAGAGGTTAAGTATGCTAAGAAACGTTTATTCAAGAAGCTGGTTAGGATGCCCTACAAATATGGGTCCTGTTGTGTACGGTAATCCACAGAAGTCTTGTCCATCCCATCACTCTGAACCCCGTCAGTTTAAGACACATCACCCCTTCAGTCCCTTGACGGATTTTAAATCTTATAATCGACCGCCTTTTAGCAAGGCTGAGCAATAATGTTTTTGCCTGCTTCTGTGTGTGTGTGTGTGTGTATGTGTGTGTGTGTGTGTGTGTGTGTGTGTGTGTGTGTGTGTGTGTGTGTGTGTGTGTGTGTGTGTGTGTGTGTGTGTGTGTGTGTGTGTGTGTGTGTGTGTGTTTTCCCATCATATCTCACGAACGGCTTGAGCTATCAACATGAAACCTTCCGAGTATCAAGATATGGCCAAAATCTTGGACTAGTTCGAAAATGAGCACTGGCGGTCAAGGTCAAAGTGGCCAAAATGGCTGCCAAAGGTCAAATAGTTTATATTACCCTCTTTAACACCATTATATCTCATGAACGGCTTCAACTATCAACATAAAACATTCAGGGTATCAAGATGTGGTCAAAATCTTGGACGAGTTCGAAAATGGGCACTAGGGGTCAAGGTCAAGGTCACCAAAATGGCTGCCAATGGTCAACTAGTTTTTATCGCCCGCCTTCAGCACCATGATATCTCATCAACGGCTAGAGCTATCAACATAAAACCTTCAGGGTATCAAGATATGGTCAAAATCCTTGACTTGGCCAACAGCAGATTTTGGCGGACTATTAATATTCGGCTCCCGAATGCTTTTTTTTCGTTTTTGTTTTCTTCATACTTTTTCACTAAGCTTAGGTGTAGGAAAAAAATTTGAGAGTGAGACAGAAGAAAATGTTTCTTGTCTCGTCACTAAAATTACTGGCTTCTATCTGTCTGTGCACCTGTGGTCTGACGCCATACCTGGAAGGGGTGATCACAGCACATCGCTCAGAGTTACTCTGTCCTCCGCCGTCAGACAGAATCCTATTAGGTCATTCTGTAATTCATGATTTTTAAAGCCGAAAATATCGAACACCCAGATTGAGATTAACAAAGAAACTTAGGAGCATATCCCACTCGTTACTTCATTATGTATTTCCGGGTAGCACTAGGATAATTCAGAATGTTGTATATATATGTGTATATATATCTTCACTGAAGTCCATCAAATAACTTTTTGAGATATCCTACTGACAAACAGACAAACAGAGGTGAATACAAAACCTCTTCCAGTTTTCGCTGGCGGAGGTAAAGATAATCAGGGTGAGGGAGGAACACGGTAAAAAAGAGATGATAATGCCCTGAATGCAGATATTTTAATGTATGAGGAGGGAGCCTAAGGCAAGAGAGCCACGCTAAAGCTGCGCTTGCTAAAGGCAAACACAGAAGCCAGAGGTTCATGTAGTGTACTGTATTTCTAGATTCCAGAATTATCATCGCCATCACCATCGTCCATATTATCATCACCACCGTAGTCGTCGTCGTCGTCGTCATCGTCGTCGTCGTCGTCCTCCTCCTCCTTCTCCTCCTCCTCCTCATCATCATCATCATCAGTCCAAGTCTGCACATTAAAAGCCTCTCAGCTCGTACCCATTGGTTGGTAGCTTTATCCATCTTTATCCTTTCAGCCCGAGGACCTACCTACTATTCAGTTCTTGTTACCCCAGACAATTTTACCGAAGTCATGGCAGATGGTGGGTTATTGGGGTCTATGTATAGCCCCTCCAGTTCCAAAAGTTCCTCCCCCAGAAGCTGAATTAAGTCGTCCAGAGATGACAAGAATAAAATAGTGATGACGTTCTTGGGCTGAAGGCTCTACTCTCTCTCTCTCTCTCTCTCTGCCGCCGTTCTTGTATACAAGTATTCATTCCGTTGCCTGTTTTTACGAATAATGTTACCTGTCCATGTCCATTTTTGCTTTTATCTGGGGTGATATTACTCTTTTACTCCACTGGTTTCCGAATCCAAGAAACTCCATGTTTGGCTGTGGAGTGTTTGGCAGCTACAATATATGAGTGAAAGAGAATGGAATAAACAAGCAGTCTTATATCTCATGTTCAGAAAGTCTTGAACCTTTTTTTTTATACCTCTGGAGGAAATTCAAATACAAAACACTCAGTGCATTCATTATCCTCACCTCTGTCATCCACAGGTTAGCTGTACATAATACTGCTGTTTTTCAGTTTCCTAATCTTCAGACGATAAGATACTCATTATATTCCGTACCTAATTTTCTACCTATCATCTACCTATCTACCTCTCTATCTATGTAAGGGCCGGATCCAACACTCTGAAATATGTGGCATTGTTCCTAGTGGAATTCCACAAGTTTGAATTCATGCTTAACTCATTGCCAAAACTTCTCAGAATTAATAACCAACTCGCGCTTCTCACTGAAATGATTCGATGGTAACATTTATATATGTCTTGCATATATTTTGGCAAATAACACTTCCTTTTTCATAAGTACTCATTAGTCTGCAGAAATAGAAGGAGGGGGGTGTATGCGTCCCACATCCCCCCAAATCTGTAACAGTACCTGTCCATCCGTCTATCTACCTATCTTTCCTTGGTATCGCACCTCGGGAGGAGTTTTCTTGATGAAAATGACCTTCAGATGTTTCTGTCCCTACTCAGTAACGACTCATTCCCCCACAACACACCACCCTCTCTTACATAGCACAATATGTATCCCCCGTCTCTAGTTTCCCAGGGTGTCTTGTTGTGGCTTACTGATTGTAAATATAAATCGGTCTAGTTTTCTTGCTGTGTATCGGGTCCCTCAACCAAACACATATTTCTTGGTATCCCAGTCTTCTTTCATACCCTCAGAGGCGACCCACCCCAGTCACTGAGCATCTCAGTAATTATTTGCAGATCCTTATCCTGCCTTCTGCTCGTCCCAACTTTTCTAGCTGACGTCAGGTACAGTGGCACGTGGCAGGGGGGATTTTTTCTTTTTTTTTTTTTATGCAGGGAAGAAGGAACCAAAGGATGTGATTTGCTTTGGTGATATATACTATACATATTTCATTTTATCAATAGTAAAGTTTGCGGGACTTGAAGGGTGTCATCATTATCGTCGTCGTGGTTATCGTTATCAGCATAGAGATTGTTGTCATCGTATCATTATCCTTTATCCTTTAAAATTGTCATCTTTTCATCTTGAATGCTAAGCTGTGAAACGAGACCAACACCAGGATAAGAAGCTAGTCACAAAGAAGTGCTATGAAAAGGACGCAGAGCTGTAATACCGTCTTATAGTGCCATTCAGCAACGTGAAATAAGCTAAAAAAAAAAAAAAATCGATAAATTAATGAGACGAACTGTAAATGGGCAAGGTTTGAATGATAAGTGAGAGGGATCGGTATTTTTGCCGGCAAGAAAGCTCCCTAACAGCTCTTCCTAAGCGATTCATTTTGCTTATCACTCTGTCCTCTCCTCTTCTGAGTCATTTAAAATATTCAGATACCTCCATACTCATCATAACTACCATACAAATTGATAATAAAAAGCTGTACTCAAAAATATATCGCTAAGAAAGAGATGCTACGGAGCTTCCTTAATGAACAAGAATATGGGCTTGGATGTGACCCATTTCCTGTGCCCTGGTCCACCCCACTTATAATAATGGTAATGAGGTCAGGATGGTGCTAATGGTGATGCAGGGGATGGGCAAGTTCTGACCACGAAGCCTTTGGTGGTCGGGTGCAGGGCGAGTTTGTCTGCTAATCAGTAAAACTTGGGCTCGATCCTAGCTTGTGACTGGCCTTTCAGTGATTTGGGTGAGTGCAGTAGCAGGTCCATGCCCTTATATCTGTTTTTACATGCTTACCCTTTTTAGACGTTCCCTTGATGGTATGTACAAACTCTCTTCCAACACTACCACTCCAGCAACCACAGTTACACACATTAATATTGATCCTCTTTATTACGCTAAATAATGAGGCAACGAGCACTGACTTTTGATGGTATGTACAAACTCTCTTCCAACACCATCCTTCCAGCAAGCACAGTTACAGACATTAATACTGATCCTCTTTATTACGCTAAATAAGGAGGCAACGAGCACTGACTTTCGAAACCCAATGGTCCACTCTTTGGAGTTAAGTAAACGTTTCAGAAAATTATATGTTTCGAAAACTATTCGATTAAAATGTGCGTCGATATTATTTTGTCATAGTCTTCAAAAAACACTTGCGTCAATACCCATTCATTTAGCACTGGTTCGGGCCGAGGACGGTTCATTTTTCCAGTGGCTGAAAACAATATCACTCGAGCCAACGGATATGCTACAGAAAGATATGTAAAGCATGGCCTGATCGTGTATAATAGAGTTGTTCGCTATTACTAAGGTTTAGAAGCCGGCCGCTACATTAACCACATACAGGATATTAATATACAAGATCCAGAAGTAAGAAAGATATACAGAAAGAACTACAATCAGAGCACCCTGTCAAATATAGATACGCCTCTCCTTCAAGCACTCTCATTCCTGAATACCACAGTCGAGTACTATTTTCCCAGCACTGAAATTGCTACACCAGGTGTCTCTTTACCTCAGCTTGTTCGCATTTAGAACTGAAATAGGGACCAGGATTCGCAAATCGTTGGTTGCACGTCGTTGCCTGGGTAAATGTTTTATGAGAGCTTTCCTAGCTAGTTATGCAGCTTTCCCCCTCTTATTTCCCTCTCCATCCCTCTTCCAATATCACCAAGTTTTACTCCTCCTCTCTTGTCTACATTTTGTACTGTTACTTCCCTAGCCCTTTACCGCTTGCTTTATATCTTCTTTCTCTCCTTCCTACACTCTCTTCACCTCACATATTTTTTCATGTACATCTTCATCTTCTTTCTACGCTATCTCTCCCTTCTCTCCTTCCTCTTCTGTTTGTCTCCAGTCCATTCTACATATTCTCCCACTCCTTTCCATATTTTCTCCCCGTCTTTCTTTGTTCCTCTTGAATATTTTCCCTCCTCCCCTCTTTACATTCTCGCCTACTTCTTCCTCTTTCGTATTGTAATCTTTCTCCTCCTCCTCTCCCTCAACCCACCGTCTATATCCCCTCCCCCCTTCCTCGTTCCATCCTCCTCTTTTCATATTATCCCGTTCTCTCCTTTCCACTTTTTTTCCCTCTTCCTCTCCTCTCTAGGCACTCTTCATCTCCTCCCTCATACCATGTTTCTACGTCCTCCTCCTTCCTCCTCTTTTATATATTTTTTTCCCATCTCTTTCTCTTACATTTTCTCCCATCCCTCCTCCTCGTTTATTTTCTGCTTCTTACCCTCATTTTCATACATCTTCCTCCTCCTTTTTCCTCATTTCCTCTTCCTCCTCTTCCCTTTCCCTCTTTTTAACATTCCATTCTTCCTCTTCCTTATCCTCTCTTACATCTTTCTCCTCTGCCATGTCCTTCCCCTCTTCCTCCTCTTCTCTTTCCTCCAGCTTTCTTCCCCTTTCCCTCATCCCTTATTACTCTTTCCTCTCCTTTCTAGAATTTCTCCCTCTGCTTCCGCTTCGTTTCTTTCACCCTCCTACCTTTCTTTATTCACGGTCTCCTCCTCCTCCTTCTCTCCATTATTCTCCTTCATCTCCTCTGATAGCCTCCTACCATCCCCTCCGCCCCCCACCACCGCCACCATCCTTCCATGCATGACCTGCCTTATAGAGGGCAGATCCAAGGGCTTTCGCCAATGCAAAACGTGTGAAGCGAATCGTAGTGTGTGTGTGGGGGGGGGAGCGTAAGGTGGTTGTGTGGAGGTGAACATGTGAGGTAAGTCTTCTCAGGCGTAAAGAGAATTATTCAGAATCTTGACATGGGTTTGTGGTGTAGGTGAAAAGAACCAGAGAGTCAAGGGAGTGTAGGAGGGAGGGGGGGGGGAGCAAGTTGGTGGGGGCAGAGGAGGTTGTGGAATTAGCTGTGTGGGATTTATCTTTTTCTTCGATATGGTGTGGGAGTTATTTGAATATTGAAAAATTCGGAGTCTTAAGATAGGGTCAAGGTGGATTTGGTGACTTGAGGAGAACGAGAAAGTCAGTAGATAGATAGTTTGAGAGAGAGAGAGAGAGAGAGAGAAAGAGAGAGAGAGAGAGAGAGAGAGAGAGAGAGAGAGAGAGAGAGAGAGAGAGAGAGAGAGAGAGAGAGAGAGAGAGCGCTAGATAATAGCGTACGGTAAGAGAAATATTCGTTATCCTGAAATACGGTCGCACGTGTCTGTCTGATCTCCTTAGAACAGCAGGAGACATCAAGGCGAGAAAATTAACTGGGTGGAGAAATAACGCGACCCCTGCCCTCCCTTCCGTCCGCTTAAAGTCTGGAATATTCTAATAATTTTTGGTACCGCTCCTTCCCACTATTATAAGGACATACCCCGATGACTTGCTTTGTGCCTCTACGTGTGTATAAGAGGGCTCCTCCAAATTCTCTCTCTCTCTCTTTCTCTCTCTCTCTCTGCATTTGTGTCTGCTCACATGTCCGTGTGTGTGTGTGTGTGTGTGTGTGTGTGTGTGTGTGTGTGTGTGTGTGTGTGTGTGTGTGTGTGTGTGTGTGTGTGTGTGTGTGTGTGTGTGTGTGTGTGTGTGTGTGTGTGTGTGTGTGTGTGTGTGTGTGTGTGTGTGTGTGTGTGTGTGTGTGTGTGTGTGTGTGTGTGTGTGTGTGTGTGTGTGTGTGTGTGTGTGTGTGTGTGTGTGTGTGTGTGTGTGTGTGTGTGTGTGTGTGTGTGTGTGTGTGTGTGTGTGTGTGTGTGTGTGTGTGTGTGTGTGTGTGTGTGTGTGTGTGTGTGTGTGTGTGTGTGTGTGTGTGTGTGTGTGTGTGTGTGTGTGTGTGTGTGTGTGTGTGTGTGTGTGTGTGTGTGTGTGTGTGTGTGTGTGTGTGTGTGTGTGTGTGTGTGTGTGAAGGCCATCATATTTGTATTCCTATGCATCCCTTTCATGACACTGCGTAAATCAGTAAAACTTTTAGCTGCCATGACTTCTGTCAGTCAAACAGAATTTTTTTTTTCTCTTGTAAGGGTGGCTTAAATGAAATGCATAGGGGAACGTCTTTAGATGATATACTCTTTTTACTCTAACATCCACTAGAAATACCATCTCCCCATCTTGAATGTCATTTGTAGCAAGAGATTAACTCCAGCTCACGATGCTAGTCACAAGGAAGTGCCGTATAATGTAAAACTGAAACTCTCTCTTGTTTTTGTTACACGGTTACATGAAACAGGCATCCAAAGGACAAAATTCTTGGCTAAGCTAAGATAAAATGAGTTTAAGATTTTTGTCAACTGAATAAAATATCTGAGTTTGAGTTAATTATCCAGCTTAACTAGACACTTTAACCACGACGATTTCTTAAAGCCGAATAAATTTACCTAATAATTACTTCAGTGCCTAAGTATGACCCTTTGGATGCTAGTGCTACTCTCATCTGAACAAAACTCTGACGGTGGACCCCGCTGTGCCGAAGAGTCAGTCCTAGGATGAAAATAATCGTAGGAAATAAAAGAATTATATGAAAATGATTTCCTCGGGCAGAAGGGGTTGTGTCTTGCAAAGTAGCCTGGGTATGAGCGCTACGGTAACTTCAGTGTTTTTAGCACTGGTAACTCCTCCAGTGAAAAGGTTCATCTTTGGTTTAGAATTAATATCACTAGTCGATTGATTCAGCTCTGCCGTGACTTTTCGGACTTTAGGGATTAGATATAAACTTGATTATCCATTCATTACTGGTGGACTCTTATAAGTTAAATCAAAATCATCTGGGAATGGCAAGGCCTATATATATATATATATATATATATATATATATATATATATATATATATATATATATATATATATATATATATATATATATATATAATCGGCCCAGAAAAAGTTTTTCCTTTCAGGACGTTAACGACTACGAAATTTTTCCTGGCTATCTGGCCATCTCCATACGATTTCATTCAGCCTAGGAAAATCCTTTCGTTATGAAGGGATTAATGAAGTCTGTGCCAAATCCCTCCAGTTGGAAAATATTTTATTAAAAGGAATAAATTCGTTTATAGATACTAAGAAGAAAAACCAAAGTTTGGTGCTGACAAGAACATATATAGATGCTCTGGATTTACTGGGGCAAATGGTGATTGTTTATATCCTAACTGATTTTCTGAGTTGAATAAAACGTGTGTGGAGGAAGCATGAATGAAATAAAAATATGTCCTCGGGCAGAAGTAGTAAGTGTTGTTTGATGAACAACTCCTTGACTACGAAGACGCCTGTTTCTTAAATCCTTGCGACCATGACACGGCTGCTTGTTTCAAACGGATATCTACTACTGATGGCAATATGTAATACTACCTGCCTGTTGCCATGATAAGGTCCGGAAGACGAAGTCCTGTATGCTCTTTACCCTGTGTCAAATTATTTGTTATGAGTTAATATCAGGTTTTGCAGCGTCTCTATTAGATTACGTCATCTTTCACCCGGAGATACTTAGATGCAAGTTAGTACTTTAGCATCTAACAGATTAAACTGAACTTCTTGCCGTTCCTCCACACCATCATTGGCTCAAACCAATCGCCAAAACCAGTTCGTAACTGCAGCATGCAGATCGTCAACACACGAACGGACAAACAAAAAATATAACTCTGACTCGGCCACCCAAGGCCCTCGACATCATTCTTGGGAACCACTCATGAAGGAAACGTTCTGTCGTCTTCAAACATGCCATGCCTACAATATTTTTTCCTTCCACTTTTCTGATCCTTTCCTTCTGTCAGCTCTGCATGCCTCTGAGTATAACAGATATCTGCCTTCTCTTCTCTCATTTTCTCCCTTCCACTTCTTTTTATTAATTACTTCTTATCTCTTATATATCTCCTTCCTTTCACGTCTCCTTTTCTTCCAGTTCGTTCTCAATTTATTCCATTCCTTGTACCTGACACCAGTCTGCTTTTACTGACGTTCCCTCCCTCTCACTTTCTTTCTCCATCATCCTCCCCTCGTGTAATAGTTTTCGTTCATGTCATTCCTCTTTATTCCTTTCACTCATTCCTCCTTTTTTAGTAATTTTCCTCCATTCCTTTGCAGTCTGTTCATCAGTTCTTTTTTAACATTCTCACCACCTATTTTCTTCCTCCCTCTTCTTCTCCTCCTCTCATCCTTACATCCTTGTCATCTGGTTCATGTTTCTTTCAGTCTTTTTTATTTTTTTTCTCCCTTCCTCGGTTATTCAGAAATCTGCCGACTCTTTCTAATATTATCTCCTACCCAGTTCTTTTCTCTGTTCTTACATTTCTTTTTTTATTTCCATCGTTGTCCTTTTTTTTTTCCCCCTTATTTCGTCCGAAGATGTTTCCATTCGTGCAGTTCATTCTCCATCCCTTTATGATGCAAGACGCCTGCCTGCTCCTCCTCACATTCTCTCCCTCTCGCTCTCCTCCCCACCCCAACCCTCTCCCAGCTTCTTCCCCCACCTCATCATCTCTAACAACCGAGCCAAATGGACTCGTTAACACCACAGCGAGCAGACGAGTTGTGATGATGAGGTGAGGAGATCACAGGAATATATTACAGCCCCACCTGGCACTCCCCGTTTTCTTTGTATATACGTTTTCTCTGCGTTATCTTTTTTTCCCTCATCCATTCTCAGTGTGAGGGAGAAAAAAAAAAAATGGGTCAAGACGATGATGATGACGTTTTCTGTTACATAATGTTAGTTGTTTATATATTATGTTTTATAATTACGTGCACAAGGAATGTCTATCGGTAGGCATGCCTGTTTGGCCAGTGTTTGAAGACAAGGTTTTCACATTTCCATCGCATTAGATTATATCATCATTATCATCATCATCAGCCAGCGTCAGCATACCGTAGAATAAATGCCTCTCCCAGCATTCTCCACTCTCGTTTATTGGACCTTAGACTATTTCAAGCGACCTAAACAAATATACAGTCTTTCTCTCACCGTCTGGATTTCCACCAACCTCTTCCTTCCACTTCACCTGGATTCGAATGCCATTGGTGCCATGGTGTTCATTTGACCTTTTCAGCTCTAAAACGTAATTTATGTTTTATTCTTGCTACCACCTGATGATTATTCACCTGTGAAAGCAATCCTAAACTCTTTTACAGTCACACCCACATACTGTACAGATACACCCTCTAACACAGTCGTATCATCTTCTACTCTTTCTCCATGCTTAACTCTCAAACGATCATACTCACTCAGTCATACTTACTGTACCGTACTGTAAAGCCAATCACCAGTTCCTAGAATTGCCTTCTCTCCATCTTGAACGTTGAGTAGTAACAATTGATCTATACTGTACCAGAAAATGGTGAATCACAAACAAGTGTTATGGAAAGGAGGTAGTGTAGTAGCACTGTCTTATCCTGCCACTGAACTATGTTAAATAAGCTACAAAAAGATAAAAATCTAGGTCACATTAGAGTGAAATGAGTGCTGTAGTGAAGACTTGATGAAGGTTGCATCTAATCCTAAGTTTCGAAGCCTCCCGTACACAGAACCAAATCATGTGGCGTTGGCAAAAAAATAAATAGGTAAATAAAAATATATAAACAGAAAAGAAAAAATATACTTTCTCATGATGGAAGGATCCATTACCCGTCACTGTGACGCTGTTTTCACTTGAAGCTGTAATCAGTTTGACACTC
Source organism: Coenobita brevimanus (assembly GCF_032717465.1). Lineage (NCBI taxonomy): Eukaryota > Metazoa > Arthropoda > Malacostraca > Decapoda > Coenobitidae > Coenobita > Coenobita brevimanus. Next base: position 44,966,159 of record NC_137033.1, read on the forward strand.
CTTCATTAGTGATTTATTCTGGACACAATACTTTATTACTCGTTTGTTATTTCCGTCAGTTTTACTCCTAAAGTCTGACGGCATCAGTTTCCTTTACTCTCATCACTACCAAACGGTTATATTCACGACAGGATAGTGACCTAGTAGTGATGACTATGAGAAAATAGGCATCCTTCTGAGGTAATATAAGTTTATCGGACCAAAGATTCTACCATTCCAGATATACAAGAGGCATCGATGGAAAGGGTAAGAAAAATCATTTAATGAAATATTAATTAAATATGAAAAAATAACTCGCTAAAGTAGAAATGGTCCGAAGCCGCCTAAGCTAACGAGAATACAACTCCATATAAAGGCAAACGTGGCGACTGATTAGTCTCAGTTTGACTCGCTCCTTGATTATATGTAAATAGGATTGCGTGTGTGTGTGTGTGTGTAGTCATTACCATAGACTCAATAAAATCACACACACACACACACACACACACACACACACACACACACACACACTCAGAGAGAGAGAGAGAGAGAGAGAGAGAGAGTCACGGTGTCTGAGGTTAACATCATAACTCTTAAGGTATGTCCTAAAGGAGACAGAGTATACTTGTACTTTTTCCACCTTAAATTGCCACACATTTTCGTCCCTTTGTGGCTAATTTTTCGTAGCCCTGTGGCTGAGTAAGACAATATTACGGCACTACATCCTTTACAGTGCACTCCGTGACTAGTTTCATAGTCTATTTCATTCAACTCAGAATTCAAGATAGAGAGAACAATGTTAAATTAAGTTAGAGTAGAAGAGAATAGTGTTCATCTCATATTACAAGATGCTTCAGGATTAGGACGTTTTCTCGATTTTTCCTTCTTTATTTTCTTTCGTTACCGTCGGACAATCTACTGGTTTCAATTTCTGAATGACCTACTGTAATGAGCTGATTCCTGAATGCCACATGTACCCTCTCCTGTTGGGAGTGATCTCGACAAAGGCACCTCCATGCATTTCCTTCCTTTCTAAGTAACACTCCTCTTCCCACCACACTCGACCTTCCTTCACATGCTTCTTGTTTTCTTCCACCTTTCACTTGGAGTTGCTCCTGTTCTCCTACCAACCATTCTACGTATTTTACGAAAATACAGCTTGAAGGTGTATTTAGGATATAAAAATGAATAATGCTGGAAGAGAATAAACTAATTTATAAATGAGTTTATTAGAAATAAGCAGCTGCTTACAGCCTAACCCGTAAACAGTAGCCTACACCAAGAGGGTGAGGAATTAATTTACTGATTACAGACACTGTAATATGCAGAAAATTAGTACTTGCAAATTAATCCTCTTAGCTGAATCACATACTTTTTACTTTATTTTTACTTCCAGCTATGACTTTATTCAGCTTATGGCGAGATACCAGGTAGTGAGGAGGCTAAGGAAACTATTTCTAATCCCATCACCATAAAAATGATGTCTCGAAAGCTTGACAAAATCTTCTGGAGGTAACAAGCCTAAACTATAAAATAATAATCAGAGAGATGGAGAGGTAAATCCAGATATATTTTCAAATACTTAGTCAAAACGTTAACAACCCAAACAACATTATCTCCTAGACATAAGAGGTTCCATGCGGTACAGTTGTAATGGTAGTAGTAGCTGTAGCCCCAAACCATCTGAATGTTAACTCAGTGGACTGCAGACTGAAACTGCCCCTCGTCCGCGGTTTACCATCTCCTTTCAGGGAACAGGAAGGGAACTGAGGGCCGTTTGTTGGCTATAATCCGTCATCTTAGCAGCTTAGATTTATCGGTGTCGCCGCATGAAGGCATCCCTTCAAGCACCCATGGTGTAGGAGAAACTGACGCTTGGCTTTCGTAGCTCAGATTATTATTAAGCGATAGGAGAGTTCTTTATATCCCACTTAGTGCTTAAATGCTTGAAAAAAATGATCGGCCGCCTCCTGGGTTGGAACCCATGCGCCATAATGGAAGATTTTCTGCTATCCGAATAAGTGGCTCATTGGCTCAGTGATTAATGTCTGTTCCAAGAATTTAAAGTCTGAATCCCAGGCCTGGCGGACATTTAAAGATGATGCTGGTAGTATATTCATTACCGTACCCATGTACAATATTTCACACCCTGTCGTGATCTCCCAGTGACATACTCGTATACAGATAGAGACACAAGGATCTTCCCAAACTTGGGCGAATACGTAGAGGAAAACTGAGCCATTTGAAACACGCATTGCTATTGTACATCGCCTGTGTGAGATTTCTTCAGAAGGAAGTGGAAAGATAGTTGTTCCTTTAACTGCAAAGGCTGACAAAAAATAAATAAATAAATGAAATAAAACTCAGTACCCTGACTACCTACACACACCCCTTTCATATCCGATATTGGCCAGTCTGAGAAAGGACTAATTTCTATTCATCACTCGAAAAGTACAGTAAGTCTGTACTGAGGTAAATGTAATATGGGCTGATACAGTATATATATAATCGTCCGATAGGCTATATGGACGGGCACGGAGGCAAAGGAAACAGTCACCTCAATGCTCTACCAAAAAATCCGCTTAAAGGGAGTGTACACGCAGAAAACTAAAAATAAGTAAGTAGATAAATAAATAAACATATATCCAGATCGAAAATTAATTTTTGTGCACAGCGTCCTGAGTTACTGGGGGAAAATACAATGCCGGCATTAGCCTCACACAAACAGAATCCACAGAGGCTAGGAAATTAGTGAACTTAAAAGCAATTTTTGAACGATTTCATGGCTGGAAATGATATCAGAAGCAATTATAAAATAAAATTAGGAAACAATGTTTGGCCGCTTAAGAATTGGTACAACTGATGTAATTTGTTTTGTTAATGTCTTTATCCCATAAAATTATATCAGAGTGGAGTGCAACAAACTTCAGGTATATAATCCATGACCACTTTTCAAAAAAAAAAAAAAAAAAAAAAAAAAAAAAAAAGGCGCAACTTTGGATTTTGTCAAGATGATTCAACAGTTAACTCCCTTGCAGAAACAGCGTTAGTATATTATTCGATGCGATGACAGATTAAAGTTTGTAGGTTGTTACCCCTTCTCCCAAACACATTAATTTGCATAAGCGCACACACACACACACACACACACACACACACACACACACACACACACACACACACACACACACACACACACACACACACACACACACACACACACACACACACACACACACGCACGCACGCACGTACACACAAGCGCACGCACCACAAAAAGAAGATAAACACAGTGCACACAAAACTTACATAGGCCTAAATAACTACTCACTTTCGTACTCATATACTCTACTCCCTCCCTCCTTCACACACACACACACACACACACACATAAATATTCATGAGTATGGTGACACAGATTTCCTACACTTATCTTCTACTCCCTCACCGCCCACACACACAAACACAAACACCATAACAAGCTTCACGCTTTCCTTCCTCCTCCACAACCGACGTAAGAATGGGAAAGTGCTGTTTGTTTTGACGGTGATGAATGTGCAAGTCGTGTGGGAATGGCTATATTTGTGTGTATCAGAGTTTGTATTCTCAATGGCATTAACAGACACGGTGCAAACTATCCATGCATGTGATAGGGCGTACTGCCAATACCCACTTCAAATGCTCGCCATGGGTTCGACTATAAACTTTAGACATGAAACTGACCCCGAACACAAGTCGACAACGCTACCACCGTGCCACCGCGGATCCTCACAGACACCTATCCTCTCAAAACAGTCCCCACTCCTCTCCCTTCGTTCCTCACTCACTCACATCCACTCACATACGTTCGGCCAACCATTATAACTTTATTTTTCCCCATTCTCCTAATTCTCAGACACTCATATCTACCCTCAAACAATCACCAACCCCCCCCCCCACACACAAACACACTCACATCCTCCTCCTGCTACCCTAACGCACTAAGTTCCTTCAAGAAACCGACACATTGACCCCTCCCGTCAATCCTAGCACACGTGAACACCCTTACACTCGCACCAAAACATTCCCCCTTCGTCCTCCCATTTCCAACACACACGTTCCTCTTCTTCCTTCCTCAACTCTCGCCACTCGGATTCAAGCACACACCCTACCATTATACTCGTTACTTAAATATCTCTTCAACCCTAACCCATTCTCAGACTCACACATTACACCAACTCCCACACGACCTTCTCTCTCATCCTTTACAAACTCACACTCATTCTCACAGTCGACCACAAGCTCCTTTAATTAACCAGCGCACCTGATACTTCTCTCAGCCCTAAAGCACACATTCACATCCATTTTCATCCAGTTCAGAGCGACTTTCACGCCATTTCCTCCCTCTCCCTGAACTCCCCAGCACTCTCACTCACATTCACACCCACCTACAAATACACCCTCTAACACAGTCGTACCACTTTCCTCACCCTCCCCTTCCTTAACCCTCAGGCGTTCATACTTACGCACTCATACTTGCTTTCACACCCGACCACCAGCCTCTCTCTCTCTCTCTCTCTCTCTCTCTCTCTCTCTCTCTCTCTCTCTCTCTGTAGCACTGGGAGTCAAGGAAGGCAAGTGCAGCTTCAGTTTGCTTACGTATAGTTCCTGTATAATCGTGTGCGGAGTTGTCGTGTTTGCGTTGCTGTGGGACGACATGGGGGAAAATGTGGAGGCGTTATACCCGGAAAGGAGAGAGACATTCTTGGAAATGTAATAGTAGAGATGAATGGTAATGACCATCCGACCTGAATGACATACCAGTTACTAAGTGCTTGATAAGTGTTAACGCTTACTGTATATGGAAAGTACTTTAATACTGTACTTTTCTTTGTAGTTCACTGAAATTGCAACGAGACTGGAACAAAGAAGAAAAGATCGGTTCACTGATGGAGACTGCTTGGCACTTTGAAACTATGACTATGACTATGCATTTATCATCATAATCTGGTGTATAGTCTTTTTTTTTTTTTTTCATTAAAAAAATACGCTAATCCCATGTAAGTGTTAACATTTTCTGAAGCACCCTGTAATAGAGGAGCACCTGGAAATTATTTCTCCCTTTGTCTCTTTACCTATATTTATCTATCTCTCTATCTATCCATATTTTTATCGCAAATCACACAAACTCCAGCATAGTATAAAACAGAAAGTGAAAATCCTAGAAAATTCAAATATTAAAAAAAGGTGTAAAAAGTATATCTTCTTCATCACCATCTAGAAATGAAAACGTGGAAAAGATACGGAAATCCATAGGAATGTTTAAAACATAATGACCATCCAGCCCGTACTGTATGTTCCCCCCTAAGAAAAAAAAAAAAAACTGCGAAAGACTCAAAGATAGATAGATAGTTAGAGAGAGAGAGAGAGAGAGAGAGAGAGAGAGAGAGAGAGAATTCTGATACTGACAGATTAACACCAGTAAATTTTAAAGATTAAGCTGGGAAGGATAAATAGAAATCTGAAAGATACCGGTACAGGTAATGACGCTGAAATTCTGGGAAATGACAGAGACATACCATAGAAACATTTTGCTGGAAATGTAAAGACTGTCAGGCCTGCTGGCACTGCCAAATGGCAGCCTGGTGGAAAAAACATGTTTGTGTGAGGGAAAAAACGGGGGGGGGGGGGGATGGGAGCTTTCCAAGCATACTACTCGGAACAGAGCAGCATTTGCTACTCTAGTAGCGAATGGAAAATTGAAACAGCCTAGGGAAAAAGTGTATTTTTTAAGTTTTACCTCCAGTGGTGGAAATTTAAGATCACACCCTTGGATTCGGTGACATTTTGTATTTTTATACTTACTACTGCATGACAATATTACTCATCAGGAAAGACGTTTGTTTGCGAAATGATTATTACTCTGCTACCCTCGTCAACAAAGGTGTACAATATTATATATATATATATATATATATATATATATAGATAGATAGATAGATAGATAGATAGATAGAGAGATATAGAGTATATATAGATAGATAGATAGATAGAGAGATATAGAATATATATATATATATATATATATATATATATATAGTTTTTTTTTTTTTTACTGCGAGAAACGCCAGACGCATGACTGTGATAAGACGTCCACTGTCTGTACGAGTTAACACCTTCAGCTACAAGAAGCCGGCAATAATCTCTAGAAAACTCTCTGTCATAAGTAAAAATAAAAGTCACCGTAGTGAAGCAGCTAATGTGAAAAGAATGTCTATACAGTAGAAGGAAACTCAGAAGGAAAAACGTATAATGATATAATCAGTTCACGTACATAAAAAAAAAAAAAAAAGTCATTGCAATAATATTGATGACGAGAGCAAAACGTAGTTACAGCGAGCGTTGTGAGTGTAGCTCAATAAGAGCACTGGGAAGCACCAGTCTGGTATTTTTGCTGCTGGGAAATTACTGATAGATAGATATAGATATATATACAGAGATATATAGATAGACAGATATAGATAAAGATTATATGAACACATCCATACACGTGCAAGAATACATCCTTGACAACAGGTCACAAACAATGGCCATAGTGGCATTGTGGCACACAAGCTCCTCATCCCGGCGTGTCTGCCTCACATTCCCTCCTGGGGCCGCTCAAGGGCAGGCAAAAGAGGCAGATTCCACGCGGCTGAGAGCATTCCTGCCACGCCTACACCCATGCAGATATGACCAGCCAGGGGGATTTGCTAAAGCGACACTCCTTCCTGCCCTACATATGTGTGTGTGTGAAAGTGAGTCAGACATAAATCTTGGAATGTAATCTCAAGAGTGTTTATAAAGGAGCAGAAAGGACTGTTACAAGTCACTTGGATAGATAAAAAATATAAATAATCCTGGATAATTGTTCAGACAGAAAGAGAGAGAGAGAGAAACCACCGCATTTAGAAGTGTTGTACTGATATTCAGTCCCTTTTCAACCTTCCCCCCCTTTTCCACACACGTGACCTGTACTCCTCACTGGATAAATATGCCTCTGTACTAAATCAACTACTGTACAGGGTTAAAGAAAGTACGGAATCGGTTCAACACATCCAGTCGCTGGGAAGAGGATATTGCAAAAGGCTTTACATGATAAATCTCAGGAAAAGAAAACACCAAGGATACTGAGTGATGGTGATGGCTTCTGTTGTTTGGCCAAGACTGTGGCCATAAAACTGTACAAAATAGTCTTTGCGTTACAGAAAAAAATAGATATGTAGTCACCATAGTAACAGAGTCAAGAGAAAACAGGTAATGATAGTGTTGAAGGTCACAGGAGGTCGTAGGGAATTGTAGACTGCCAACATTCTTGCTAATTTTTGCCTCTGTTATTCAATCGTTACTCTCTCATGCACTCACGTCTTCTTCTCTACCAGCATGAAAAACAAACACGACGATTTTGCAGTGTGTGTGTGTGTGTGTGTGTGTGTGTGTGTGTGTGTGTGTGTGTGTGTGACAGAGAGAGAGAGAGAGAGAGAGAGAGAGAGAGAGAGAGAGAGAGAGAGAGAGAGAGAGAGACGGATAATTGATCCTATTAGTGCCCCACATAATCCTGAAATAAAAGGCAATTATGGGAGTCTGGGACGAACTGTGTCCCGACTGAAGAGAAATGATGAGGAATTTTTAGCGTTCCCTTCATTCTTTCCTTATAATCCTACGTCCTTTTTTATGCCATTTTTTTCTTCTGTTATTGCTGTCGATACTGGTACTTCAATATATCTTTTAATGATTCCTTCTTTTCCCTTCTGCTTAAATTGCCCATCCCTTTCCTTTTTGTTTACTTTTTCATCATTTTCCTTTTCTTCTAGAGTTGGTTAAAAATTTTGTTTCCCGTGTCTTGTTAAAATGTCCCTTTCCCTCCGTGTTTCTTTTTTATTTCTTTTTCTGTTGCATTATTAATCTTGGTAATGTTACCTGTTTTCTTTATTGTTTTCCTATTTTTACACTGTACCCATCGTATTTATAATTTTTAGAAGTAAGGTTACAGTGGTGAATGGTGATGACTCGTGTTTGGTTGTTGATGTTGATGATGATGATGGTGGTGGTGGCTCATCATTAATCGATCAATCAGTTAATCAACATCACTATCACAATCTCCATCATCATCATTATTATCACGATGATACTGATGAAGAGGAGGTGGAATGGAGGATGAGAATGATGATGATGATTGTCACGGGGGGATATGAATTTATGAATTAAAAATACTAGATGTTACTTAAAACAGAGACAAGGAATTATCTTGTGAAAATCAAGTAGTAAGTTTTCCTTTTTGTCGACTTACTTCGCCGATTCTCTAAGGACGAGAATTCATAAACTTCCTCAACAGTACACAGCAGAGACTAATTACTCACAAGTGTTGTTTGTAGTACTGTTAGCCTCTCGAGAAAGTGACTCCACCCCTGACAATCAAAAACTAATGCTAATAATAATATACAGGTTCTTGCCGGCGCATAACTCCTGGCTGGCACAACAGATTTAAGTTTGATACAAAAGAACTGGCACAACTACCAGTTAAGGATAATGTGAAGAGTTTGTGCAAACTAGGAGTGGCAACTAAAATAAGCTTAATGTGGAGAAATAAAACACGAGTTTAATTACATTAAGCTCAAAGAAAAGAACTGTAAATTTATTGATTACAATAAAATAAATATAAGTTATATGAATCTCAAAAATGAATTCAAAATATGAAGGAGAATACACTCACTCGCTCATTCAAAAGCTAAACACACTTAAGCCTAAAAAAACGAATAGAAATACTGGTCAGTGGAGGGGAGCTGAGCGAAAAGACTGGGCGCCTGTGCTGAACAACAAGACGCTGCTATTCGCTAAGCCCGCTTCGCCAATTCACCGTCTAGGTGGAGATTCAGGAACTTGCTGTACAATGACGGCGCTGCTCCACGCTGGGCACAAACGGTCCTACACTCGCGACGATCCAAAGATGACTAAATGTCACAAGTCAGAGGTGTCCATAAACAGAGCACATAAAGTTCACCTCGCCAGAGCCCCCTCAGCTGCCAGCGTACATTAGGGTTAGCCCCTTAATAACTTTTATTCCCGCATCCGCAGACAACTCTTGGCTGCACTTTAGGCAAGTATCTATATGCTGCTCGTACTGACATACTACTAATTCTCAGCCTCCATTATTTTTCAGATTTTTGAATCATTTGACATCTTGTAAATTTGTCTGTTGCTATTTCCACTCTCTAGTATTCAACTCACGAATGGCCTCTCGTACGAAAGGGATTAATGTAGGTTCTATCTAATTCCTTCATTTCAATAAATGTCTTTCAAGCTAAATAAATCATTTAAAATTTGCAAGAAACTCGTTTATAATGTGAAGGAGTAAACGCTGATAGTTATTTTCAAACTAACTGTGATAAAAATTTTCTGTGTCTGGTCTCCGTATATCTCTACTGACTGTAGGCTTGCTGTGTAATGTAGGTGAAGACAGATAAACACAAGGGTCCCATATATTGTATGTCTATATCTTTATCTACATCTATCTATCTATCTATCTATCTATATCTATATCTATCTATCTATCTATATCTATCTATCTATCTATCTATCTATATATATATATATATATATATATATATAGATATATATATATATATATATATATATATATATATCGGTTTAATCTTTCTGCCTCCGGGCGTTTTCATTCAGCTTAGAAGAAGCCTTTCTTAATGAGGGGTTAATGAAGGTTACAGTATTATCCTTGCAGTTTTAAAAATCTCTATATATCAGAATATAATAGTCTAGGGATGGCATGACTAATTAGAATATGACGTAATCTCTCTGAAAGGACTAAATATAGCTGCGAAACCCAACAGTTGTGACGAAACTATCCCTGCGTCATTTAGAAAGATGAGGGTAAGATTATTATTGTGAATAAACTCTTCTGTGTTTCAAGAGAGGTTACTGAACTTAGTAAAATAAACTTGTCTGCCATCCGATAGGGGGCCTTGGGAAAATGCTTGATGGAAAACTTAAAACCTAGATTTCCCTGTCCTGTGCGTGTTGAAACAAGTTATATACACAAGATGAAAGAATGGTTATGACTGAGGTTATTTTTCCATGTTTTCAGTCGCCACCTATCGGGAGCAGATTGGAAAATGCATATGTCATAATTATACTTTATGTGTGTGCTGTTGTTTTTTTATTATTTTATTTTGTGGGTGTGTGGACACACACACACACACACACACACACACACACACACACACACACACACACACACACAAATACACACACACACACACACACACACACACACACACACACACACACACACACACACACACACACACACACACACACACACACACACACACACACACACACACACACACACACAACTCGAGATAAGGGAGACGGAGATGTAGGGGGGAGAGGAGGCAGGGTAGGGGGACAGAAAGTGGAAACATAAAGGGAGAGGTAAAGGGAGAGCCAGAGAAAGGAGGGAAGGTTGGAGATAAAACTGAAGAGGAGGTAAGTGTAGGGAACGGCAGGGAGGAAGAGAGAAAGGGAGGGTAGGGGCAGAGAAAGGGGAGAGGTGAAGAAGGGGGGGGGTGAGGAAAGGGAGGGGTGAGAAAGGAAAGAGGTAGCAAGGGAAGGGAAGAGAGGGAAGGGAGACTTGGAGAGCAAGAGAAGAGGAGGGAATTGTTGCAAAAAAGGAGGAAGATGAGAGATGGGAGAAAGAGTTGCGATCACCAAAGATAAGAGATGATATAGGGGAATGGAGGAGGAGAGAGGAAAGAGAGGGCAGAGAAGGTTACAGGAGAGAAGAAGAAAACAGTAGGGTGTTCAGTGATGGAGGAGGAGGAAGAGGAGAAGGATATGGAGGAGAAGGGATTGAAGGAAAAGGGAGTAGGGAATGAGGACGGGGAGGAGAAGGAGGAGGAGGAAGAGCGAATGCATGGGCATAGGGAGAGAATAAGGAGTAGAAAGAAAAAGAGAAATGAATGGAAAGGACGGGGAAAGAGGAGGAAGAGGAAAAGGAACGAAAAAGGAGTGAATTTTATGTTTTATTTATGTGTCCGTATCATACCCATTAATCTGACAGGATGTGGATGAATACAAAACATCGATAATAAGAGAAGTGGAGGAGGAAGAGGTGAAAGAATTATTACAAAATAAATACACAAAACACTACAATCTGCTAAAAGATATATGATGATGGGACGGGGAGAATATATCAAAGAAATAAGACAGAGAAAAACAGACAAGAGGTGATAAAGCAGAAGGAGAATAAGAAGGCAGAAGAGCAGATGAAGGAAAAATTATAAAAAGTTAATCAATGTGGTACGAAAGTTAAAGAGAAAAGAAGATAAAGAAAGAAATTAAAGGAAAGAAGATGAAAAAAATAGAAAAAAATGTTAGGAAAGAAACAGAAAAATACAAAATAAGGGGAATGAAGATGAAGAAAAATAAAATATAAGAGGAAAGAAGATAAAGAAAAATTAAAAATAAAAGAGGGAAGAAAATAAAGAAAATTTAAAATATGAGGAAAGAAGATAAAAAACAAAACAAAACGAAAGATAAAGAAAAAAAAAAAAAACAGCTAAGTTTTGAAACGGTGAACTGTTTCTACTCCTACCCACCTGTATCTCTTAACCCCCTGCATGGCCCTGGCCAATTCCATCCCTCTTCCAAACCCGTAACCATTCCAATCCCACCCCCTTCCAATCCCCTACTGCCTTTACAATATCTTTGTCTTCCTTTCCCCCTCTTTTTCTCCTCCTCGTGTTTCTTCTCCTTTCTTTCCACGACTCTTCCTCTCTCCTCCTCCATTTTCTTTTCTCATCCATTCCCTCTCCCAGAAAATGTTTTATGAGAGAAAGATAAACGATGTTCATAACGACATAAAATGGAGTAGGGTCTACTTAGATATGACCGAATTTGCGATGATGCTCGAAAATTTTTGGTAATAATTATACCTGTGTGTGTGTGTGTGTGTGTGTGTGTGTGTGTGTGTGTGTGTGTGTGTGTGTGTGTGTGTGTGTGTTTGTGTGTGTGTGTGTGTGTGTGTGTGTGTGTGTGTGTGTGTGTAATTGTTAATATAAAGGTGGTGCTTAGTCAATGAAACACTCAGTAATTTCATTCTGTCAGCCAGTCAGCCATGGCAGATCACACTGTCCCTGCAAAAATTTTCCAGTAAGCGAATCAGCAAATTGATGCTGACAAGCAAAGAGTCGGGAGTAGGCTGGTGTCAGTGCCTAAGACACAAGTAATTTAGTCAGTCTAGCATATTTGTCAGCCGGTCAGTCAACGCGTTAGTCAGACTGTCAAACACTGTCAGTAACGGCGTCAGTCAGAGAATCATTCAGTAAATAAGTAACTTCGATATTTAGTCATACATTTCTTAAGGAGTCAAGCGAGAATTCTGCCACTGAACCACCGATACAACCAGACATCAAGATAGGCGGTGCACCAGTCAAAAATTCTTTCGCTCAGTCACCCAGTCAGTCAGTAAGTCAGAGGGTCTATCGGTCAGCCAGTCAGTCAGTGGGCCTGTCAGTCAGTAAGTCATTCATTTAATTTCCAGTTAGCCAGCAAGTCCGTCATCAAGTCAGTCATTCAACAAATCAGTCTGTCAGTAAGTCAGTAAGTCAAATAACAAGTTAATCTGTGTTAGTAAGTCAGAAAGTCAGGCAACTAATCAATTATTTGGTCAGTCAGTCAATCAACAATTTAGTCAATCCATCAGTCAAAGAAGCAGCAGGTCAGTCAGGAAGTAAATCAGCCAGTTATTCAATAAGTAAATCAGTCACCTAGTCAGCCAATAAGTAAATTAATCAGGCAGTCAGTCATTAAGGGGCTTAGTGAATTAGGTTAGTCGACGGATATGTCAGTCAGATGCCAGCCGACCAACCAGTCAGTCAGTCAGCATGTTTATCATCGAGTCAGTCAGTCAGCATGTCTATCATCGAGTCAGTCAGTCGTCAGTCAGTCAATAGTGTGTTCAACAACTGAGTGAGCGTAGTGGTGAAATAATATTAATGGATCACACAGTCACAACGTTTTCCATGCTAACTGCCTGTCATGGGGAAGAGAGAGAGAGAGAGAGAGAGAGAGAGAGAGAGAGAGGAAGCAGCGAAAATATTCCCAATGTGATTCATCATTTTCTGTTCTTTCATAGGTATTTTCCGCCCCGCCATAATTTCCCCCTCTCAGCGGCACTCACGACCCATTTTCTACATTTTGGAAGATGTGAGTGTACGAAAATCTAACTTTCACATCACAGTTCCCATGGCAGGAATAAAGAACATGTTGGAGCGTTTTATCATTGTCACTGGGGAATTCTCAGGGTCTCTTGCCATGTGATTACCTCCGCCAGGGAGGTTATGTTTTACCCCGCGTTTGATTGTCTGTCTGTCTGTGTCTGTCTGTTGGCAGGATTACTCAAAAAATTATGAGCGGATTTTGATGAAATGTTGTGGAAGGGTTGGCCATGGGCCAATGAACAAATGATTAAATTTTGTGCCGGATCCAGATCCGGAATATCGCGCACAATATCTCCAAAAGTTCTCCATGAATTTCAATTAAATTCTGTGGAAAGGTGCACCATCGACCAAATATGAATTGGGTAAATTTAGGGTCGGATCCGGATCCTATATCCACGGATCCGGATCCGGGATTACGGAAAAGGCTGTGAACGGATTATTATGAAATTCTGTTTACGGGTCGGCCATGGGCTGAGGAAGAAATGATTAAATTTGGGGATGGATTTGGATCCGGATCTGGTGTATCCTGCACAATATCTCCAAAAGTTATTTATGAATTTCAGTGAAATTTTGTGGAAAGGTGGACCATGGACCAAGAAAGAATTGGTTAAATTTTGGGGCGGATCTGTTTCCGGATTCTATATCCACGGATCCGGATGCGGATCCGGATCCTTTTTAATGGCAATGTCATTGGAGGAGGTCAGCGCTCTGAGTGCTTCCTAGTTTATGTTATATAATAACCCTAGCTGTTCTCTAGTATAATATTTATTGTTCAAGTAAGAGATCAAAGCCAGCTAGCGAGAACACCATCGGACGTGTATCTGAGTGTGTTCACGTACATCGGACACAGTACGAAAGCTGTTTTAGTTCAGAAGCCATTAAAACTACACTGGTTCTGTGTACATCGTTGGAAAAGTTCTGAAAAAATAACGGGTTACTAAAGGGACTTTCCTCGTTACTTGCCGTCATATTGCTGGAAAAAAATCCAAATGCTTCAAAATGAGCACCAAAACTGTCATCTCGGATAACATTAAAGCTGCAGTTGACCTACGCATGTCGTTAGGAAGCTCATGTAAAAGTTGTGGATGGTACTTAAGTGACTTCTCAAAATCTGCCATAACATTCTATAAAAAAGTAAAAAAAAAAAAAAATAATGCCCTAAATCGATCAACTAGACTGCGAAAGCTCAGAAATTATTAAACCTACATTGGATTTACAATCATTGGTTGGAGAGCTTACGGAAAAGCAACAGGAGCTCCTTAGCGGTTTTTCTCAAAATTCGCCACCTTAAACCTGGAAGTCAAAAGCTCCAAATTAAGCAAAGAAACTAGGTTATATCGGAAATTGCTAAACCTAAAGAGGACCCAAGCACATCTGTGAAAAACATTTGGAAAAGTAATAGATGTACCTTAAGTGACTTGCCTAAATATTCGCTACCATAATGCTGATCAAAAGGCCCTAAAACTCCAAACCGAGCTCCACGACTGGGCTATCTCAGAAATTACTATAGACACATCAGACCAACTGACAGCACTGATAGCTAAAATAACATCCTTAGCAATCTTGCTAGCTCGATCATATTTCACTCCTTCAAGTGTGGATGCCAATAACTTCATTTCTCTCTCTCTCTCTCTCTCTCTCTCTCTCTCTCTCTCTCTCTCTCTCTCTCAGATGTTATTGAACAGATAATGGGATAATCGACTGGAACCCTTATGTGAAGCCTCTTAACAGAATACTGGAAGGATCATATCACGTCTCACTAATCCGCCCTCATACCCACAATGCTGCACCTGCACATATCCGTGTGTGTGTGTGTGTGTGTGTGTGTGTGTGTGTGTGTGTGCGCGCACACACACACACACACACACACACACACACACACACACACACACACACACACACACACACGGGCGTGCTCGCACTCGTGCGGGGCGGGTTGCTATGCGCTGTCTATATTCATTCGGATTAAAACAGCTTCTTCTCCGTCTTGAATGTTGTGATGGGACAAGGTAGTAACACTTGCATATTACGTTAATCACGAAATAAAACTCTTGCAAAATACGGCCATATTATTTTCATATTTTGCCATTGGACTATGGAAAATCTGCCGCAAAAAGGATGATAATCTTAGTCCGATTATGACGGATGGACAATAGCCAGATTCACTCACGATAATTTCCCTGTAGCAAGTATTAATTGCTTTCGTAAGGATAAGGGACATGGATAGATTCTGCACTCTTCTTTGCGTCCTTCCTGCGAACACAAATACAGGTCAGGACAGGAACTGGTTGTACATTTGTTTATGAAACAGAGTATTATACATGTCTTATTAAAATCTAGATGTGATACGAATATATTATTGAAGACGTGGGTCATGTCTCCTCATCGTGTTCCAGTAATTTTTCCCCTAAAGAACTTAACGCAATGAACGAGGAACCTCCCCGGCTTGAGCGTCGAACAGCTTCTTTGCGCGAAGAGGTAATTTAATACTAACGCCTGCAGTCTCTCAGCCTTTCGTTTTTTGGTCTTTCGTCTGTTAGTCAGTCAGTTATGCTGTCTGTCTGTCTGGATATTCAATCTCTCCTCTCTAATCTCACAGTCTCGTATCGCGATTCTGATGTCACAATCTCGTATCTCGTCTCTGATCTCAGTCTCTTATATCTTGTCTAACCATGCAATCTCTAGTCTCAGGGGTCTGATTTTCTGATCTCACATCATCAAACTCATGTCGCATTTTGTACTCTCACATTGTGGCCACACAATTTCAGACAGTTTTACACAATTTCGTACGACACCATCCAAGTCAATCACTCCTCGGGGGTGGTGTCAAATCTGCCGCCAGACTCATTAATTTTCATACATAACAAAAGGACGTGGCACCATATCCCTGTTAACCTATCCATCCCGTCTGAATCGTGCCATAAGTTTGAGGACTGCCGCCATGGACATATTTAATACTCGGTAAATATTAATTGTACCATTTTTCTCTTACTGAAATGATGTATTGGCATTATTAAACAGAAAGTAACCCGGAATATTTATTTTAAAAATAATTCAGACAGTGGATATAAAAATGCTGATACATAGCTCAGTTGGTAGAGAGTTGGCCTGCAGTCCTAACGGACCCGGGTTCAAATCCCGCTGGGGACAGGGAACAGTTTAAGGATTTGAATTCAGTAAAAGCAGACTTTACTCATTTACCAGAAGACCTGCCGACATGTCGTAAAAATACCCCCGCTAATACCAATACACCAGTCCTGTATGAGACAGCCCTAGCATGTATTCAGTATGGACTGTGGGTGTTAGCGCCGAAGTGGTGACATGTAGAGGTGTACGGTACGTATGAGGACCACTGGGCCTTGAAAGCAGGCTGTGAAGCCTATGCTCAGAGTCGATCACATAAAAACATATATATATATATATATATATATATATATATATATATATATATATATATATATATATATATAATCACCCCGCGGCAACACTTTCAAGACTGCATTAACACGCAGATTTTACAAATAGATTACTTCGCTTGTTTTTAAACATATTTTGAGAGCAACTTTCATTACTTTTGATTTCTATATAGGGTAATAATGTTGAGATTATCCACAGACGGCCTGTCGTTTTGTAAATATGCAATTATAGGAGCGTGACTGGTGGTCTTAGGCACGAACAGGCAAAGAGTGTTGTTCTCGGGACTCTTGGCATTCAGTGGAGGCTTGGATCAGTTAATATAAAGTCGTATTGTCCTGTCTATCTATCTAAAGACAGACGCCTTACTTCAGTAAGAGGTGATCACAAACAAATAGCCTCCATGTCGCCCTGTCCCCTGCCATTTCGCTGCCCTACCCCCAGCTCTCTCATATACTCCATCTCATCCTCGGTCTCCCTCTCCCACTCCCCCCCCCTCCACCTATCTCACATACACTCTCGTCGTTAGTTTCTCACTCTCCATCCTCTCCACATGGCCAAACCACCTCAGTGAATTTCTTCTACAGCATTTTATCACGTCCACATCCACACCACAAAGCTCCTTCTCTTCCACATTTGTCAGTCTGCCTCTCCATGCAACGCTACATGCTCCTCTCATGACTCATTTCTACTGCTCTCACTCTTGACTAATGCCCTTCTAACAAGGTCCAGGCTTTGCTTCCATATGTTACAGTTGGTATCACAGTACTGTCATGCAGCGATTTTTTTTACCTCCACGCTCACTTCCTTATTTCTTATCACTGCTTTCAAAGAACCAGCAACCTCTCTTCCTTGTTGTACCCTTTCAAGCGCTTCATCTTTGTTACTATATTTTACTCACACCCTTTTTCTCCTTCCCCTTCTCTGCTCACCACCCTTTCCTCCGTTTCCCCATCTCTGTTTCTATATCTTACTAACACCCGGTTTCCTCTCCTTCCTATTCTTCTCTCACCACCCTCGCTTCCCTCTCACCATTATCTTCCTTTCACCGTTTGTCTTCTCCCTACTCTCCCCTCACCACCTTCCCTTCAGTCTACCCACCTCTCTGTCTCTATACTCTCTTCCTCTCACCCTGTTTCTCTCCTCCCTGCTTTCCCCACATCACTCTTCCTTCTGTCTCTCCGCCTCTCCCCTTGGGTCACAGTTTTCCCCTCGGTGGTAATGGGGACAGGGAACGGGGCTTCGCTTTTACATTTCACTACTAATGACTCTCGGCTCCACTGACAGGAAACGGGATAGACTTTTTCATATGGATATTTTTGCGTACGAGGGAAAACAAAACTTTTACCCCTGAAAGGTGACCGTGTGTGAGAATGTTAGAGCAGCCGTCACATTAACTCTAAATCAATGTACAATATACACATACTCAAGCCTTTAAGATATCTTCATTCCGGTGACTATTGTTGTTATGCTCTTGCTAACTGTAGACGATTTTACTTAAGTCTGCAAAAATCTCTCTCATACTAGAAGGATTATCGAAGGCTATATATATCGAACCCCTACATTCCAAAAGTCTCTCTTAAAGAGAATTTAAGCGTCCGAAAGCAGCCAGAATTTAATGGAAAACACTTCACCCGATTGAAGGGGTTAACGCCAGAAGCCTTAATTACCTGCCAATCCCTTGAAAACGGTGACCTATATTTTAGTTTATTTTTGTTACCAACAGCCGATAATGTTCAGCTCAGGAAAATCCCGTTGATGTACAGAGGTTAATGAAGTAAAACTTTCTCACTGACTCTTCTTGCTGCTTCTAGCGTTTTACTTAAAGCATCTCTTGCAACTTCACTTCTCCCTCTTTCTACCCCTCTATCCACTTGTATCGCTCTAGTACTGTTTCTTCAAATAGCAAGTCTGAAATGATTCGTCATACCCTTGCCTCTTACTTCACTCTTAATGATTCCAGTGTAATTCCTCCATCTCCCTTTGATATTTTCAAGAATATAATTAGAAATTCTTTAGAAGATGTACTGTCTGCCATTTCAGGCTTCAGTACTAAGAAGGCATGAAATCCTGATGAGGTCCCTCCTGCTGTTTTCAAGAACTCTGCGTCCGTACTAAAACTGTTCAAGTAATTTCTTCTGCCGTGGCCTAACAGCGTCTTCCCTTCTAGCTGGAATCTAGCTCCTTTCAGCCTGTCTTTAAGAAGGGTGGCCATTTCCAGTCATCTGCTACTTGCTTAACTGCTTTAATCTCTTGTTTTTCCCTGATCTTTGAGTCTGTTCCTACACTTGCCATCTCAATAGATTTTAATTCTCTAATACAAATCTTAATTTTTCAGACTGCCCTCGCGTGGTCACTGTTCCTCTGTGCCTTCATCTCTAGCATCCTGTCTGCTCGCTCTATAGCCACTGTTGTAGACGTCCATCGTTCTTTGACGTTTATCAGTAGTGGTGCTTCTCAGTGTTCTGTCCCTTCACCAACTCTCTACCTCCTATTCATTAATGATCTGAGCTGCACATTTAGCCTCATCCACTCACACGCTGATGGCTTGACCTTTCACTTTTCCACCAATTTCTCACAACGTCCATCACAGTAATTACTTAGATACGATTACGACACATCTAGTATCTGCCTCTGTTATTATTTCTAATACAGTTAAAGAATATCCTGTTTTTAATGCGCTAAAAAATCAGTTCCTCCATGCTTCCATCCACAAAAATTTCCTCTCGAATACTCAATATTCAGCAGTTCCCTACTCAGTCTTTTGCAAGATTTTGATACCAAAGGGATATCTCTCCCTTTCATTTCCGAAAGGGTAGGTAAGCTAAATAGGCTTCATTTTTTACTTTACCCCTATGCTGATGCTGACTCTGTAATGGCCTTATTTGACTCTGTGTGCAGTATTGATCCCATGTGTGGAAGACCTCACCATATACAGCTTCTGTAAACAGCGTGCAAAGCAGTGCTTTTCATCTACATCAACTCCGTTCCTCTTCCTGGTTCTTTTGAACTGTCTGTTTGTGTGCCCTCCCGATTACGGCGTGCGTGCAGCACTTGCTAATGAACACAGGTTTATTGGTTTTCTGCCTAGCTCTCTAATGTACGCGTTAACAGATATTCTGTCTTTCATGTGGACAAGTGATGTACTCTGGAATTGCTCTTCTCAGTCTGTTATTCCTTGTGCCAACTATCTTTACTCTTTTAATCGAAAATTTTCAAGGCAATTTTAATTAAGTGGATCGTGGTTTTGGCTTGCTTTTTTAAACTGTTCCTGGAAAGAGCAACTTTTTCCTCATTTCCAGTTCTTTAGTTTTTTCATTTATAAAATCAGACTTATCAAACGATTCAATTCACCTATGAATGAGACCTAGGAGCATAAGATCGTTAATAATGTCAACATTAATCTTCCAGTGATCGGGTCATCTACACTAATGTATTCTAGCTAACACCAGGTGATTTTCTTTAGCTAAGCGTGAGGCATGCGAGTTTGAGAATGTTGTAAATAACTAAGAATATGAATTGGAACGTACTGCCAAGGATAACCAAACTTCTACCCTTGAGAGGCGACTGTATATTCTCTTAACACTATGACTCAGCTTAAACTTTAATTACATACTACCCTTAATGGGAAAAGTTGGTTGTTTGGAGATTTATCCCTCCCTCTCACTGGCCCCCAAGAGGAAGTTGGTCTATCTATCTATCTATTGCCAGACTCCTTGTGGGTGGCCACAAACAAATCGCCTCCACGTCGCCCTGTCCCCCACCATTTCACTGCCCTGCTCCCAACTCACAACCCCCCTTTCTCATATACCTCTCCACTCCACCCCTCCATCTCATCCTCGGCCTCCCCCTCCCTCTCCCCCCCTCCACCTCACTCACATACACTCTCCTCGTCAGTCTCTCACCCTCCATCCTCTCCACATGGCCAAACCACCTCAGTGTGTTGCTCCTAACGCTTCCTATCACATCCACACCACAACGTTCCTTTATATCCTCATTTGTCAGCCTGTCTCTCCATGTGACTCCACAGGCTCCTCTTAAATAACTCATTTCCACTGCTCTCACTCTTGACTTGTGTCCTTCCAACAACGTCTAAGCTTCACTTCCATACGTTAGAGTTGGTATCACAATACTGTCACGTAGTAACTTTTTTACTTCCATGCTCACTTCCCTGTTTCTTATCACTGCTTTCAAGGAACCAGCAACCTTTTTTCCTTGTTGTACCCTTTCAAGCACTTCACCCTCCAAACTTCCATCCTTACTCATCACACTCCCCAAGTATTTAACGCACTCACATTTTCCATTTCCTCACCATCCAACCTCACAGTACATTCACTGACGTCACCTCTCTCAATGACCATCAAGTTGGTAATGTCAGTTATTAATTTTCGAGTCTGTGCATCTCTCACCCAGACACAACCATAAATTCTCCCCGTCTGGTGATCCGAGTGTGCAATGATGCAATAACTAAGCAACATTATGTGCAAACACTTGATGTAGGTAATCCAGAGTAATTGCACTTGCCTGTTAATAATACAGTGCCGTGCCATAAAGCCAGCCACCACAATGATCAGTTATACATTTTAGTTTCTATTATGCCAGACAATTTTATTCAGCTGAGAAGAGTCCTTTTCCAACTAGAGGAGCTGGATACAGCCTTCATTAACTCCTTCACTACAGGTCACTACAGGGGTGTGGAGTTTAAGCCTCATAAAACAGGCTGACGTCCGCTGAAACATAATGAGAAACAAGGCGGTAGGCGACGATGACTGGCTCTAAGCGGACCAAGCTTTGGCCCATCCGAGGTACAAATTATAGGTGGCACTGTCAGCGACCGGAAGTGAGTTTCGACACTAAAAGTCATTTCTCTATGGAGGTACTCCAGTGCAACATTCCACCCAAGAAGCATGGGCCTGGCTTATCAATCTTTGAATCCTTAGCATTTCGTGTGAGCAAGGTCGTAATTTTAGTGCTTTTCGTTTTTTCTGCACTTCATGACCTTTGACCCCTGACCTGGCAGATATAAGTCAAGCATGTACGAAGCACACTTCTAGTACTCATTAATGACTATAAGCATGTATAGTTCCCGATAACATCCAGCCACTGTGGAGCTAGAGAAATTGAAATTCGCAGAATTGTGCACCAGAGGTACAGTTTCTAGGTTGCGCTGCCAGCGACTGGAAGTGAGTTTCAGTACTAAATGTCTTTATTGTATGGAGGTACTCCACTGCAACATGCCACCCAAGAATAACGGCCTTGACTGAAAAATCTTCGGAGCCTTAGCATTTCGGGCGAGCATAGTCATGATTTTACCTATTTTCACCATTTTTGCATTTGATGACCTTTGACCCCTGACCTGGCCAATGCTGCACACAGGTGTACAATAGAAAGTTAAAGTACCAGTCAATGTCTAAAAGAATGCAAACTTTCAATCAGTTCCATCTTGCCACTGGGGAACTAGGAGTGCATTTCTGATAACAGGTATTGGTTTCTGGGGATGCTGAGGCCAATCGTCGCAGGGCTGCCACTTGAACACTAGAGAAGAGAGGGCAAATGGATGGCACATTTCCAATAGGGAATGACCCCAAGATTACACCTTAAAAAGTCAGAGCTTTTCAACGTCCATTAGTAATGCTTCTCTAGGTGAAAATGTGAAAAGTGCAAAAAGGCGTTACTTTGGCCGTTGCTAGGCAACGAATAGTTGCCTAGCAACCAAAACCTTGTGGACATACCTAGGTCATAGGCTGGTCATTGTGTCCAAGTTTGGTAGGAATTGGTTAATTCTGAAGGATAGAAGTGTCTGCCACAATTGAACAAGAGAATGAAATCAAACAAGAAAGTGCGACTAACAATAAGGGTAGCATGAGCTGGCCAGCAAGAAAGAGCAACCACTGAATGCAACACCCACGGCCACCAACTGATCTAAGGCCCAAATATTAAGGGCCGATATATATATATATTGAGAGAGAGAGAGAGAGAGAGAGAGAGAGAGTCCAGCATTTTTTTGAGTAGGAGATGATAGGGCAAAACAATGGACATAATTTTGGGGTAAGAGTACTAAAATTTAAACAAATGAAAATGAAGACCGAGAATCTGGGAAGAAACGTCAAATGATAATGGGGGCATAATTTACTTAACTTGACAGGACCACTTACACATCTCTTCTTAGTGATTTATTTTGCCGAATACACCTATGTGTATTCTTATATTTCGTTTGTATTTCCCTACTGATACATATTCTCTGAATATCAGACATGAATAATAATCCCACTCGCTGAGACGAACAACAACTATGACAAGAACAGAAACTGAAAGCAACAAATAAAATAACAATAACAAAAAACAAAAACAGTACTTCTAACAAAAGCAAGAATGCCAACTTCCACAATACCATAATAACAACCAAAGCGAAAAAATGTCAACAAGCATTAACAAACAAAACAAGAACAATAACTATAGAGATGCTCATTGAATTGTTTTTAAGCCGAGTAGTTGTTATGGTAGTTGTTCAACTCTTCAGTCCGAGCACGGCATTTCTATTTTTCATTCTCATACCAGACGATTTTATTTCAGCCTCAGGGCGCACCCTAATAAATAAAGCGGGCAATGAAGGCTGTCTCTAACTCCTACAGCTCTAAAAGTCTCTTCCTAACAAAAATCAGTCGCCTGCAAATATCGAGACCATAATATGCAGATGGGGGTATCGTTGTGAAGCGGTTATGGTGTAGCAGATATCTAACACATCTAACACTGAATACTAAAAAAATAAACAGAATTAAGCAAATAACACGAAAAGGAAGTAAAATGATACAATGCATACTATTAACTATTCAGCACCAGTATTTACTTCTATTACTCGTAAATTCCTTGTGTTATCAAGTGATTTTATTCTTTTGGGGAGAAACCTCTGGTGATGAAACGTTTGATCAAGCCTATATTTATCCACACTTTCTCTTAATCGCAATAAAGTGTGTGGAGGCGCCACTAACTAATAACGCATCTGAAGGGTTTCTTTTGATGATGCATAATATGGATCACCAGAGACGCGCCTCCTACCAAGGGATCAAGGACACCGAGGGCAACGACCTGAAGCCACTCCATCCCCCATTACCATCGACAACTTCAGTAGGAACGTCCCTCCTCGGGTAACCACCCCTGACAAAGCGTCTTCCTGGACAAGAATGTAACGTGAGAACCACCTTGTGAAATAGCAAAATAAATAAATTCATTAATTAATTAAAATGAAATAATGGAAAATCATTGGAAACTCTCAGCTCCTGTGACTATTCAACGAGTATTTCTTTGTCAATTAACCCTCTTGTGGTCAGGACAACTCTAGTGCTAAGTTCCAGTCACAGCCAGAGGCTTTACTTTATCAAAGAGTGAGTCATGGCAGCCAAAGAGTGTAAATCTTAGGTTAGGCCCCGGCTCTGTAACTCAAAGCCAAATAAATTTTCGGCCAACTTTAGTGCTCTCTATGAATACAGGTTCCCTTCCACCCAAACTACTGAACAGCATCAGACCAGAAAAAGTGAATCTCTAACGCAGAGAGAGAGAGAGAGAGAGAGAGAGTGAGGTGGGTTGGGGGGAGGGGAGGCAAATGCTCTTGAACCTACACCCACCTAAACAGCCGCCACATAACAAGGCATAATTGCCACCGCCAGCCAGGAAGCACTTATGTATGTGGCTGGTACACTTGAGGCTGAGAGAGAAGACAGCACAGTCTCCGCTGTTAGGTAAAAAAGAAAAATGCTGGATAAATTGTGGACAAAGTAGATGACAACACAGACCAAATGAATGAAAACTTCACAAGAATAGTCAGTGAAGCAACACTAGAAGGAGGTGTGAAACAGAAATTCCAGTGCCTGAAGAGGAGTGACAATATTCTACAACTGTGTTACGTGATAATAACAAGTGACATATTTCGATGCTCTTGTAAAGGTCTAATATGTACATGCAGCACGAAAAGTTCTGTCACCGTTCCTGCCATCCTCTTCATGAACTTTTAAAACCAGTGTGGTAATTTCATAGCAACTGACACTGATGGCTTTATTTAGCTACCGATCAGTGTCATCAGTGTCGTTCGTGGCGTGTTCACCACACTCATTGTCAAAGCCTCTGAAGAGGAGAACGGGAAAGGCGACAGGAGTTTTGATGCCGACTGTACAGTACATCGTGATACAGCAAAAACAAACATCTTCCTACCCAATACAACCGTTCAGTATCTTAAAAGTCATTTCCTATTCCTTCACTGTGATGACCTACCACTCTTCATTACTCTTGCTACCTCCTACCGACAATTTTATTCAGATTCGGAATTAAGTCTGGTAGCGAAAGGTTAATGACGACAATATATGACTTCTCCGCTTTGCAAAGTCGCCCATTACCAGACAGACCTGATTAGTGGCAGATAAAAAAAATTAAATGGTTTGGCTGAAGAGGTAGAAGTTCCACGAGAGCAGTCATCACACTTAACACTTGTCCGAAAAAACAACCTTAGATTCCAGCCGTGGACTAAGTGGTTTTCACTGAAGTTTTTGATATCGTAATTATTCCCTTTTTTTTTTCCCCCTTGGCTACAGTACTTTAATCCATTCAGCCCAAAGAGGTAGTTTATATTTAACTTTTGTTATCTCCATGAGCTTACATGAACTTTTGGAACAAGATGAGTAAGATTAAACCTTCTTGAACCTCTTCAGTACGAAAGATTGCAAGAGAAATGAAACTGTCCAAAGGTAGCAGGAAGAAGCTAAAAGATATCATATAGAAGGAAGTACAGCAGTGTCAAACCTTCCAATTACAGACCTTGTTCTTCATAGTATTTGTGTCGATTATGAAAGATAAACTGAAGGAAAGGTTTTCATAATCAGCCTTTCATTTTAAGCTGTGTTAAAGATCTCATATTTCTACATCTGTTTTAAACATTCCAGGCAGAAGATGCCTCTTTTTCTTACTGCAATCTGTCGATTATATTCTGTTTAAGAGAGCACCCTATTGGTGGAGGCGTTCATAATGGGCATGATAGTTTTATTTAACACTTCCTTTTCCGAAAAGTCTCTCCTAAGCTAAATAAAATCGTCTGTATAGAGCAAGAGTTAAAAAAGAATTTTCAGGAATCATTTATTCATTTTCTCATTGACAGAAACTTCCTACATAATATTAATGGTATGATTATAAATGTAAATGGGAGGAAAGCATGAGTTACTTATAACAATAAGTTTTCATGACTGAGTTTCCCGTTTACTTATACTCGTCCTTGATAAGTCTTGGGTAAGGTCACGAGATAAGCCGTTGTGTCAATATATTAGTTTGAGTGTATGATGGAGGATGGACGTGAAGGGTCAGGCTGTTTGCCCGGAAGTGGTGAGTGGAGGAGGATTATATGGCTAGTGACCCGACCCTTGCATTCACAGACACACTTACCAGCAATTTCCTTTCCTATCCTGGGTTTGCGGTCACAGGATGGACAAGGAAGGGAGAGTGTAGACTTCCCTTGTATGTTGCTCTTTGAGGGGAAAAAAAAAATCGCTATAGCCTGTCCTGCTTCATCTGAAAATTCCTAACACTTTTCAGATAACCGATGGCCAACTGCTGTCTGATTGGAGGATTGAACTGATTGGTAACCAAGGAGACTCACTCGCGCCTTATAACTATGGTTCATTGAATTTCATGTAACCACGAGGTAATGTGCAGTTTGTGGGAATGGATCAGTTCCGTCAGATAAATTCAAACCGATTATAGTTATGACAGGGAACTGATCATAACTCTGTGAATCTGGCCCGGTAGTGTGTGCAGGTGCGTCTCTCTCTCTCTCTCTCTGGGGTGGAGGGGAGGCACTGTGTGTTGGGGGGGGGTAGGGGCGGATTAGTGAGGCGTGGTATGATACTCTCGGTATTATGTTGAGGGGCTTCGCTTGTCGGTTACCAATAATCCCCTTCTGTGTAGCAACAATACCACTGGCAATACTGGAGCGCAACTTCCGGTATTAATTGAAATTAATTAGCCTTTGGAATCAGATGACGTCCTATTTTATGTTATTCTTACTGCCACCGTGGGATATTATTCAGCTTAGGACAGCGCTCTACTACAAATGGAGTTATTAGTTAATATATTCAACCACGCCGGTAGAAGTTCTCCAACACTGATTACAATCGTATGAACAGAGCAGGAATACAGTAGGCTAGATAGGCAACAGCATCGAGGAAATGCGTTGACATTATCTTGAGTTTGCTTCATATATGTTAAGACAGCACACTTGTTTGTTTGTATTCGTTACTCATATAAAGAATCACAAAACCAACAGGCTACGGAGCCTGCGTTTGAAAAGGAAAAGAACGTAATTAAGCCTTATATACAGTAACTATATTTCGATCTAATCATTTATTTATTTTGCCGTGTTGTGGATCTGCTTCCATCGTTTGGCATTCATGTGCCCGTTTATTTTTAGTCTTGGGAAATAAATTTGTTTCAAATGTCTAAGTCTCTTGTTCGAGAAAACGTGTCGAAGTATTTGGCCCAGGTGCATGAAAGTGATTTTCGAGCTAATCGGCCCAAAAATAACGTTGTGAGGCCATGGCAGTGAGCACTGGTATGATGGTATGACAAACGAGAGAGAGAGAGAGAGAGAGAGAGAGAGAGAGAGAGAGAGAGAGAGAGAGAGAGAGAGAGTAGAAAATATTAAGAACTGAGCAAGAAAAGAGAAGGGGGAAGCAGGAGATAAACAGACTATTACAGAGACAGAGAAGTGAAGGGAGAGGGGAAGAGGAGAGAAGCACATACAATAAAATCAAGCCTACCCAGCAATTCAGATGTAAACGACTTCTGGTAAACTTTTTTAGTCGGGGATGTATGTGAGGATGCAAGTGAAAAAAGCAGGGGGGAGGAAAAGAGAAAAAAAGAAAAAACTCATTACAAACTGGGGGAAAAAAGTGTGTGTGTGTGTGTGTGTGTGTGTGTGTGTGTGTGTGTGTGTGTGTGTGTGTGTGTGTGTGTGTGTGTGTGTGTGTGTGTGTGAGAGAGAGAGAGAGAGAGGTATCAAGGTTAAGTGACCATATAGAAAATGGGGATCGGTCGTTTCACCGAGGGCCACCGAGAGCCACTTTATTTTCTCTTGTATGTTCGTTTCGTCTTTTTGGCATCAACTTACAGAACATAAATCACATTACAAGAATATCATCGTCTTGTCCCCAGGAAAAAAAATGGTAAAGGAGAAGAAAATGGTAAAAAAGGGTCGTTTTTTTCACCATGTGCCACCGAGAGCCACCTCACCTCACCTAACCTAACCTAACCTAACCTAACCTAACTTCACCAAGCCTAACCCAACCTAACTTAACCTAACCTAACCTTAGTATTCCGATGGCTCTCGGTGGCCCTCTGTGAAAAGACTCACCGGAAAATGGAATTAAGGCAGTGTGTCTACGTGTTTATTTGTTTGTTTGTTTGTGCTGGAGAAAGAGAGAGAAAGTGATAAAAGGAAAAGAACATGAAGGGTGTGGAAGGTGGGGCCCAGTCATACTCCTTCCTTGACATTTTCCTCCCTGACATTTCCCCCCCCCCCCAGAAAGATTCCCCCCTGACAGATTCCCCCGTGACAGATTCCACCACGACATATTCCCCTTTAGACATTTTCCCCCGTGGACATTTCCCCCTTCTCCACATATTTCATAGCACAATCTTATGATAACGAAACACTAACCGAAACCATTGATTATTTCAGTCAGTCTCGTTATTACAGCAAAGGTCAGGGTCCAGATGGATGACGTTAGATCTCGATCCAGTCCTAACACAACATGCAGGTCATAAAAAAAAAGGGGGGGTGGAGACAAGAGTTGTTACAAAGCCTACATGTACACGAAAAGAGAGACGAGAAAGACACGAATTCGATGGGAGTGTACTCATTGCAAATCAAGACTATGTAAGGATGAATTAACAGCAAGCTTAACTCTGGATGATGTGGCAGTAACTGTGCTCCACAACCATGAAGCTGAATGTGTGTGGCCATCACGCAATACTGTATCGCAAGATTCCGACGCTGTCCACCTCTTTTTCCTCCACAAACTTGGAATGTGCAAGCCGTTACCTTGGCAAGAGGGGACCACACCAGCAACATGTGATAAACCTGGAATCACGCGTTTTCTCACCTGGTTGGCCACAAGCATCCGTCTTTGTGGACATTCATTGATGCGTTACGGAAAGACTGTTCTCTAGTATCCCTTGCCTTGCTTCAGGAGGAACACGGTCAACCACCCAAAAAAAGTGTCAAACGGCCTACAAGACAAGTTCAGGAGCGGCTCTTCGAGATGTTTGTTGCCTGACGAGATGGTCAGAAGACTGCAGCACAGATTTTGCCGGCTGTTGGTTACAGTATTCTACCTTAGATACTCGTATATGAATATGTTGAATATTTGAATCCTTAATGCAAACATGATTTTAAGATTTTAGACGTTTTTCTTGTTCAGTAAAAATAAACCTGCACTACTGACACTTTTCTTCTGGCAAAATTGTTTTATATGATAAATAAATAAGGAGAGGGGAAAATGTCCAGGAGGAGAAAATATCCTGGAGGGGATGATGTCCACGGGGAAATAAGTCAGGGGGGAAATGTCTGGCGAGGATGGAAAGTCCAGGGGGAAAATGTCCTACACTCGTGGAAGGTGTGTGTGTGTGTGTGTGTGTGTGTGTGTGTGTGTGTGTGTGTGTGTGTGTGTGTGTGTGTGTGTGTGTGTGTGTGTGTGTTTTAATGCAAAAAGAAGGAACCAAAGGCCACGGGCCCGCAATAACTGTTCCTTCCAAAGAAAAACAAAATACAAGAGAGAGAGCCAAATTCAAGATCCTTTCATTTCGAGATGGCTGGACACACTGCATTTGAAAGACTGGAGATCATAGGAAGCAGGAAATACAGACAGAGGGAGACAGTTCCAGAACTGACCTGTTGCATAAATGAAGGACTGGGAGTAATGGTTAACTCTTGCATTAGAGAGTTGGACAGAAAAGGGACGAGAGCTGGCTGCTAGATGGGTGGTACGGGCCTGTCGAAGAGGTGGAGGAATGCATGCAGACAGTTCAGAGGAGCAGTGACCATTGAAGTAGCGATAGAAATGAGATAAAGATGCAACAGTCCTGCTAAGAGACAGAGGTTGTAGGGAGTCAGTAAGAGGAGGAGAGTTAATGAGACGAAATGCCTTTGACTCCACCTTATTGAGAAGAGCTGTATGTGGGGAACCTCCTCACACATGAGAGTTGTACTCCACACAGGGGCGGATAAAACCCGTGCATAGGGTCAACAATTGTGCAGGGGTAAAGAAGGAACGGAGTCGGCTTAGCACACCCAATCTCTTGGAAGCAGATTTTACAAGAGATGTAATATGATCTTTCCAAGAGAAGTCCCGAGTAAATGAAACCTCAAGCATGTTCAAGGATGATACAGGATTAAGCTGAATATTATTAAACATTAGTGGGTATACCTGTGGAAGATTTTGTCGGGTTGATAGGTGTAAGAACTGAGTCTTAGATGCATTAAAAACTCCAGTCAGAGATACGAGCCAAGTCAGACATTAGGTGTGCCATAGCCTCATCCCTTGTTTGTTGAAGTACTGCTGAGGTGGGCGTTGCGGTGATCGGAGGACGGTGAAAAGTTTGAGTATTAATCTAAAGTTTCCTCTTTCTTACCCATGGAGAGACTTACTCCTTCAGTCATTCTCACACACACACTCTCTCTGTTTCACCCACCCATTGTCTGTCTGTCTGTCTGTCTGTCTCTCTCTCTCTCTCTCTCTCTCTCTCTCAGGTAAATCCCATGCGCTGGAATAAAAAAAAAAAATACACCTTTACATCATTAAACCCTCTGAGGATCTTTACGTTTGCTGCTGATATAATTTATATTCTCATTTTTAACAAATTGACCCGGGAGAGAGAGAGAGAGAGAGAGAGAGAGAGAGAGTGTGTAGTCTGAAGATTTCCTCTGAGGGAATATATTGACCACTTTCATGCTTTTACGCTGAAGCCGGGAGGCATATTCCCTCACTGCAGTCGCCAAGGTGTTTGTACGTACAACCGTATGAAGATGAACGATGTACAGTATGAGTAGGCCGGCCGGTATGGACGTGGCTATTACAATATGTTCTCCAATAATAATAATAATAATAATAATAATAATAATAACATCCGTAAGCAAACGTGACTCTCATACCTATCTTCTTTCTATAAAAAAATAGGTTACACTAAAATTTCTAGTGCAGAAACCTTGATTCCTATTTTTTTTCTTTTGCCGACAGACGATATATATTTTTTTCAGCTTAGGATTTATTTTTTATCGTGGTAAGGTTAGAAACAGAATCCAGTAACACAAGATCAACTGCAATAATTTCAAGTAACTAATAAAGACAAAGTGAACAAAGAGAGAAAAATTATGTGTATAAATGTAGATAAGACAGATCACGAAAGGGGCAGGCGTGAAAGAGAGAGAGGAACTGTAATTAAGAAGGAACAGGCGTGAAAGAGAGAGAGGAACTGTAATTAAGAAGGGACAGGCGTGAAAGAGAGAGAGGAACTGTAATTAAGAAAGTGTGAGAGTGTGGGGCAGAACTGGAGAAACAGGGCCATGTATATTTGTATGACGGTAAATGAGGCTGTTGCTCGCTTTAATGTCAGGATGTTGTTGATGGTGGTGGTAATGGTGGTGGCAATGCTGGTGTCTGTGGTAATGATGTTGATGGTGGTGGTGGTGGTGGTGGTGGTGGTAGTGGTGATGCTGGTGACGTTGTTGTTGGTGGTGGTAGTTAGGTAGTAGAAGTGGGAGGTTATGGTGGTGGAGGTAGTGTTTGTGATGGTGGTAGTGGAGGTGATCGTAGCAGTGCTGGTAGACGCGATAATGGAGGGTGAAAGATGTATCTGAGGGGATGGTAACAGTAATGACAATAATAATAATGATGATAGTAGTCTGCAGGATCATAATTTTGAAGCTCATCATCATGGACACCATCATCACGGTTATTATTTAATAATTATAGTAATAATGGTGATGGTATTAGTGAAGGTGCTGATGGCTGTGAGGGTAGTGAGAATCAAGAGCGTCATTATAAGTCCTCATTACGGCCGTAACAACGGTAAAACAGTAGCATGTCCACGAGGCGGGGGACAATCACCCACTTGTTAAAGATTTCACCCCAGCAACCTTGACATTCAACCCATGACCTTCATCTTCGAAGGTGGCCTACATAAGGTATATAGCGACCAATCTACATAAAACTGATTTCTAGGCTAAGGATATAAAAAAATTAAAGCCTGACCCGACGGACATACTGTACATTCAGACAGACAGGCGTATTACTCGTGACCAAAAACATTACCAGTACAGAAGGAGCATCAGCCTTGTGATAAACTGAGACAGAACACCATAAACCACTGTAAACAGCTCCTATTAAATGCAAGGCTGGTTTAATTAAAGCACAAGGACGACCCAGTAATGTTTGCGATAAACCAACCATATGGATCACAAAAGTTTGGTGTTTACAGTGGCTGGACAGAAGTTGCCTCGTTTGTGTTTGCTTCTTGGGCATTTACTGGTGATAAAATATGGGTTATATAGTCATAGTAGTAGTGGTAGCAGTAGTAGTAGTAGTAGTAATAGTAGTGGTAGCAGTAGTAGTACCTGTAGTAGTAACCTACTAATAGTGGTAATAGCAGTAGCAGTAGTAGTAGTAGTGGTAGTAGTAGTAGTGGTAGTAGTGGTAATAGTAGTAGTAGTAATAGTAGTAGTAGTAATAGTAGTAGTAGTAGTAGTAGTAGTAGTAGTAGTAGTAGTAGTAATAGTAGTAGTAGTAGTAGTAGTTGCTCCAGGTTCACCTGATGTGTGAACCCAGTAGGCTACTGGCTGCTCCTTCTACAGTCCATCCTCCTTTTGGGGGACAGGAAGGGAACTGAGGGACGTTTGTATGAGCGGGTAGTAGAACCACCCAGTTATATCGGTGCTACCACGCGCAGGAGTCCGTCTCCAGCACCGTTTTATTGATAAAACTGGGGTGGTACGGCAAGTGGATACGGTGGTGACGATCGCATGCTCATTTTTGCTTCAGCTTGAACAAAAATTGCCTTCTCTTCATCTTGAATGCTGAGATGTAGCAGAAGATTATCACCAGAATACGATGCTAGGAGTGATGTGGAAAAGGAGAGCCGTAACTCTTTCTGCCAGTGAACCATCGGGAAATTAGTTGCAAAAAGACGGAAATCTCGGTCAGGTTAAGGTTATATAAATATATAATGGTAGTTATTATGGTGGTGGTGACAGTGGTACTGGTTTGAAGGTGGCGATGGTAGTATTTCTGAAGATGGTGGTTGTGGTTGTCCTTGTGAAAGGGGCTGTGGTAGATCTTGTGAAGGTTGTGGTGGAACGATGGTCTTAATCGCCCGGGTGATAGTGGTGATGCTGGTATGTGCAATGAAAGTGATAACAATGGTAGCCGAACTGAAGCGGGATGATGGAGGTGGCTGTGGTTATGGTGATGATGGTGGTAATGGTATAAAATGACAGAGTGGTGCTGGAAAGGGGCGCCTTCATTCGGTGACACCAATATGGCCGGGCGGCTCTGCTACCCAATGATACAAACGTCAATCAACTCCAGCCCTATCCCCCAAAAGGACGATGGTGGACTACAGGAAACGAACAACCTCAACCTGCAGTTCACCGGGTTCACGTTTCAGATGAACCCGAGGTTCCAACAGCAGCAGCATTAGCAGCAGAAGCAGGAGTGACAGGGATTATGATGGTTTCTGTGATGATGTTGATGACAGGGGTAGTTGCAGCGATGGAGATATTGGTGGATATACTGACAAGAATCAGAAGTTGAGGTGATCAAGGTAATGTTCGCTGGTGAGGCTGGAATGTGGTAGTGGAAATGGTGATGATGATATGTGTGGTAGTGGTGGTGGTGTGGTAGCTGTGTGGCGTTGATGTAAGTTGTGACTATGGTTGTGGTGGTTACAATTGCAGTAATGTTGGTGGCAGATGTGGTAGCGGGGATATCAGATGTTGTGATGGTAATACTGGCGGTGGCAACTTTGGAGGTGGTGGCGGTGGTGGTAGTGGTGGTGACAGTTGTGGTGGTGGTGGTGGTGGGGTGACAGCTGTAACGGTATGGTGGTGGTAGCTGGAGGGATGAAAGCTGTGTTGGTGGTGGTGGTGGTGGTAGACACTGGTGGTGATGGTGATGGTGATAGCTGTGGTGGTGGTGGTGGTGGGGTGACAGCTGTGGTGGTGGTGGTGGTGGGGTGACAGCTGTAATGGTGGTGGTGGTGGTGGTGGTGGTGGTGGTGGGGTGACAGCTGTAATGGTGTTGGTGGTGGTGGGGTGACAGCTGTAATGGTGTTGGTGGTGGTGGGGTGACAGCTGTAATGGTGTTGGTGGTGGTGGGGTGACAGCTGTAATGGTGTTGGTGGTGGTGGGGTGACAGCTGTAATGGTGTTGGTGGTGGTGGGGTGACAGCTGTAATGGTGTTGGTGGTGGTGGTGGTGGTGGGGTGACAGCTGTAATGGTGTTGGTGGTGGTGGTGGTGGTGGGGTGACAGCTGTAATGGTGTTGGTGGTTGTGGGGTGACAGCTGTAATGGTGGTGGTGGTGGTGGGGTGACAGCTGTAATGGTGTTGGTGGTGGTGGGGTGACAGCTGTAATGGTGTTGTTGGTGGTGGTGGGGTGACAGCTGTAATGGTGGTGGTGGTGGTGTGGTGACAGCTGTAATGGTGGTGGTGGTGGTGTGGTGACAGCTGTAATGGTGGTGGTGGTGTGGTGACAGCTGTAATGGTGGTGGTGGTGGGGTGACAGCTGTAATGGTGGTGGTGGTGGTGGTGGTGGGGTGACAGCTGTAATGGTGGTGGTGGTGGTGGTGTGGTGACAGCTGTAATGGTGGTGGTGGTGGGGTGACAGCTGTAATGGTGGTGGTGGTGGTGGTGTGGTGACAGCTGTAATGGTGGTGGTGGTGTGGTGACAGCTGTAATGGTGGTGGTGGTGTGGTGACAGCTGTAATGGTGGTGGTGGGTTGGTGGTGGTAACTATGGTGGTAAAATCAGCTGTGATGGCGATTGTGGTGGTGACAGGTGTGGTGGTGAGGTGGTGAAATCTATTGCGGGCGGTGGTGGGGTTACAGCTGTAGTGGTGTTGGTGATGGGGTAGCAGCTGTAATGGCGTTGGTGTTGGTGATGGGGTAGCAGCTGTAATGGCGTTGGTGATGGGGTGGCAGCTGTAATGGCGTTGGTGTTGGTGAGGGGGCAGCAGCTGTAACGATGTTGGTGTTGGTAGCTGTGGAGGTAAATGCTGTGGTGATTCTGGTGGTGATTGTGTTGGCGGCACCTGTGGTGATGATGGTGGTGTTACAAC
This sequence comes from Coenobita brevimanus, assembly GCF_032717465.1. Lineage (NCBI taxonomy): Eukaryota > Metazoa > Arthropoda > Malacostraca > Decapoda > Coenobitidae > Coenobita > Coenobita brevimanus. The sequence continues at coordinate 45,001,177 of NC_137033.1, forward strand.
TGAACTGGGGTTGGTGGTGTGGAGACAGCTGTAATGGTGGTGGTGGTGTGGTGACAGCTGTAATGGTGGTGGTGGTGTGGTGACAGCTGTAATGGTGGTGGTGGTGTGGTGACAGCTGTAATGGTGGTGGTGGTGTGGTGACAGCTGTAATGGTGGTGGTGGTGGTGTGGTGACAGCTGTAATGGTGGTGGTGGTGTGGTGACAGCTGTAATGGTGGTGGTGGTGTGGTGACAGCTGTAATGGTGTTGGTGGTGTGGTGACAGCTGTAATGGTGTTGGTGGTGTGGTGACAGCTGTAATGGTGGTGGTGGTGTGGTGACAGCTGTAATGGTGGTGGTGGTGGTGTGCTGACAGCTGTAATGGTGGTGGTGGTGGTGTGGTGACAGCTGTCATGGTGGTGGTGGTGGTGTGGTGACAGCTGTAATGGTGGTGGTGGTGGTGTGGTGACAGCTGTAATGGTGGTGGTGGTGTGGTGACAGCTGTAATGGTGGTGGTGGTGGCATCTGTGGTAACGAGCACAGTGGTGGTGGTAATGACTGTGTGGTGGTGATGACAACTTTGGCAGAAGGGGAAGGGACGCCAACAATGCCATTAATGAGAGAGAGAGAGAGAGAGAGAGAGAGAGAGAGAGAGAGAGAGCGAGAGAGAGAGCGAGAGAGAGAGAGAGAGAGAGAGAGAGTCAGTTCCATCATCCTTATCACTTGGCAATGATCTGGGAATTAGACTTATCATGCAATTCCGACCACATCACCTCATGGGAATGACAAAAATGTGTATACTGTATGTACTGTAAATCTATTTAACTCTGTCTGTCTGCCTCTCTCTCTCTCTCTCTCTCTCTCTCTCTCTCTCTCTCTCTCTCATAAACGCACGGACACACACACACACACACACACACACACACACACACACACACACACACACTCAGACATTCGCAAATGTATTCATACATACATACATGCATAAGTACACAGAGACGGACAGACAAAGCAAACATTAGCACGCACACACAAATGCACACACACAAACAGCACAAGCATAGGCAAACTATTCTCTCTCTCTCTCTCTCTCTCTCCGTGTCCGCTGATTGCCAGCTCCAGCATGAAGAGACGGGGAGATAATAATGATGAGCGAAGAGGGAGGAGAGGACGGGGAGATGAATGAGGGGGCATGGTGGACGATCATGTGTGTGTGAGAGAGAGAGAGAGAGAGAGAGAGAGAGAGATGGTGATGAAGACATGGTGAATGACAAATGCCTTTTCCAGGATGAATACTACAGGTAACGTTCTTAGCACAGCGGGTGTTTATGTTTCTTTTAAATTATACAGTTGTATATTATATGTCTGCAGGTTTTTAATTGTTTTTGTGTTATTGTCGATGGTAAGAGATTTATATTCCTTTTAACCCTGGCATATGTGCAAATTATATCTCATTCTCTTTTTTTTTTCCTTACCATTTTTCTTTTTCATCACTGTAATTACATTAACCCTCAGGTTCCTGCGACTCACTTTCAGCTGACCATTATCGCCTGGCATAAACTGAAATGGAATGTAAGATAATGGGGTTAATGGTACTACTATTAACAGGGTCCAATGCTCACCCAACTGCATATTATTGTCTGGAGTTAGGTGCAGTGAAATATTTGCGATGAGGTGAATACGTGAGACTTCAATTTTTAAAGAAAGATGAAAGCATGGGATGACGCTTACAGAATATATGATGGAGATTCCACGGAGCTCCCTGTCTAAGTAAAGGAACTTCTGTTGAATTTTTAGCTTCCTCATTTTTTTGGATTTCTCCTTTTACAAAGAACGAGGTGGAGGAAAGGGTAGGGGGCATACGAGAGAAGACAAGGAAAGATGGTTCGTTTGTGAATAGAGACAGGTGCTTGGAAGTCCTTGTAGCTCCTCTATATCAAGAAGTCTTCCTCTGATACGCATTAATATATATTTGTATCAAACGTCAATACCAAAAAGAGCAAGATGGAGGAAACGAGTAGTTGTGAGTATGAGGGAGGTTTATGAGCCTTGGGAAGAGGAGGGGGTCGTTGCTGAGTAGGGGCATTATTAATATGAAGTTTAACAAGCAGCTGATATTTATCTTGCCTATTATATTATTTTTCTTAACTTTAGCATTACATTTTATATAGTTCCCCATGAGTGGCTATATACTTAAATTTTCTGCATAAGGCACTGAAGACAATATTGTCTAAAAACAGATATTATAAGTGCTAATGGGAAGGAAGGAGAGGGTAAGTATGAATGGAATTAACTCAGACTGAAGAATATTAATGCGTGATGTGCCTCATGGTTCAGTTTATCCTTAATTATTTATCAAATACGTCACTGAACTAAATTTATCCTTAAGTGTTGGTGTTATTAAATGTACTAATAATACAAAAGTAGGTAAAATAATAAACGCAATAGGGTTTTTACACTTCTGACTGACCTTAACAGGTAATCCAAATAACCACAAAAGTGATAAATGAGATGTGTTCAGAGAAAGTCTTCAGAGAAGAATGACGAAAGGTATTCACACCATTTGCAACCTTCCTTTTGAAGACAGATTAATAAAGTTAAATTACTCTCGCCTGAATGGCAAAAACTCGAGGGGGAGTAACGAAAGTGTTGAAATGGATTTAGGGAATGCACACTCGAGACATTAGTAAAGCATGAAAAATAAGTAGGCATGAGAGATGGCGCACGAACTGATTAAGACATACTTGTCAAATTATCTGATGACACTGGGATGAATTGGTTTAGAAACGGAGTAGTGAATGATTTGGACATGTTGTCGACGGCAGTGCAGTAACGGACATTAATATTGATAAACTTTGTTACGATAAATAACAAAAACGGTAAACAATGACTTTGGAACTCAGTGATACGAACTTCGGACCTCAACATATTTTTCAGAATATAATCTCAGAGTTTCATGACGGCTTGAGTAAAAAGCTGATTGGTATTATTGTACGCAACTATGCTTGATCCAAAGTCGATGGATAGCTTCAAGAATTACTTAAACAGGCATATGAATGGTTTCGAGATTATCCTCAGTACAAGAATAACTGAAAAGGATTTGCTATAAACTCCACCAAGTGTGAGAAAAATTCAAAGGAGGAGTACTATGGTTATTTTTCATGTCTCAGTACAGTATCATACTATGTCTTCCCTCCAGCCTCTCCTGTAAAATTTTTCGTGCCAGTTTATTTATTTATTTTTCTTTATACTGCGTGGTATTCCTTCTCACATAGGTTAATCCTACAGGAATCAGTTTGAGAATTTGCGGATGGGGGTGGGGACGTTCCTCCTCCTTTCCGATTCTTCTCATATGCTAGAATGTGAGTTATACCCTTCCACAGGATATGACCAGTATAGTTCAATTGGCCAACTGAAGTTATCCTCGATTTTTTCCCTTTCATAACAAGGGATCTCCTTATAAGATGAATATAATTTTCTTGAGGCAGTAACAACATAATAACTCATCCTTCTTAGGGCTAAATAGTAATATCTGATAACCCTTTTACGACCACTCCCTTCTCGTAACCTGAATTTTTAAAAATGTAAGAATTACATATAACACCAACGTATCAAATCTGGAAAAAAAAAAATAATGAGAAAGTGCCAAAAACAAACTTAAAAGATGCCAGAATGGAAAAAAGCATCACCCATTCACTACGATTATGTTTTTTTTTTTTTTTTTTCGATCATTATTATTATACTGCTTTCACTCTGACGTGGCCAAAATATTCAATCCCACCATTTTGAATGCTGAGTTATAATAATACATTAACATTAAAATACGGTGCAAGTTAAGAAGAACTGTAATGGAAATGGTGTTGAGCCATTGTACTGTCTTTTTCTGCCCCTGAGGAACATGGAATAAGCTGAAAAAAATCTGGAACAAGTTAGTGAATAAAAGGGTATATTTGTATTACTAACTGTAGTCAAAGGATCATCTAAATGTGAACCTGGTGGACCGCAAGCAAGAAAAGAACTTCTCGCAGTCCACCATCTTCCTCTCGAGGGATAGGGCGGGTTATGAAGGATGTTTATAAATCTGGACAGCGGAGTAGCTCAGTTATATCACTACCACTACAAGAAGGTGTCCCTCTCCAACACCTTTTACTATTATTACAACCAGCATACTATATAAATGTTCAACTTAAGACAGACTTTTAGCAGTAGGGAGCAATGCTGTCTGTAACTCCTTTGTTCAAAAAGTCTTTGCAGAGCTTAACAAAATCGTCTGGCGATAGCAATATTAAAATGTAAAATAGATCATCAAGGTGAAAGGGTTAATAAGACAGGCTGTCACATGATGCAGCGTCAGGCCTTTGATGGGATGATCATTTTTCACACTGTCTCATTATTTTAGTCAGGTGGAAAGGTGGTGAAAAATTACGATAGGTGTCAGGTGACGGGATGAGAGAGAGAGAGAGAGAGAGAGAGAGAGAGAGAGAGTAAATGGGGTCCCAGGAAGTACTAATAAGTGGGACAGGAGAGGGAATGGAACTTTTCCCGAGTAATTAAGAGACCATCCATTACTGGGTCTTACTACCCTTACAATGGAGGGTTGGGGGCTGTGTGGAAAGTGAGAGAGAGAGAGAGAGAGAGAGAGAGAGAGAGAGAGAGAGAGAGAGAGAGAGAGAGAGGATGGGAGAGGGAGGAATACGAAAGGGGGAGGGTGAAGAATAGGGAAGGGGGAGAGGGAAGAAAAGGGGAAGGAGAGAGAAAGAAGGGAAGGGAGGGAAAGGATGGATGGGAGGGAAAGGAAACAAAGGAAAGGGGATGAAGGAAGGAAAAGGTAGTAAATGGAAAGAAGAAAGGATCGGAAGGAAAGGAGAAAAGGAAATGAAGGAAATGAGAAAAAGAAGAGAAAGTAAATGAAGGAAATAAAAGCAAATAGGAATTAGGAAAGAAAAATAGGGGGAAAGAAAGGGAAGGAAAGGATGGAAATGAAATGAAGGGCAGGAAGGGAAAGGAAGAAAAAGGATATATAAGTTAAAGGAAGGGAAAGGAAGAGAAGGACGGAAAAAGAAAGAAGAAAGAAGAGAATGGCAAGAAGAAAAATGAAATAAAGAAGGGATAGGTAGAAAAAGATTAGAAGCTAATACAAAACGAAAAAAAGAAAATACAGTAGATGGGATGGAAAAGAAAGAAAAAAAGTAGAGGAAAGGGAAAGTAGAGGAAAGGGAAAGGAAGAGAAGGAAAGGGAAGAGGAAGGAGGCTAAGAGATGGCAGAAGAGCATCTCAATCAACCCTTTTATCGCAACAGGTGTGTTATAATGGAAAATAAACTATCAGTAATAGTGTTTATAATGTAGTCTTTTAGCGTCCCATTAGGAAAGCAGGGGTCCCGGGTTAGGCCACATGGTCCAGAAATTTTATGATATTTTAACTAAACTCTTTTTATTTTAATCTGGCTTCTTGAATACTAGGTTGTATCTATAGACAAACACTAGAATACCATGCTTGTTATGTAGAGATGGTATGAAAAAGGTATAAGGCCACAAAACTCTCTTTATCTGCCACTGAGCTACGTGAAACAAGCCGTAAAATAACGAAAAGCTGGGCCAAGTTAGGGCGAACTGGGAGCAGTGGCTCTTCTGTAAGCGGTGTTATGTGAACAAATACACCTCTGCGATGCAAACCCGTATGATAGTCATCCGGGTAGAGTACTTAACACACTAGTTCACCAGGTAGCATAGAAGGTGCCACGGCACTGAAGGGGATAACGAGGGATATCTCCTCAGCTGAATAAAACTGGGTGGCGGCAGCAAGAACAAAATACAATATACGCCATGGTACTGAAAGCGTAAAACATTGTGCAGGCGTAACTTAGGCAACATTTCACCTGTGTTATTAACCTACTGGAATCAGTGACGTATTTTAGTTTTTCTTGCTCTGTCCAGATGATGTTCACCTTCGATATTTTTTTGGGGTCAAGTGTTTAGATACAATCTTCATTAATCACTTCACTACCAGAACATTCCACTAAGAATGAAAAATTTTGAGTAGTAGATGGAATGAAAATACACAAAGACGTCACCATATCAAAAAAGTTAAGTGTGTTATCTGAGCAGAAGGAAGAGTAAGATGGTATGTGTGAAGAGACATGCAAGAGGAAGAGAAAGAGATGTGAGAGAAAGAGGAAAAATGTAAGACGGAGGGGAGAAGATGGAAGTGGGAGGGGAAGAGATGTAAGAGGGACATGATGAGATGTAAGGGAGAGGTAAAGATGCAAAAGGAAGACGAAAATGTGAAAGAAGTAGGGGAAGAGATGTAAGAGGGAGAGAAGAAGATATAAGAGGAATGGGAAGAAATGTAAAAGGAGAGAAGGAGTAATGAGAGGAAAGGGAGGAGATGTAAGAGGGAGAGGATGTAATTCAAGAGGAAGATATGTAAGAGGAAGAGGAAGATAAGTAAGCGCGAGAGGAAGAGAAGTAAGAGGGGGAGGAAGAGGTACATGAGGGAGAGAAAGAGATGCATGCAAGAAAGAAAAAGATGAAAAATGAGAGGAAGAGATGTAAGAGGCAGACAAAGATATGTAAATGGTAGACAATGATATGTAAGGGGGAGAAGCATAGATGAAAAAAAAAATAGATATGTAAGACTGGGAGGAAGAGATGTCAAGAAGGGAAACAATAGAAAAATGACAGATGGAAAAGAAGCAACAAGGGGTCAGACTAAAGAGTTTGGGTACGACGAGAGAAAAAGGGGAAAAAAAAAGAGGAAGAGGGTCAGTTACACAAAGGTTGGGGAGACACTTGAAGAAGAAAATGTTCATGGAAGTGAGGCGTAGGAGGGGAAGCGTGAAAGGAAAGTGTGGAACACTGTCGATAGTTATTGAAACAAAAAGGAAGGCGAATAAGACAGGCAAAGAAGGAGTTACTAGAAGGGAAAGGAAACGCCATAAACCTGAAATAAAGCTCCGAATTAAACACCAAATCTGTGGTATTTCGAAGACAATTAAAGCGAGAGCTGATTTACGCACATCCTTGGAAAGTGTATGAGAGAGTAATAGGCGTTACTTCAGCAGTTTTTCCTAAAGTTCGCCACGATATTGTGTTATAAAGTCGAGAAATCTACAAATTGAGCACCAATACAGTGCCATATCGGAGGCTGCTAAAGTTTCAGCGGAAACTAGTGTGTATTATCCAAGTGGCTTCTCTCAAAATTCGCCAACAACTTCTATAAAGCTCCAATAACTGTAAAATTTCGCATACAAAATTTAAGGGTGTCAAGATCATGCTTTATCTGCGCGTTTATCTTCCACATTAGCTTCGGACCTTTTTTTTTTTTTCTAATGCAAGGAAGAAGGAACCAAAGGCTGAGCCCGCAAAACAGTTCCTCCCAAGAAAAAATAAAATAAAACATACCAAAGAGAGCCAAATTCAAGATCCGTTCATTTCGAGATGCCTGGACACAGTGCGTTTGAAAGACTAGAGATCATACGAAGTAGGAAATACAGACAGAGGGAGACAGTTCCAGAGTTGACCTGTTGAATAAATGAAGGACGGGGAGTAATGGTTAACTCTTCCATTAGAGAGCTGGACAGAAAAGGGATGAGAGTTTGTTGCTAGATGAGTGCTGCGCACTCGTCGTAGGTGTGGAGGGATGCAAATAGACAGTTCAGAGAAGCAGTGACCATTGAAATAGCGATAGAAAAGAGATAAAGAGGCAACAGTGCGGCGAAGAGACAGAGGTTTAAGGGAGCCAGTAAGAGGAGGAGAGTTGATGAGACGAAAAGCCTGTGACTCCACCTTATTGAGAAGAGCTCTATGAGGGGAGCCTCCCCACACATGAGAGTTGTACTCTACAGAGGGGCGAATAAAACCCGTGTATAAAGTCAACAACTGTGCAGGGGTAAATAAGGCACGGAGTCGGCTTAGCACACCTAATCTCTTGAAAGCAGATTTTTGCAAGAGATGCAATATGATCTTTCCAAGATAAATCCAGAGTGAATGAAACCCCAAACATGTTCAAGGATGACGCACGATTGAGCTGGACATTATTAAACATTAGTGGGTACCTCTGTGGAAAATTTTGACAGGTTGATAGGTGTAGAAACTGAGTTTCATTAATAACAACAAGATTATTTTTGCCCCAGTCAGAGATACGAGCCAAGTCAAACATTAGGTGTGCCATAGCCTCATCCCTTATTGAAGTATTTGCTGAGATGGACGTTGCGGGAACTGAGTGGAAAGGTGAAGGGTGGAATCATCAGCGTACGAGTGGATAGGGTTAGATGTACAGCTTATATCATTGATGAATAAAAGAGAGAGAGTTGGCGATAGGATAGAGCCCTGAGGAACACCGCTACTGATAGATCTAGGAGAAGAACGATGGTCGTCTACAAAAGCGGCTACAGAACGACCAGAAAGGAAGCAATAGTTGAAGGCACAGAGAGAAAGATAGAAACCGTAAGAGGGCAGTTTGGAAATTAAAGATTTATGCCACACTCGATCGAAAGCCTTTGAGATGTCAAGTGCAATAGCAAAGCTTTCGCTAAAGTCTCGAAAGGAGAATGACCGGGAGTCTGAAAGGTAGGTGAGAAGATCGCCAGTGAAGCGTCCCTGACGGAACCCATACTGACGATCAGAAAGAAGGTTGTGATAGGAAAAATGCTTTAAAATTTTTGTTAAGAATAGACTCGAAAACTTTTGAGACACTGGATGTTAAAGCCATTGGACAATAGTTAGAGGGTTGGGAATGGTCACCCTTCTTTGGGACTGGCTGAATGAGAGCAAACTTCCAGCAAGAAGGAAAGGTACAAGTTGAAAGACAAAGGCGAAAGAGTTTGCCTAGGCAGGGTGTAAGAACAGAAGAACAGTTCTTGAGGACAACAAGAGGGCCTCCATCAGGCCCATATGCCTTGTTAGTATTGAGGCCACTGATGGCAGAGAATACATTAGCTGAAGAATTTTAATGTCAGCCATGAGGAAGTCAGAGAGGGGGAAGTGATGGAGGAACAGCACCGGAATCGTCTGTCATATTTTGGTATGAGGGTCTAAAGCCCCAGAACTGACAGTATGAACATTCTGAAATGAAAGGGTTCAATCCAAAGAATGCATTAGTATCCAGAAAGTGGGGTGGCACATTTCTTTCAGTCGTCCTAAGTTATCAGCTTAGATTAGGGTTGGTTGGAATCACCGATGACACGTGTCCTGCTTGTAGAACAGGGTCACACAGCATAACACGCATAATGTAGCACTGCACAATACACTTATGATACATTAAGACGCAGACTAACCTTTGGGGCAACCCAATAGGAGTGGTTTCTTATCTGCAGTTGAAGGGTCACTTTGTCAGATGGACCGGGGTTAAGCAACAACAGCAACAATTGCTTCTTTCAGCTAAAATAACAACACTAGCAAGCTTGCTCTCTTGAACACATTCCACACGTTTGCGTGGACGTCTACTACCTAACTGTTCGGCTCTGGAAAGGTCCGTGATTTCAAAATATATATAAAAAGGCGACTTTTTCTGATACGACTTGACAATTATAGTTTACATTGGAAAGACTAAGAATAATGAATTCTCGTCGTTGTAAGGGATTTTGTAACACCTCTTACTTAGCAATTTATATTCAGTATACTATTATAATTATCCTATTGGATATTACTGATGCAATCTATGTCATTCATGAAAAAATATCAAACAAGAAACGGTGCCAAAGCACAGCAAACCCGTTGCCGGCAGTCATTTTAGTGCTTACATATTAACACAACAGGATATCTAGTCAAAAATGTCACACATCAAATATGGAGTGAAGTGGATGAAGACTGACGATTTTATGCCAATTTGAAAATTTCGGCCCAACCCACCTCACACTGGCCCCCCTATCGCTAACTGAGGGGTAACCCCACTGATATAATGAGGCATGTTGTAGGATGCAGATTTAAAAGATGCACTTTTAGGTTTTGGTTTAATGTCGTAGGACGAGTTTGAAAGGTGTTATGGCGAAAAAACGATGGTTACACGTCCTTTTTTTTTGGGGGGGGGGGGGGGGGAACCTACAGCCTGGGCCTTAGCCCAGTTTGACCCAAAATTTAATTAGGTGATTAGAAAGTCATAGCCCATCATCCCTGTAATTGTTGTCAAAATCGCACCAGTAGTTTTCGAGTCAAGTTAACAGACAGACAGACAGACAGACAAATCGAGTGAAAATAATACCCGTCCCCGGAACAAGAAGATAACCTCTCTCACGGTAGGGACAACTGGAGTTTTTATTTCACCTCACGACAGACGGTTGCATTAAGCTTAGAATAAGTCATAGGATGCTGTCACCAATTTCCATTCCATGGCCAAGACAACTCTGGTGGTTATTCTGCTCTGAGTGAGTCACAGGGACCTGAGGAAGTTAACCGTTCGCACGCTTGCCATCAACACAGGCAATGGCGACTATGGAAGCGGAATCAGAGGAGTGAAGGTTTAGTTGGTTAGCATAATGCTTCGTTTAGTCCTGGAATGTATTTTACCATATTATTCTTGATGTTTACAGATGATGATCTTTGGTTTAGTGCAGACTCTTCAAACTATATGGGCTGGCTAAAGTATTCATTATCTCCTACACTGCTTACAAACACTTCCTGAATAAACAATCTCTTGGCACTAACAAGATTAAATTAAAATATTGTACATCATGGAACTGAAGGATTTAATAAAAAACAGTAACTGCAGAAGCAGCCTTGTATGCCATGACGAATTCCACGTCCACTAAACAGTACACGTGATCAGAAGTCGGTCGAAGCTCCCACTTTATAATAATTTTGCCACGAGCCGCCACATCAGGCATGTACACCGTTAAATCTGCCTTCGCTGCTAATGACAGTTTTCGGAAGTGTCTTTGTGTACCTTAGCAGCTGACTGTGTGACAAAAGGGAATTGATTCCACAGCGATTCTACTAAAGCAGTCACAGTCTGAACACTGAGTACAGACACACAGGTATGTGTGCTTACACACACACACACACACACACACACACACACACACACACACACACACACACACACACCTGAGGCTTCACATACCTTACACGCAAGTCACACACATAAACGTACCAATACACATTTACTCGAAGCCGTACTTACATACACATAAGAGTATGTGCACAGACAAACACACACAGATAAACAGAGAAATACCCACTTGCTGGGGACCACACACACACACACACACACACACACACACACACACACACAGGGCGATACATTTATGAAGCTGCTCTTCTGCTCGATCGGGAGAATTCTCCAGTGTTGCAGAGACAGTTTTGTCAGCGTTATTGTTTTCAATTTTTTTTTTTTTTTTTTTTTTTTTTTACTGCCTTCACCCACTGTTTAACCCATATCCTCACCAGCAGACTGAGCCATTTCCATAAACTAATTGATATTATACTGTATTTTATTATTACTGTATTACCCTTATTGTTAGTATTACTGATGATGAAAAATAATCATAATTCATTTCTACCATTGATTTATTTGGGATTATAGTAAGAATCCTTTATTTTTGCAGGTAAGCCGCATCCTTCTCTATCCGTACTACAAAAGTTGTAAGTATAAAGCACGAACACAATGTATATTATAGAGATGTATTTATCTACCAAGTTATTTTTTTTTTTAATTCGTCAGTATTAATATTACTGCTCTCGCTGAAAAATATAAAGTCAGCAAATAAGATCTCATTGCTGGTAAAGTGTAGAGGAAGGGGAAGGCTGGTGTAAAAGAATGAAGTATCTCTGGAACTGTGGATAATTGGTCAAGAGAAATGCTGTGAGGCAACATTCGTACAGGAAGCAGGGTTTTGAAATAACTGTCCTGTTTCAATAGCCATATCTCATCAGCCTCGGGGCTGGAGTGGGATGGAGAGTTATCAAATCAAAGAATTTTGCCCACATGAGGAGGTTGAAAGTCAGGCACAAGCTGTTGTACCCTCTGAATAAACATCTTTTGCATATTCATGTATAACCTTAACATTTGAACAACCCACGGCAGTGAAATAAGACACACGAGTGATATCATTATTTTGTGCAGGGTCACGTACTTATTATTATTATTATTTTTTTTAATATCCTTATTTTAGAGTCAGGAAACATACACCTCAGTTATATCTGTTCACCTACAAATTCTACTGTTTTTTGCTGTCCGCTGTATTACCTTTGTACTCCCTTTGTCCTCCAATATCATGCTTACTAAAAAGGGTTAATCTTTGCTGTTGTCTGTATGGATATCTGTCATCAAACTCCTCCGGCATCTGGCATGAGAGAGAGATGGAAAACCCGACTGTCAGAAAATGAAGAAAAACGCTTGGATTACCTATTTCATTTTCACCATAGATTTTTCGAAATGGAAGCTGATCAGCTGACTGACCAAAACATTAAAGATGGCGGAGGCTCCCTGGTCCAGAACTGATTGAAGAAGTTTATTTGATGAAGTTTGTATGCTCGTGTCAACCAAACTCACATTTAACACATTAATACTCATTCTTATATGCAGTACATGATGATGATGATGATGGGAGGTATTATACTTCATCTCAGCTCAGAGGTAGGTGCTTCGTCACCAACCAGTTTATACCGGTTTTACAAACGAGTGTATTATGCCCAAGTAGACACAAGGCTGATCACCCTCCCGTTTTTTGTGCCTGTTGTTACTTGTAATACATGCATAGACTGATTGCTTGATTGTGTGCCTGTGTAAATGGGGGCAAATGGGGAAAAGTGGGGTGAGGAGGGGGACTTTGGGTGAATGTCCAGAACCAAATTCCATTTCTCCCAAAAGTTTAGTTATTTCTATGGCACCGTTTTCTATGGTGCGGGATTGTTCCAGAACCAATTACCCGCGCCTTAGGCGACTTGAGTGTATTATGAAAAAAAATGAGCTTGTGTTGGTTCGTTATATCAACAACGCATAAAGAAAATTCTACTAAACATATGAATAGGTACACAAATGAATAAATGATATATACACCACGTTAGGAAAATATTATAATAAATGTAAAAATTTATTGCAGATAATTAACAGAAATTAATATAAGCAGAGAGACAGATCAGGCATGAGGCAAAATACAAGATGACCAGCTGTTAGGATAGAATGGGAAAGTTATGTAATAAGGAGTCACTTAGGAAGAACTGTTATCTTCATTTTAATTCATGTAAGGTCTCTGCGTGGAACCCAGACAGGGATGAGACACTGGGATGAGTGGTCATTTAACACCTTGGCTACATATTAGAGGAACCGGGTATTTGTGGATTACTTATCAAAATGTTACAAATGTCATGTTTTCACTAATCTGTTAACCTAGTGATACGGAATATTATTGCTTTCAGAATTACAATTTCCAGATGTCCATTAAGAATAACTATATCCTTCATCACATTCTTGCCTGAGAAGCAGTGAATACTTCACTGATAGCCAATATGAATGTGTGTGTGTGTGTGTGTGTGTGTTACATTATGATATCGCTCTTTCCTACTCACATTTAAGGATTATTATCACTGCACCAAAAGTAATGAACCTAACCAATCCCGACGGACATATAATGGACACACAGGACCGTCGGCAGCACCACAGCCGTTCTTGCCTGTGCTCAATGGCTTCCTGTGTTGTATACCCTTCGCCGGGCTGCATATTTCCATTCTGTATGGGTGTTCGTCTCAGTACCACAGCCAGCCACCTCAGCCAAGCAGCTAAGGATAGGTTAGGTTAAGTTAGGTTAAGTAAAAATAAATTTTTTTTCTGGGAAACACATTGAGCATATTATCGTGGGGAACGTATGGTTAGTTTTGGAACAACGGGGCGAGCTCGTTCCTGGCTGAGGGTTCCCGGTGAAGAGACGAATACACAACGGAAATATGCCGCCGGGCCACCAAGCCGCCCAGCGCCTGATGACTCATTTTAATACGGCCCAGCAGGCGAGTCTGATTCTGACCGTGACGAGGCTCTGACTCCAACCACCACCTGCCCGTTTTACCAATTATAGTCGCCCCTTCAGAGAACACACAGCTCCACCGACGCCTATCAAAGACAAACCACACCACGATAAAAATTTAATAAGCTCTTCCTTGGCCCATGACCCACATATCCACAAACACTTCACTGAAATCCGCCAGTTACTTTTAGACATATCTTGTGAACAGACATACAAACACACAGACAGACAAACTGGTGAATACCTAACCTCCTTCAATTTCCTTGGCGGATAACACTACTGAATATCATTAGGATAAAAGTAAACTAACAAACTCTCTTCTTTTAAGTATCCAATCATCTTCTCACTCGCTGTGGTGCTGCCTTCAAGTGATTCTACTGTACAGTAAGTGACATGCCAGAAGTTTTTCAACAATCCAGGACTCCATATGCTTCGGTGTGTGGTAACCATATGCCTGGTGGTCTACTAGGTTACGGTGATCCAACCGGGCAGGGAAGATATTGTTTAAAGCCAAGTTTTTATTTTTTTTTTATTTACTCACATTGCCACTTAAGAGGGAACGAGCAACTGATCATTAATGCAATGAATATCAGGATTCAGGAGCCTAGCCTCGGGCCCCTGCACTCCTGGCGGGACACCAAAGAAATTCAAAGCAAAACAAGATATTCCCACCAGTCTCAGAGCAGCCCCAAACCTATAGTTATCAGCATAACGAGAGAGAGAGAGAGAGAGAGAGAGAGAGAGAGAGAGAGAGCAGGAAAAGAAGGAAGAAGAGGAAAGAAGAACATATTTGAAAGAGCAAATGGGCAAGAAAAGCCCGGAAAAATGTTTTAGCGCTGAAGGGAGAGGAGCAAGAACTGCATTACAGGCAACGATTATGTGGAGAACAAACAGATGCAAGGAAGAGAGAAAACAGGGACGAGTTAAGAGGAAGTTTGTTACAGAGAAACAGGACAGGTTGGGAGAGAAATGTGGGAAGTAAGAGCAGAAGGCAGAGGAGGAAGTGGCAGAAGAAAGGGAAAATGGAGGAGATGGAGGAGAAAGAAACAAAGTAAAATACAGAATAAGATGATGAAGAGACAGTGGAGGAAAAATTAAAGGAAAGGGAGAATTAGAGGAAGGCGGCGGTGGTGAAGAAGAAAGACAAGGAAAGAGAATACGAAAAGGAACAAGGAGAGAGAGAGAGAGAGAGAGAGAGAGAGAGAGAGAAGAAGAAGAAGGGGGGGACGCCAGGGAACGCAATGTGGCCTTTTACCGAGGTCAACATTAGAGCAAGCAAGAAAGAGGGGCGGGGGAATTGCTAAAGTCAGGGGGTCTGTTTGTGTGTCTCAAAATATGTCTGGCTATTTATCTGTCTGTTTCAAATTATCTACCGTATCTATCTATCTCTGTATCTTTGTCTGTCTATCTATAATGTCCCGGCATACGAGGCAATAACTTTATGACGTGAATCTAGTGGTCGTATGGTTAAATAGAAATGTAAAGGCCATGAATCACATTCGATACTAAGTGATATGCTAAAACGAACTGTGGAATCCGTAGTTGTGGGATGCCACATTTGTGCCATCTTTGAATGCAAAATCACTGGGATAAAAATGTGGAAATGCAAGGTGGGTGTTCACACTCGCACTCAGATCCAAAAAATATAATGAAATATTCTAAATCACAGTTCTTGTACCGTTACATCTACCAATATCACCCAAGCCACAATGACTGAAAAGAACAAATTGTGGAAGGCGTATGTGCAGCGCGCAGATGTCATAAATGTGGAATGTCACAATTTTTGATGAAACAAGAGACCGTAAGGCTCATTCTGAGGACAAATGCCATATCAACAAATGTCATCTCTGAACCTTCATGCATTACATCGACTGATAACCTTATGGGGCAAAAATGGTCTCCGTCATACTATACCCATAAGGTCACCAATAATTGTTCCGCCATGACGGTTCAGAATTAGACTCAAGTTGATCATATTTTTTTCTCCTGTAAGTCCACCCAAGATCCCTCACCAGAAGGAATAAGCCATGTTTCGGGACGGCATATATATATATATATATATATCCCCTCCCCTCCATTCCCTCTCACACTGTTCCTTATGTAATCCTTTCCTATCCATCGCCTCCCTTTTCTGCGACCCATTCTCTGCCAGTATCATGCCTTCTCATTAATTCAGCCAGTCATCGTTGTTCCTCCTCATCCACTTCCTCCTTACTCCTAAGTGCATAATTTCCCCTTTCCATCTGTCACTCCATCTCTCTCCTCCTTTCTCGTCTCCAGTCTTCATCCATTTCTTAAAATTCTTCTCTTCGTCTTCATTTTCCATATTGTTTTATTTCCCCCTCACGCTTTCCCATGTCTCTTCTTCCCCTTCCATCCGTCCTCTCCTCTCTTCCCTCCATGCCTCTCTCCATCACATCCTTCGCTCCCACAAACTCACTCACTCGTCGAACTTCTGCTCCTTCACGCACAGATTATGATTCCTTGTGTTCCATCCTGCAGCCTCCCTCACTCTTCCACCATCTCTTCAACTTTCCCATCGTCCCCCATCCCCCTCGCACCCTACATATGTTTAGTCCCTTTCCCTTCCCTCCGTCCTTCCCCCCTCCCTTGCCCCTTGTTTAAATAAGCAGCACATGTACAAATTTCAGGGTGGTGTTCATCCCGTTGTACCCAGCCGACGATGAAAGAACGGGGACAGTGGCGTGGCGAAGGTGGAGATAGGTAAGTAGGTAGGTAGGTAAGGTGGATGGAGAGAAGTAAGTACATTGGTAAGTAGTTTGGTTGGTAGTAGGTATGTAGCTATGATGGGAGAGAGAGAGAGAGAGAGAGAGAGAGAGAGAGAGAGAGAGAGAGAGCATATACGCTAATTGGGAGGGCCAGAGAGGTAGGAGGTGCTTGTATATGAAGGAGGGGGGAAGGAATAAGGAGGGAATGGAGAGGAAGGGATAATGGAGGGAGGAGGAAGAAATGGAAAGCAGAGAGAAAAGAGGATACAGATGGAAAGAAAGAATTAGGGAAGAGGAACAGAAGTTAAGAAAATGGAGGGGAACAGAAGAAAAAAGGAAAAGAGGGAGAAATGGAAGGCACAGAGTGGAGGGGGAAAAAGGCAATAAATGAGATGAGGGAGGGAGGAGAGACGAGGAGGAA
>NC_137033.1:45020760-45230760 GCF_032717465.1 Coenobita brevimanus
GATATTCTCCCTCCTTGTTCCCCCTCTTTATTCAATTTATATTACTCTCTGCTTATGTTCTTCCTCTTCCTTCTTATTCTTTACGGTTATGGATGACCAGCCTTCGTTCTTTCTTCTCCTTTATGCTCCCTTCCTGACTTCATCGATTTCTTCCTTTACTTTCTTTTCTGTTCAGTTATCCACATCAGTACCAATATCTGATAATATTCTTTCCCCTCCTTCTTTGTGTTACCCTTCTTCCTTTCTCCTATGTGTGTTTTTACATTCCTGCTCCGTTTCTTCTTTCCATATTTTCTTTTTCCTTCTCTACATTACTCGTATGTCTATGTATGTTTGTGAAATTGGTCTTTTGTCTCGCTAATGTCATTGATGCATAATTCCTCCCTTATTCGTCCTGGTTTTGCGTTTCCCCCTTTGTTTTACCGATTTCTTCTTATCCCCTTTCTCTTTTCTTATTTTTTCCTACATCCATGTTTTCTTGCTCCCCATTGTGTTTTCTATCATGCATATCTTTTCCTTCATTTGATTTCCTTCATTACTTTTGTATGTATTTATCCTCCCTGTTTTGTCGCTCTTTCTCCATATCAGCTTTTGTTTTCTTCTATAGGTATATGCCTGTGTTTTCTATGATGCATAAATCCTTCCTTCATCCTATTTTTGCATCTGCCTCTTTCCCTGCTTCGACCATTTCCTCCTTTTCCTTGTCTTTTTTTCTTATGTTTGTTTGTGCTCTGGTTTTCTATTTTCCTTGTTTTTCATCAACCATAAATTTTCCCTTCACATTCTGTCTGTCTGTCTGTCTCTCTCTCTCTCTCTCTCTCTCTCTCTCTTATGATAACCATTATTGCTCCAGATTATTCCTGCGTCAATTTACAGGTTATTTCTCCTCTTGTGTTTTCCATCGTGCATAATTCTTCCCATCGTTCTAGTTTCATGATTATTTTTTATTATCTCCCTCACTCCCTGCTTCGGTAATTTCCTCGTATCCCGTTTTCCTTTTCATATTTACGTTCTCGCCTACATCCTTCCACTCTCTCATTTTTCCATTGTCTATATATACCCTTTCCCACTGCCTCTTCCTGCCTTCTTTCCAGTTTTCCCTTTGACTGTCTTCGTTATTTTCACCTGTAATTGTTTTCCTAATCGTTGCTTTCCTTTTATTACTCTGCATTTTTACACTTCTTATCCCTTCATTTCTTCATTGATTATTGTTTTCCTTTCCTCAACCCTTTTTTGTTTCCCTTTCGGTCTACTCTTTTACCTCCTCCAGTCTCACCAATTTTGCTCCTGCCTGTCTGTCTACTTCACTCCCTCTCTTCTTGCCTGGCGACCTGCCTCACCCCCTTTCTGCCCGACTGCCTGCCTCACTCTGTCCCTTTCTGCCTGCTTGCCTGCCTACCTGCCTCACCTCCTTCCCTTCCGGCAGCATGCCTACCTCACTCCCTACCCTCCTTACTAACTGCCTTCCTCCCTCTCTCCTTCCCTCCCTACCGTCCTCTATCCGCGTTCTCCCTTTCCTTCTCCCTTCCCTGAATGCTTGCCTTATTCTCTCACTCCCTACCTTCCTGCCTCATTTCTTTCCTCCTATCCCTATCTTCTGTCTACTTGCCTCCCTTCCTTCCTCTCTCACTTCCCTACCTTCCTGCCTCATTTCTTTCCTCCTATCCCTGTCTTCTGTCTACTTGCCTCCCTTCCTTCCCCTCTCACTTCCCTCCAACCTACGGGCTTACCTTTCCTGCCTACCTGCCACCTTTCCTCCCTCTCTACCCTCCTATCTCACTCCCTTCTTCTCCACTTGTCTCCTTCTCTTCTCTGCCTTCCTACCTAGTCATGTGCCTGCCATCCATCCCCCGGGGCTGCCCTGGAGTTCAAACTAATAATATTGGACTCCTCACTCGCTTTTTAATACGCCTGCAGATAGTTCCCCACACATATTGTACCGGCTTATTTCTTAACCTGATAAATATTTTTCAGAGGGACAGGGGGAAAATTGGTCTTTGAGCTTCAATATGAGAAAACTTAAATGTTCCCGTTGTCCATACGCATAATGCTTTATTGTATTAGTTTCTGAATCTAACTGAAAGCTATATCTTAGGCTGGGTGTGGATAACCTATAATAGTATTCTACATTTTTCCTAACACAAACTGGCCATATAAGGTAAACGTTTTCAGGAAAGGAAGAACTCTGCGTATTTTTCATTAAGACCATCCATTCTTTCCAAATTTACGAGAAGTTGAAGAGATTTGTATTAATTTCTCTTTGAAAGGTGAATTCACTGGGCAATTTTTATCTCTATTTGTTGTGATAGAAAATGTTGAACAGAATGTGTTGTTGATGATGCATGTGATGGATAGTGAATGGTTCAGTATCAGTACTGGAGTGTTACAAGGGTGTACGATGTACCCACATATCTAATAAAGTGACACCTTATTTTTTTATAAAGGAAAAAAATCTGACAACCTGAAAATACTGTTCGTCCCAAAGAGAACTGAATGAAGAGAAAAACAAATTCAAGATACATTCATTTCGAGGCACAGTGTTTAAGATAATGCGACTGATAAACAGTGAGGTACAAAGACTGATGTACACAGTTCCAGAGTTGACTAAGTTAATCAAGAAAGTAAAAAAAGTAAAAGGTGGTGAAGGGCAGTGAAAAATGGAATATATGAAATGTAAAACGCTCAGATCATGTTGAGCTACTTCTTGTGTTTGGGACCTTTGCCGAATGGTTCTGAGTTTTGTAGATGTGTGTTAAGAGCAATATGTAAAAGTTAAAGCAGATAAAAATAAACAGTAGTTTTTGAATGAACAAATGACTCCCAGTCTGATGTGTTGCTGAACAGAATACGAGCTGAACTGGTGGAAGTTTAAGCAGTTTAGTTCTGGGACAATAAAGAAAAGGAAGTAATGTGAAAAGGTTTGGGAGAATTTTGTCAGTTTTAATGAATACGAGTACTTTGATACGAAATAAGAAATGAGCAAATATATTACAAGGGAACTGGATGTGGATGTATTAATGCAAAAGAGTGGTATGGAAGAAATATGAATAATCTAAACTTGGGAAGGCGACTTCAGGAAAATATCGTGGATGTGTAGGTGGGAGAGGATAAGAGAATTTGTAATCTGAAATGTGATGATTAGGAAACCTGTTGAGCTGTCTTTAATAATACTCGTATGTCCTTTGAGAGTATGGATACTGGCAGAAGAGGTGATTAGTGTTTATGTAAGTAGAATTCTAGGTATGAGGAGGCAAAGAAAGCCAGGAAGATGGTATGAATAATTATATCCTACAGTAAAGCACCCACATCTGTGTGGGGCTGGAATCCACCTCGACACTGCAGGTATAAAAGATGTGTGACACTCAGGTAATTATGACGCATTCCCCATTAGATCCACACACCCCCAACCTGTCGCAATGGGAATGATAGTGAACTTTAAATTTTTCCTGTCACGATGGCTGACTCAGTTCTACATACAGTAACGACAGGTTGTAATTGCAACCTGTTAATATATATAGAAAATGGATTGGAATTTTAAGTGAATGTGAGGAAGCAAGGTACTGGCAACGACGAAACGAGACTGAAACTGAGGAGGAATAGATATGAACTGGTCAAATAATTATAGAGATAACATTGTAAGGGTTGCATCCAGGTTTCAAACCCCTTCTGCCCGAGGAGAACGCCAAACTATTTTAATAAATATAGAAGCCATTGAGTTGGAAACTAGTGTAGCAGTCGAATAAATAGTCCTCCTCAACAAGCGTAACCTGTGTAACTTTATTAGATGGAGCAGGTTAGTGTAGATATTATCACCTGTGGGGTGGAGCTGAGACACGCAAAAGCCTGAATGTTGATTAAATGAGGGCACATCAGATTTTTGTTTGGCAATTCGAGGTGGTGGTGGAGGAGGAGGAAGAGGAGGAGGAAGAGGAGGAGAAGGAAGAGAAGGAGAAGGAAGAGGAGGAGGAGGAGGAGGAGGAGGAGGAGGAGAAAAAAGAAAAAAGAAGAAGAAGAAGAAGAAGAAGAAGAAGAAAAAAAGAAGAAGAAGAAGAAGAAAAAAAGAAGAAGAAGAAGAAGAAACAAGAAGAAGAAGAAGGAGAAGAAGAAAAAGAAGAAACAAGAAGAAGAAGAAGGAGAAGAAGAAGAAGAAGAAACAAGAAGAAGAAGAAGAAGAAGAAGAAGAAACAAGAAGAAGAAGAAGAAGAAGAAACAAGAAGAAGAAGAAGAAGAAGAAGAAGAAACAAGAAGAAGAAGAAGAAGAAGAAGAAGAAGAGGAGGAGGAGGAGGAAGAAGAAGGAGAAGAAGAAGAAGAAGAAGAAGAGGAGGAGGAGGAGGAGGAAGAAGAAGAAGAAGAAGAAGAAGAAGAAGAAGAAGAAGAAGAGGAGGAGGAGGAGGAGGAAGAAGAAGGAGAAGAAGAAGAAGAAGAAGAAAAGGAGGAGGAAGAAGAAGGAGAAGAAGAAGAAGAAGAAGAAGAAGAAGAGGAGGAGGAGGAAGAAGAAGGAGAAGGAGAAGAAGTAGAAGAAGAAAGAATGGAAGAAAGAAAGAAAGCGGATTTGATTTTGTTCATTGTGTTTTAATGGTATGCTTTAGCTATTTCTGGAGTTGTATAGAACAGCATAGCTCAAAGATCACAACAAGATGTTTATGATGGTTTATACACTTGTGTTTGTGAGTTAGGAAGAATTTTGCTTGTTAAGCCTATTGGGTGCGTCGGAGACATCCCTACATACATTGCCTTACCACATCTAAGTAGCGAAAGTACACTCTTGATCACTGTGATATCGATGACTATGGTGATGGTGGTGGTGGTGATGACAATGATTCGTCGTGCTTGATAGTTTATCAGATTATTTTTTTGTTCACTCGCCTGCTGATATAACACACACACACACACACACACACACACACACACACACACACATATATATATATATATATATATATATATATATATATATATATATATATATATATATATATATATATATATATATATATATATATATATATATATATATATATAATATATATATATGGAGCCATTGTGGTACACTGGTAAAGTGTGCGTTTTCCTACGCTGAAAAACGAGGGTTCGCGCCTCGCCAGGGTAATAAACTTTGAGAGCATTCTTCTGGCCATGTACTGCTTGGCGGACATAAGAGGTGCTGTGGTTGAACCAGTGTCGCATACTATAAAGTATGCTTGCATCCAGTCGGCTTGCGCGGGCCGATTACACTTGGTTCACAGACTACATACACATCCAATGCCACTCCAACACTACAATTACACTTACAAGCACTTCTCACCCTACATACAATATCTACTAAACAGCCTAAGCCACTTGGTAGATACAATGGCTGTATCGTCCCCACTTCGGTCGGGATAGGCCGGTCCTGCAGTGGACACTCAAACGGCTGATGATATATATATATATATATATATATATATATATATATATATATATATATATATACAGTAGTGGTTTATGAATAAATTTAATTCCATTAATCCTCAATAATCCGAAAAGCCTCCCCTGATATGAATAATATCATCAGGGAACAGGAACTGTACGAGATAATACGTCCTCGAACTGAGGAGATTTAATGGAATATGCCGGGATTTTGGAAATGGTTGAGTCATGAGTGAATGGAAGTGCAGTCCATTTTAGTTGGTACGCTGACTGTTGGCCTCCTGCTAATGTATTCTACATTTTCGGAACCTCTGTGCCCAATTTGAGCTCGTGGGATAAAATTATGATTGACGCTGGCGACGACAAGGATGCTGCTGCTGCTGCTGCTGATGATGATGATGATGATGATGGGAGGGAGGAGGAGGAGGAAGAATATTACGATGATGACGACGACGGAGGTGAGGAGGAGGAGGAGGAGGAGGACGGTGATGCGTATGTTGATGATGGAGATGTCGATGATTATGAACTGTATACTTATGAGCAGTTGAAGGTAAGAAAACGTTTAGTGTAACAATAACGGATATATTGTTCACTGTACGAGTTCACCTTCTATCCGATTAATTTAGTTCACTGTTACATATTATGCTTACAGAAACTAAAGCACATCATCAAAGTTCCACTAATTTGTGTTCATCCATTACAGGTCAGTGACTTGTACTGAATTCTTACCATTCCCGGCGATTTTCCTTAAAATGGGAAAGAACTATCGTAATGTGTGTGTGTGTGTGTGTGTGTGTGTGTGTGTGTGTGTGTGTGTGTGTGTGTGTGTGTGTGTGTGTGTGTGTGTGTGTGTGTGTGTGTGTGTGTGTGTGTGTGTGTGTGTGTGTGTGTAATGAACATTACATTATATTGCTATGCTGATATGTTGTTTCAATGGACGCGGGTTTGAATCCCGGCTGGAGAAGGGAACAGATTAAAGATTCCGAATTTCATTAAAGTAGGCTTATTGCTCTACCATTAAATCCGCCTATATGTCGTAAAAACACCCCCGCTAATACCAATACAGAAGTCCTGTACAGACAGCCCCAGCAGGTATTCAAAAGGACATTGAGTGTTTGCGCCATAATGGCGACACGTGGAGGTGTATGGTATGTAGGAGAACTGCTGGGCCTTAGGTATCGAGCTGTTAAAACCTATGCCCCGGGTCGGATGTACAGAAAAATAAAGTAATAAATTAATTACTGATCTTGTGTTTATTGTAAGGATAGGTTTTCATAGGATGAAACTGTTGTATTGTCCTGAGCACAATTTCTATATATAGGTATAAAATCTTCTCTTTAATCATCACTGCAGTGAAAATTCAGAACATACCTGCTGTGGACTTGGAGAAAAACGTAGTGTGACACAGTAGATAGGTAGGTACATTGTATAGGATACTAGGAGTTTGCTGATTGAATGTTAGGTAACCAAAGTACTTATAATGGAATAAAAGCACCTGAGAGGGTGGATGGTGCACTGGGTGTTGACTAAAACAAAAGTATCATTTGACCACGGCCATTTAGTGTGTATATATATGGATGGAGTGGTGAAAGAGAGAGAGAGAAAAAAAAATATTCTTGGTAGTGCAGTGGTTCTGAAGAAAGGAAGTATTGAATGGGAACTGTCTGCACTTCAGTCTGCAGCTGATACAGTACCAATAGCTAATGATGAGTCGAAGTTGCAAGCACTGGTACTTAGAACTGCGCGTGTGAGACTTAATGTGCACTTCAGTGTAAGGATGAGCAAAAGGAAATTTTAAAGAGCCGCAGTGAACTGTAGGTTGGGACTCAGTGGAACAGAAATGGAAATCGCGCAGGTGTTCAGATATTACACAGTATTTTTACCAGAGACTGAAGTGTGGAGGACGAAAAGAAGCAAAACGTGCAACGAAGAAAGTGTCAGGAGCGCTAAGAGCAGTGGCGAGAAACAAGAATGGACTGCAAGTATAGGAGTGAATAATGAATAAAGCATTGCATGACAGGGTTGGACAGCAGATCAAACAGTGACGTACAAATGTGAAGCACAGGCGATGCGGACACAACAACCAAAGTATCGACCAACAAACTGAAAGACCTACCGACAGATCAACCGACAGAATGACAGACTGAGAGGCTGACTGACCAACAGACCTTGAAATGCAACTACCAATTGTAAGACCGACCAACAGACTGACAGATCAATTGAATGGCCGCCAGACTGACAGACTGATCGACAGACAGACCGACCAACTGACAGACTTACTAACCTACAAACCAACTGACTGACAGGCTGACCGGCAGACAAGTCAACAAATAAACAGACCAACCGACCAACAGACCAACCCACCAACAGACAACTGCCGAGAGACCATTCAACAGACCAACCGCCGACAGACCAACCAACAGACCAACAAACAGACAGACGGGCAGACCGACGAACAAACCAGCGACTGACACACCAACTAGCTGACGACTGACCAACTAACAGACAGACCAACTAACTGACAGAAGACTGACTAACCAACACAGCGACTGACCAACCAATCAACCAATCGATGTGTGCGGTCATGCACGCACACACGCGCGCGCACGTGCGTGCGTGCGTGCGTGCGTGCGTGCGTGCGTGCGTGCGTGCGTGTGCGTGCGTGCGTGCGTGCGTGCGTGCGTGCGTGCGTGCGTGTGTGTGTGTGTGTGTGTGTGTGTGTGTGTGTGTGTGTGTGTGTGTGTGTGTGTGTGTGTGTGTGTGTGTGTGTGTGTGTGTGTGTGTGTGTGTGTGTGTGTGTGTGTGTGTGTGTGTGTGTGTGTGTGTGTGTGTGTGTGTGTGTATTTCCTTGCGGCGGCTTGTTTCCTTTTGACTTTTAACTCCCGTATTTGTCTGCCGTTTGTGCTCAGATAGAATGAGGCTGTTGCCAAAGTTTCTTCTTCTTATTATTATTATTATTATTTTATAATTATCATTATATTATTATTATTATTATTATTATTATTATTATCACCATCATCATCATCATCGTCTCTTACAGGTAACATTAGTTTTATTAAACACGATGAACACATAGCTGCAAGCAGCATTATAAACTTCAACAGAATAAGGGAAATTGAGTACAGAGTGGCCAAAGGAAACAAACTGTCTGGTATTGTGAAGGCCTAGATGTGGATAGCAGGACTAAGTATGTAGATTGTTACTGGACAGGCTCAAGTTACATTAGTTCCCACATTAAGGGATGGGTGGGAGAATCTGGTGTGGTATTAACATAAAAAATCAAGAGGGAGGGCATCAGAAATATATGTGGACTGCAATGGGTGGATGGCATACGAAATACTGATATTCGTGAGAGATGTGGAGCAAGGGAATCTGTTGAGCGAAAGGTAGAAGAGTGTGCACTTAGAGGGTGGTGGGCAGGATATAAGACTGAGAATGTGGGTAGAAGTGGCGACGAGGATCAGTAAGAAGGTGTTTGTATATGGAAAGTGATTTTCTGAGTCGAGGTATGGGAGGTTATGTGACTGGAAGTAAGTGAATTTGTGAGTCAAGGTATGGGAGGTTATGTGACTGGAAGTAAGTGAATTTGTGAGTCGGGGTATGGGAGGTTAGGTGACTGGAAGTAAGTGAATTTGTGAGTCGAGGTATGGGAGGTTAGGTGACTGGAAGTAAGTGAATTTGTAAGTCGAGGTACGGGGGGTTAGGATGCAAATGACGTGACGGAGAGAAATCGATGGATGAAGTATGTATGGATATATACTGTAGATGGTAAGCGCTGCATCTCTGTAAGACGACGGAATGGCATTATGGATCACACTAGGCTTCAGTCGTTTTACCCGTGATGTGAAGCCCAAAATTTCGAAGAACTGAAAAATGACTAAATAATGGGTGGGTCATTTCACCGGACACTCTCTCTCTCTCTCTCTCTTCGTCCATTCCTATTGTGGATCCTTTTCACCCCATTTACTGCTGTGTAAAAGGTTATAATGATAATGATGGCGATGATGATAACTGCTCTTACCAATAACATTCTAGCTTCATTAACTGCAGATATGATATATATTCATGTTCCTAATTTATCATGATGTAACGGAGGCAGTGAGAGCAAAATAGTTCATTACTTTAACTTTGTGGAGATTATCGTCTATGGCAGCGTATTTTCCAGTAGATGAAGACCAGAATAAGACAATAAGGCTCTACATCATTTCATTGGTACGTTTTCATGACTACCATTATATTGTGCTGTTATGCTCTTGTTACAGTTTAGCATTCAGGACCGAGGGATAGCTAGTTTAGGTCGATAAAGTGGCCAGAGTCCTGTAATTTACCAGTATATGTCTTCCTTGTTATGAAAGAGTGGCATTGTCGGCAAAATATTACATCTGCAATTCAATTCCTGCATCCATACTCAACTGCCGCTACACAAACTCACTCTACAGGTACGGAGTTTCCCCGCTGCGTGAACAACAATCTACACACAATTTAAAACTCTCGTCATGTATTTAATGGTTGTCTTAACTTCAGTCATGTGAAAGCTACACTAATTAAAAACATGTACGATGAAAGCCAGCGGGAATTGACGTCTGCGTTTGCCATTATAGCTGTTACGTTTTTGGTGTGAATAGTCCGGACTGGGTCGAGTTGGGAGCTGCACTAAATGACACTGGTTGTGAGTTGTGGCGGTTGTAAATACTGACAGGGACTGGATAGCTGGGGAAAGAAAGGGAGGACACAGGGAGAAGAAAAGAGGAAGGGCACAAGAGAAGAGAGGAGGAAAGTAAGGGAGGGCACAGGAGAGGAGGAAAGGAAGTGAGGGCGTAGGAAAGGGGAGGAGGGAAGGAAAAGTGGGCACAGGAGAAGAGAGAAGGAAAGGAAGGATGGGTTCAGGAGATGAGAGGAGAAAAGGAATGGAGGGTACAGGAGAAGAGAAGAGGGAAGGAAGAGAGGGCACATGAGAAGAGAGGAGGAAAGGAAGGGAGGGAACATAAGACAAGGGGAAAGGGAGGGAGGGCACACATGAGAAGGAAGGAGAAAAGGAATGGAGGGCACAGGAGAAGAGAGGAGGAAAGGAAGGGAGGACACAGGAAGGGAGAGGAGGAAAGAAAAAGAGGGCGCAGGAGAGGAAGGGAGAAGCAGAAGGAGAGGACAAGAGGGGTGGGGCGGAAAGGAGAGAGGAGATAAATGACAGGGAGAGGAGTGAAAATGAAAGAGAAGAGAAAAGAAAGGGAAGAAAACGAAGAGGAGAGGAGAGGTGATGGAAGAAAAGGGAGAAGAAATGGGAGATGAGGTAAGAAGATGGACGAAGGAGAGAAGAGGAAAGATACTTTTTTTTTTTTATGTGGCCGATTCCGGGCATAGGCTTCACAGCCTGCTTTCAAGGCCCAGTAGTCCTCCTACATACTATACACCTCTACATGTCACCTGACCAGATACGCTTAAGAAGGAAAGAAGTACAGAGAGAGAGAGAGAGAGAGAGAGAGAGAGAGAGAGAGAGAGAGAGAGAGAGAGAGAGAGAGAGAGAGAGAGAGAGAGAGAGAGAGAGAGAGAGAGAGGCACAAAAAGTTTACAGATACATGTGCCACACACATGTTGGGGAAGGGGGTAAGAAAAGACAAACGCTGATAAAAGTCAAAGGGGTTTAGGAAAAGAATTCGACAGATACATGACACAAAAAGTGATGTAGACAGTGATAGAAGAGTGATATAATTAGGCTAAGGATGAGGGTAAGGCATACACAAGGCACAGACAGTGAAGCAGAAGACAGTGGTGGTAGACAGTGATCCAGTGAGGCAAAGACTGAGGGTAGAACAAATACAATGCACAGACGGTGAAGCAAAAGACAGTGGTGGTAGACAGTGGTACGGTTTTGGCTGGTTATTTAAGTGTTACGGACAGGTGTTACATTGTCCGCGTCCATCCCACAAACTCAGAACTGGAGCTTTAACCGACTCTAGGTCGTCCTTCGATCTTGAGGCCAGTATATACTTGACTGACCGGGCTAGCGACTCACCAGACGCTTATTTTTATTTTATTTGGATTTATTTATTTGTTTGTTTGTTTATTTATTCTCATACGGTGTTTAGTTGGTAGAGAAGGTTTGGTCAATAGGCAATACGGGAAAAATAGTAAACGGTCATAACTTAGCTGCATGGTATATGTTTCTTCACTGCACACCCTCTTATTCTCTTTTTTTCTTCCCTCTTCTCCCTCCCCCCCCCCCCGACCCACACAGTTTATGAAATGAGGATACTTATACTGTACATTTTATGGCTCTCGTCTTTGACGTTTCACCAGTGGTACATCAAGACGATTATGTGAAGCTTAAGGGAGATGTCTTATGATGAATGAGGTGGAACCCTCCCCACTCAGGCTACACATTCGTACGACGGAGTCTGGCTATTCTTCGTAAAGAAAAACACACATGATGCGGTCTTGGTAACTGTTCCTCTACGTTGTTTTGTTGATGAAGAAATAATTATATTTTTACAAAAAGATGTGTTACCTATGACGTAAAAAGAAAAAAAGTAAATTCTTCCTCAGTGTTTTGACGTCAGTTCGGCCTCCCAGTTCAAAACCCCATTCAAGTACAGGTCGAGTAAGCAAACAGGCAATCCCAAGAGTAAACTCACAGGTAAACTGAGGGGAAAAAACTGTCTTGATGTTTAAAAGCGCGTGACATGAAGTCAAGATGGGGAATGGTGAGGGAGAAGGGGGAAGAG
Organism: Coenobita brevimanus; assembly: GCF_032717465.1. Lineage (NCBI taxonomy): Eukaryota > Metazoa > Arthropoda > Malacostraca > Decapoda > Coenobitidae > Coenobita > Coenobita brevimanus. The sequence continues at coordinate 45,032,890 of NC_137033.1, forward strand.
TACAGACTTATGTTACTTTCTAGTTCGACCTTTACATTAATAGAACTTGGTATAAAAGTAAATAAATAAATAAATAAATAAAATAAATGCCAGTATGTGTTATAAACCTATTGGATTAAAATAATGTAAACATATAGACTACATGCATGCAATCAGTCCTTTACGTTTTTTGGTCATATACTGTAGTAGCATCAACTCGTGCCATATTGTAAGAATTATCAGGTTCACATACCGCTGGCTTACTTGTGGATACAGTTGTTATTTTCACACTTATGTTACGCCAGTTGTTGATAAATGGCGATGAAGTCTCTTTTGAAACATATTAATGGTAGTACTTTTCACCGTATTTTTTTGGGAGTTTGTTCCAATCATCGACCTCAATGCCGGTAAAAGAAAAAATGTCTAGTGTTTAGGCAAAGTGTGCGTCTACGAAACCTCAAGGTATTCCTGCTTGTAGAGAAATCTGGAACAAACGGTGTCTGCGTTGTCAAAACCTTTAAAAATTATCTGTAGCTGCATTCTATTAATTGTTTCATGGACGCTTGATAAAAAAAAAAAAAGTTTCACATATTTCAGTCTTTATTACATCCCGGTAGTTCATTAGAAAGGAAAGTTATTGGTCTTGTTGCATTCCAGTGTAATGATTCCAATGTTGCTGCTCCTTTACATTGGTAACGGGACCAAAACTGCACTGCATATTCCATGTGTGATCGTACCAGCCTAGAGAACAGTGGGATAATGGTGCCATCATTTTTAACGAAATGGTCGATTGGTGTATTACAACATTCAGTCTGATCTTTTGATAAATTTACTGCACTTTTTAAATCTATGTACAGTACGTTACTTCAGAGTTTCTGAGGAGGTCAGTCATAGATATTCTACATTACTGTTGTTCTTGACTTCTCTTTATTTTTTCCCCAAGCTTTTAGTATTAACACTAATATTCAAGTTGTGGTAGTTATTAACATTAAACAGAATTTGTCACAGTGTTGAGCAGTATTTACTCTTACACAGATACCGGAACGGCTGTAAAGTTATTACGCGTCAGAATAATAACACCAATATCTGTACCATCCACAGATTATGTAGACGCAGGTCAGTGATTGATAGGAACAGGCCAGCACTGAGCCCAGGAGCGTTCTTTTAACTACCAAGGCAAAGGAAGCTGATGCGGTTCCCACTGACCAATCTACGGTAATGCTATATCAGTTGATACTTTTAGTTCTAATCTTACGTATTCCTATAATATGGGTACCGAATTAAAACTTTTCTTTTAAAAGGAGTGTGTGTGTGTGTGTGTGTGTGTGTGTGTGTGTGTGTGTGTGTGTGTGTGTGTGTGTGTGTGTGTGTGTGTGTGTGTGTGTGTGTGTGTGTGTGTGTGTGTGTGTGTGTGTGTGTGTGTGTGTGTGTGTGTGTGTGTGTGTGAGAGAGAAAGAGAGAGAGAGAGAGAGAGAGAGAGAGAGAGAGAGAGAGAGAGAGAGAGAGAGAGAGAGAGAGAGCAGTTCGTGATGTTCAACCTTCGGGACTGAATGGCAACAAATTAAAATAGATGGGTAAGTGGAAGTATAAGGGAATGAAAAAAAGACGATAAAATGGAAGACCAAGAGAAAGTGAGAGAGCTGTGAAATGAAGAAAAATGAAAATATGATACAGTAAAGGAAGTTAAAATGAGAGAGAGAGAGAGAGAGAGAGAGAGAGAGAGACAGACAGACAGACAGACAGACAGAGAGGATAATATCTACGTTATATTATAATGATCCGAATTCTGTATGTTTGTTGGTTGGTTTGTTACCTTAACACAGCAAAAACTGCGCAACGTAGCGCAATGTTTGTTAAAACAAGTTGCTGTTAAAATGAGCCTAGAAGAATAAAACAATTTCTTGTCCAATCTGGCCACTGGCTCCCGAGTAATGACTCTTCTGGCCTTTCGACATCGAGCGGAGGCCGCCGAAGCTGCCTTTAAGCGAGTATTTGTAAAATGTAAACTAAGTAGTATAAGCTGATGAGGGGACGAAAGATGATAAAACTGGAAGCAAAAAGGCAGAGGAGGTTGGAAGCGAGGGAGGAACTGAGTAAAAACAGTATGGGAAGGACAGCAGTTGGGATAAATAATATATGAGGATGTCAGATAACGATGATGAATGAATATTAATGAAGACACGAAGAGAGAGAGAGAGAGAGAGAGAGAGAGAGAGAGAGAGGGAGAGGGGATGGTTAGGTACGGTAACTGAACGAAGGATACATAGAGAGCGAAACTACACTATTTAAAATAAAAACAAATGAGGGAGAAAGGGAATGAATCACGGAAAGTAAGACATAGAAAGATGAAAGGGGTGCAGTCAGTGAAGGAATAAAGAATAGGATCTAAGGAAAAGTAAACAGAGGGGGAAAGTTTAAAAGGATGAGAACCGGAGAGAATGAATCTAGAACTGAATAGGGGTCAAATAAAAAGATGAGAGCAGGAGAGGCAGTCAAAGGAAGGATGGGGTTAGGTCAATGTTTTTTAACCACTGTGATGATGGTCTATTTGTTTTCATCTGACGGAACTGGGTCTCCCTCACAGCTTCAAACTGACTTAGGTTTTTTTATATTCGATAAACCTTAGTTATGGGGTAGCAATGAGTATCTTTGGTTACTAGGTAAATCCACCCTCCAGTCTGACTACACCAGGCCATCAGCTGAGATTCATGGGGTAAAGGCCCGTCGTCAGGTTAAAAACAAACCATACTCGGTTCACTTTAATCCGTGGATTGCGAGCCACAGCTCAGGCTGCGTAGCGTCACGTTGCGAGCCACAGCTCAGGCTGGGTAGCGTCACGTTGCGAGCCACAGGTCAGGCTGGGTAGCGTCACGTTGCGAGCCACAGCTCAGGCTGCGTAGCGTCACGTTGCGAGCCACAGCTCAGGCTGTGTTGGCCGTGCATCACCGCTAACTTCTACACCCCTGCCCAAACTTATGTATGGCGCTAGCAAAGACGGAAGGAAAGAGATTTGTTTTTTTTCACCAGATGATGTCCTGGATGTTTATCTTCAAGTTTATGATAAACAAAAACACAATTTTTGTTTTTTTATTCATTTTTTAACTACTCCCCTACGTAAACTTACGCATGGCCCTACGCAAAGATGGAGCGAGAGAGAGAGAGAGAGAGAGAGAGAGAGAGAGAGAGAGAGAGAGAGAGAGAGAGAGAGAGAGAGAGAGAGAGAGAGACAGACAGACAGACAGACAGACAGATAGATTGTTCCTTTTCACCAGATGATGCCCTGGATGTTTATCTTCAAGTTTATAATAAACAAGAAAAAAAAATCTTCACTTTTTGCGCACCATGGCGTGGGAAAAAAAAAAAAGTAATTGTGCAATCCACGGGTTAATGTCCTAAAAGTGCCATCTCCCTATCACGAATGCTGAACAGTTATAAAATTTGAACACTAGAATAAGATGCTAGTCACGAAGAAGTTCCATGGAAAAACATAGAGCCGTAGAACTTTCATGTGCTGCGTGAAATAAGCTGCAAAAGGGCGGACATCTTGGCCAAGTTAAAGTGAATGAACTATAGCTATGATGATTTGGGGTGACACGAGTACATGTTAAGACTGGGGTGACTCAATACGGTGATAGTGGCGGTGCTTTAGATACGTACTGTCACCAACAAAAGTCCTTCTGTCACTCCTACTTTTCTCCCTGCCGACTTTCGATAACCAGCCTCATGAGTCAAAAGAAACTGACACTGATGATTTTATTAGGTCACAGATCATTGCCATAAGTGTCTTGTACTTCAGATTTACCAGACGACTTTTTAAATATATGGAGAGAAAGGCATGAGAGGCGACAGGATTTTTGCTGTTGACTGTACTCTCGGAAATTGAACCATACAGCTTGCTTCGTCTGAAGATTATGCAAAACTTGCGAAACATGAACGAGTTTTAACTGCTCTAATGTGTGGCTTGGAGGATTTAGCTTTCCCACAATTTACTCACCAGGAAGATGCTCATTTCTCTTATTAACTTCCTTCATTTTCTCCTCTTTCCTTTTACCGTCCTACATTACACACTGCAACCATCTGCCGCACAGATTAGTAACATAATCATTTTGTATAATGAACGAGCCTTAATTTTTTATATTTTGTAACACGTATAGCCTTTATTTTTGTGCATTATGGAATGTTAAAAAATTGATCAACATTAGTAGAGGCAGCTATTGGTCACCGTTACTAGGTCGTGTTAGAGCTACGTCCTTCACATTCCTGACAGTCGCTTATATAATTTTTTCTTTATTATTATATCGCTGACTCAACGAACTTAAATTCCTAATAAAAAATATTCCTTAGTTCTTTGTTGCGTGCGTATAAAAATGGCAATAAATAAACACGAAAAACCAGCACAGAGTGTGCACAGTAATTTGCAGACAAACTGGCTCCGAAAAAAAATCGTGACGCCATGGCAACAAGCGTTTGGAAGGAGGGAGAGAGAGAGAGAGAGAGAGAGAGAGTAGGGAGGAGGGGATGGTGAGGTGACTGAAAGAAGGAGGCACAGAGAAATAGGAAGCTTCAGAGAGTGCATACCCCCGCCAATGTTATTTCCATTAAAAAGGATCCAGATCCGGATCCGGATTCGTGGATAGAGGGTCTGGATCTGGATCCGTATCCGGCCAAAAGTTTAATCAATTCTTCCTTGTCCCATGGCCCACCTTTAAACAAAATTTCATCAAAAGCCGTTCGTAACTTTTTGAATAATCCTGCTAACAGACAAACCAACAAACAAACCAACGCGGGGTAAACCATACCCTGCTTGGCGGAGGTGCTAAAACCTGTCTCCTTAGGAATAAAAACAAAGGAAAGAGAAAGAGGATGAATCACGGAAAGTGACATAGAAAGATGAGAGAGGTGCGAGCAATAAAGGAATAAAGAACAGGATCAGGAGGAGGAGTAAGTAAACAAAGGGGGAAAGTTTAAAAGGAGGAGAGTCAAAGCGAATGGATTTAGAATAACTGAAAAGGGGTCAAATAAAAATATGGGAGTAGGACAGGCAGTCAGAGAAGAACGGGATTAGGGCAATGTTTTTTACCCATTGTGACGATAGCTAATTTGTTTTCAGCTGACGTTACTGGGTCTTTCGCACAACTTCAGTACTGACTTGAGGTTTTATGAAATTCGATGAGCATTAGTTATGGGGTAGGAATGAGTATCTTTGGTTACTAGGTAAATCCACCCCCCAGTCTGACTACACCAGGCCATCAACTGAGATGAAAGAGATTAGGGCCCTTCGTAAGGTTAAAAACAAATTATACTCTGTTCACTTGAACTTGGCCTAAAACTGCCATCCCACCATCTTGAATTCTGAACTGTAGCAAAATACAAACACTAGACTATAATTCTATTTACGAACAAGTTTCATGGAAAGGAAATAAGGCCGTAGTACTTTTTTTTTTTTTTTGCCACTGGGCTGCTTGATATAAGCTGGAAAAGACTACTATCTAAGCCAACTTTAAGTGAATGAACTAGAGCTATCGTGATGCATGCCAAGACTGGGGTAACTCAGTACGGTGATAGCGGTGATGCTATATACTGTATACGTACTGTTACCCCCCAAAATCCTTTCGTCACTCATAGTTTTCTCTCCACCAAAATTCAATGACCAGCCTCATGAGTTGACAGCACCTGACAATGATTATTTTATCAGACCACAGATCATTGCCATCAGCTTCGTTTGCTTTGAATTCGCCGGGAGACACTGTAAATCTATGGAGAGAAAGCCAAGTGGGGCGGCAGGGTTTTTGTTGTTGCCAGCCTATTCGGAAAATGAACGATATATATCATTTATTCTGTCTGAAGATTATGTAAAGTTAGTGCGACATTAACAGCTTTTAACTAACGTAATGTGTGTCTGAGAAGGCTCATTTTTTCCGCGATATATTCTTTAGGAAGATGCTCATTTTTTGTATTAAACCTCCGTCACTTTCTCGTCTTTCCTTTGCCGTCCTTTTTTACGTACTGCAAACATCAGCCACACGTGTTAGTAATTACAGCATGTTGAACAGTTGATGAGGCTTAATTACTAGCATTTTGTAACAAGCACATCCTTTAGTTTGTGTAATATGTAATGCTAGAAAATAAATCATTTAAGGAAGGACGTGGTGAAGCCACGTCCTTTACATTCCAAATATTCACTTTCATAATTTTCCATATTGTTGTATTGGTGACTCGACTTCCTAATAAAAGACATCTGTGTGTTACTTGCAAATAAAAGTAATAACAAAGAAATAACAAAAATCAACACACAAATGCATAGTAATTTCCAGACAAACTGTTTCAGAACTAAAATCATGAGGCCGTGTCAACAGATGTTTGAATGGAGAGAGAGAGAGAGAGAGAGAGAGAGAGAGAGAGAGAGAATATATATATATATATATATATATATATATATATATATATATATATATCTATCTATCTATCTATCTATATACCTAGGCTGCTTCCCCCAAGGAAAGGGAGGTAGCCGAGACAGGACGACACACTCTCCATTTACTCATCCATTCAAACACATTCATTCGCATCTTAGCCCCAAAGGGGAGAACGGACAGATCCTCACCGCATCACACCGCACAAGGGTCAACTGCGCAATGCAAGCAGTGACATCCACAGCAGGGCCCGACAGCAGAACTGGTTTACCCCTGCCACATCATAACAGACCCATCCCCTTACCCGCACCTGACCTGACTAGCTGATCAGACCAAATGCGGGAGAATATCCCCTCAGGGCTGCGTCATCACTTATTCATTCACAATTTCTCTCCATTTATTTCTGTCACGCACAGCCACTCTTCCTTGCTCAACAGACATCCCTCTCGCATCCAGCGCTCTCTTCACACTGTCCATCCATCCTATTCGTGGTCTTCCTCTCAGTCTTACACCTCTCACATCAGATCTAGTTATCTTTTTCACCAATCGCTCATTATCCATTCTCTCCATATGCCCAAACCATTGCAACACCCTCTGCTCAACTCTACCAGCCATCTCCCGAACAACTCCAGTTCTCCTTCGCACTTCATCATTTCGCACTCGATCCATACGCGTCACTCCACACATACTCCTCAGACATCTCATCTCCATTACATTCAAACTTTTCCTCTCTGCTACACCCATATTCCATGTTTCAGCCCCATATAACGCAGTCGGTACCACAACACCCTCATACAGCCTTCTCTTTACATCCATTCTAAGCGAACGACATTTAAACACTTTTTTCATTCCTCCCAGCACCTTTCCTAATTCATTTATTCTAAACTTCACTTCTGCATCTATTCTTCCATCCACAGCAACATGTGACCCTAGATATTTAAAACAATCTACCTCCTCAAGCAACTCACCATTCAAAACTATATTCATCCCCCTACCATCTATCAACCTCGTACACTTCATCACTTTACTCTTATTCTCATTTACTTTCAATTTCCTCCTTTCACACACCCTTCCAAACTCCTCTACCAACTGTCTCAATTTCTCCTCTGAATCGGTCACCAATGCAGTATCATCTGCAAACAGCAGTTGCTTCAGATTCCACTCTCCTCCATCAACATTTACCAGACTCAGACCACCTAAAACTCTTGCATTCACCTCCCTTACAACACCATCCATGTAAATATTAAACAACCAAGGCGACATCACACATCCCTGTCGCAGCCCCACTCTCACGGGAAACCAATCACTCACAGCATTTCCCACTCTTACACACGCTCTACTATTTACATAAAAACTTTTCACCCCTTTTAGTAACCTACCATCAAGTCCATACAATCTTAAAACAGTCCACAAAGCCTCCCTATCAATTCTATCATACGCTTTCTCTAAATCCATAAATGCATATATATATATATATATATATATATATATATATATATATATATATATATATATATATATATATAATCATCTAGAGGTAGGCAGAATAAAATGAAAATACGCCATCAGACAAACGTGTGAAGCTTTCACTTCGATGGCGTATTTTATATTTTATTCTTGTTATCATCAATCAATTTAATTCATTTTGTGGCAGACTTTTCGAACTGGAGGGTATTAGGTGCTTTCTTCACTGATTCTTTCATTACCAGGGGCTTTGCATGTGGTGAGCAAAATCGTCTGACAAGTTATACTATTATTATTATTTTTTTTGTTTTTGAACGTCATCGCACTGACATGGTCTTGCTATCGGAATATATAAAGCATTTTATTCGCACTCACACTAAATGATTTTATTAAACTAGGAGAAAACATAGTAGTCAGAAAGTTTATCTTCATTAATTCTTCTGTTGCACTGTCACATTTAACACTTTATTCTGGCTAACATTGTTCAATAGAGATGTCCTGGCTGTAAAATCCTCGTATTCCACTGGGTTGGGGAAGCTCCCTAACACCCGTTACTAAGCGATTTATTTTGTTTATTACACCTTACTGTCCTCTTCTGTGTGACATAAATCCTTCCAATATCACCATTTTCTTTGTTTATTACATCTTTCTCTACTCTTCTGTGTTATCTAAATCCTTCCAGTATCGTCATTCTCTCTATAAGTAACGCACAAAAAAATATTAAGCAGCCATAACCAAAAAATAATACCTAAAGGAGATGTGTTAGGGAATTTCCATAACCAAGAACAAGAATACGAACTAAAGTGTTATGAATGACAGATGCAGGGTATTGGATGGGCAAAATAAACTTGACCCACTCAGCACTATATCGTCTTCTGTATTTATCCATGTTACCGCCACACGATTGTACTTCAGACAGATCCCACGTACTGAAGGGAAGAGCAACAGCCTCTACTAATTCCTTTAGTTCTATGAAATATGATGCATTTTATTCTTCTTGGGGCCAGAAGGTCTTAGCTTAGGCCGCCATCTGCTAGTGAAAGGGTTAATGGATATCAAGCAATCTCCATTAATCTCTTCTGCCCTAGGGATTACTCCCCCCCTCCTCTCTCTCTCTCTCTCTCTCTCTCTCTCTCTCTCTCCAGTGAAGGGTTTTGCCCATTTCATTCTAACAGTTCCAACAGTTTTCCTCAGCTAATAGAACTCTCTTGCCAATACTTACAGTAACACCTTCAGTCAGAGGACTATTTTTTCTCTTGGTGTTACAAAACTTTTATTGACTAAGAGAGAGACTTATCGAACTAAACGAGTTAGATACAGGCTCCTATAAACTTCATTAATCACTTTAACATGGGGGAAATCTAAACTGGATTAAATAATTAACTGACGCGCTGCATAAACGAATATTATAATGAAATCTCTATGAAGGCCTTAACCATCCTGACAGCGTCTTCAGCCCGGCTAAATATTCATAACTGGAGCGAAAGTGATAGAATCAAGGGTGGGGAACAAAGAAGAACATAAACTGAGAGGAAGGAAGAAATAAAAGAAATAAGAAAATTGAGTACGGAACAGTAAAAAGGGTAAAACGGATGAGAGAAAAAATCAAAACAGGTAATAAAACATGCGACAATGAAAGAAGAAAAAATGAAGAACTGAACATGAAAAAAGTAGAAAAAGCTGAACAGAAAGAGAATGTAGAAAATGAATGAAGAAAGGAAGAATGCACAGGAAACTGAGAGAGCGAAGAGAAAATGAGGAAGCAGAATATAATGCACTGAGGAAGAAAAATATATAAGCAAAGACAAGGAAGAGAATTTAAAAAAAAGGGGTGAAGAAGGAATAGAACCATAAATAAACGATCCAAGCAAAGGGACAACACCAGAGCAATCCTATAATAAAACACTGAGATAAAACCAATGGATCAGCCCGACCACGGTCATCCAGTTCCATTAGCAGCTGCCTCGACTCGCTGGAACGGGAAGCAAAAGCCACGCAGAGACAGTGCACGATGAGGGGATGCAGTAAGTTCCATTATGCAGAAACTCTAACTGGAGTTGAAAACTCTTATTAACAAATCAGCTTCACTTGCAAATTCATGCACAACTCGTCTCGTAGCAGGATCAATCAGCAGTGGAATACCTGTCGCAATCTTCAAAATGGTTCACCATTTTAGCTGATGGGCAACCTCGCGAGCCTTTTATTATGGGCCTCCACTGCAACTTTATACTCCAAGTCAGCTTGGGTTTACAGCCAGTGGAATTCCTGCCAAACTTCACGCGTACGAGTCTGGGTCCATCAATTATAGGCTGACTATTTATCCACGTATGCAACACAACAGACTTCATCAAAACAGGGCTTATTATCAGACCTCAACTTAATATGTACTGTAGACATAAACCTACCCAAAATATCTCCAAGAAGATGGTTCAGCTTGGCAACCAGTTTGGAATTACGTGAAACAGACGCCCACTTCAGGGATATCACAGTCGTACCAACATTATCCCACTCTGCTCTGGAATTAATCGCTCTTCTTAACCACTACACCACTAACCGCATGGGAGACCTTGATTTGCAAGGGAGGCATCATGGTTAGACATATTAATCGTACCACCAACCGACATCTGTTAAAGCAACATCCAAACACACGCATCAACATGTCAAAACATCCAAAAGATTTCTCATGGCTTCGTTCTGGACCAACCACTAACTGCTGGCAACCCGCAGAGAAGCAAAATCGAATGCAGCATAACAATGAACATTAGCTGGGGCTACAATGACCAGCCAATCCTGTATGGCGAATACAGATTTCGCTTACAAAAACAGAGGCGCTTGTGCAACCAGCACTTCAGATCTTATCCATGGCAGTCTGCAGACAAACAACGAATCATCAGCCGTGGGACTACGCTACACACCAAACACATACACATTCAGACAACTCAGCTTACTCGCAGGCAAACACATTCATAGCCAACATATTCAGAATCCCTTTTCTTCTCACAGGCATACCTCGAACACACATGCACACCTAAACATCTGCTCATTACATTAACATACAGTCAGTACTTACCTCCATAACATTTACATAACCCCCCAAAAAGTGGGGCACCCGGAATTAATCCCTTTGGTACCCTACATGTTAATGACATTGATACTAATCAAGTGAAATAAATATTTAGCTGAACATTATCTGTTCCTGACATATGAAGATGTCTTTTTGTTTTGCCATGCTTGCATACAGCAAGTTTGGCCTATAGTATAAGTGGGCGTCCCAGTTCGTGAATGAGTTTCCCACGAATGACCAAGGAATAAGAAAAAACCTACACAGACAATCGAAAACATAAACAACAACACCAATAACAATATAACGAACAACACAAAGAACGTACACATGTCCAGTGTCGAGGAATTATGGCATAAGCGGTATAAGTCCAGCTGTGTGGAAATGTAAGCCATGAGTTCATTACACGACTGATTAGCGACACAGAGACTTATCATTTCCACTGTGGCAGAGGAGCTTTTGTCTGTGTTGCCCGAACTGTTCTAATTAGTGTCAGCTTCATTGTGCAGCCTAAGTCCACAGATGAATAGGTTCAAGTTATTGCTTAACACTCGGATTGCGATGGCTCTTTACAAAACTGAATAAATTTCCCTGGAAGCTGTAAGGACTACATGAACCTTCTAATACTATCTATCTATCTATCTACCGCCAGACGCCATAATCCCGAATACGCTGATGTATTATTATTGTTACTAAGACCACGACCACATGATTCCATTCAAGTTACAACGAATCTTCAATAGGGATGGAGTCAGTGTAGGCTGTATCTAACCCGTCCAGTTTGAGAGGCATCCTGTTCTAAACTTAATAATATCGTCTGAAGACAGCAAGAAAGTAACAAGGACAAAACTACTTTATGCGGGAGATCCAGAGCCCTTCGGTGTGGATGATTTTGTGTGGTATGCTGCTAGAGAGTGGTATGGTGTGGTGCTAGAGAGTGGTATGGTGTGGTGCTAGAGAGTGGCATGGTGTGGTGCTAGAGAGTGGTATGGTGTGGTGCTAGAGGTGGTATGGTGTGGTGCTAGAGAGTGGTATGGTGTGATGCTAGAGAGTGGTATGGTGTGGTGCTAGAGGGTGGTATGGTGTGGTGCCAGAAGGTACTGTGATGTGGTGCTAGAAGGTTGTGTGATGTGGTGCTAGAGGGTGGTGTAGTGTAGCGCTCGAGGTTGGTATGGTGTGGTGCGAAAGGGGGGGGATGGTGTGGTGTTAGAGGGCAGTATGATGGTGTGGTGTTAGAGGGCAGTATGATGGTGTGTTGAATTGTGTGGTGTTGTCTTTCCTAGTAGGGGACACTCATAAACTAAATAGTATCGCCTGGTAGCAGCAAGAGTAATAATGATGCTGTCGGACTTTAGAATAAAGTCGTTTGGCAGGAGTAACGATAAAAAAAAAAGACAGAAAGAAAGAAAAGAAAATGAAAGAAAAATCATCGTATGTCTGGTTCCAATGGAGATTATTTTCAAGCTTTCCATTAAGAGTGATTTCCCCCGAGGAGAATTATCTAGTCTGATGGTTGAGTTATTGGAGTAAAAACATAATCTTATTTTCGTGTCTAAATGAGTTTCTAGCCCCTTTGCACAGAGAGTTCTCTGCCAAGCCTAATAAACCTAATCTTTCAGCAACAATGACAAAATTTAAATGACACCATCGTGCCCTTGTTGTTGATGTAACCTCAGCTTCATCTGATGTGATCCCGGTGAACTGCAGGCTGAGTCACTCTTCTGGAATGCACCAGTTTCTTTTTAGGGGACAGGGAGGGGGTTGAGAACCGTTTGTATATTCAGCCAGCACAGCCACCAAGTTACATCGGTGCCACCACATGAAGACGTCCCTCTCATCGTATTGAAGAGGTTAGCAGGTCCACTCAGACAACTCTGTCTCACTGCATTGCTCCATCTGATACATCATCATCATCATCACTACTTCCCGCTAATGAAATGGGATGGGTATGATCCGGAAATAGGATGGAGAAAAAGGAATCAAGCAAGAAATCTATCATTACAGTATCCAGTGACATACCACACAGTCATTCACACTAGGCATGCATTCGAAATAGTACCTCAGCGATAGTAAATATATAAAACTATCTTTCTAAAAATACTTTTTAGCCATTTAGCTGGTTTGGAAGGCTAACACCAGATAATTTCGTTCAGATCAAAGAAATTCTTGCAGTTTGAATGTTAAAAATGATAGTGAGCCTCTTTGGCGGTGGACTTACTTAGGTGTTTATATTCAGGACCTGAATACACTTAAGCATTTACGATAAATTCCCTGTTGTAACTCAGGTATCGAGTCGCAGCAATATCGAGAAGGCTGTTAAATCCTCCTCTGTGTCCTGTTCTATCTTCATAAATATATCATAATTCGTGGATGAAAATTGCAGCCGGATATAACTGCTTTCTGTGGAAATATCATGGAGTGCAAAATCTTTCCTTGTCTAGTTCTTTCTACAAAAATAAAAAATCATAGTTACGACGGGGAATCGATTGTTGAGAATCCTTCCGCTGACTAACACCAGACGATTTTGTTCAGCCATGAGAAATCCCACCTATCAGGAGAAACTCGTCCATATTTTTCAAACGACCATCAAACCACTTAGGTGCTTTGGGAAGGGATTATCGCACATTTGTTCTAACCAACCGAGGATCCGTAACCCCCTTCAGCTCAGCTGATGTCCAATTGTGGTGGGATTAGAGGGTCACTTGATAAGTAACCAAGGAGACTTTCTTATCTCGCTACTAAGGCTTTTCATTTAACCACAAGGTAATACTGAAGCTGTGAGTAGTTCAGTTCTACCAGGTAACGATAAACCAACGATACTTTGATCTGTACTCTCGTCGGTTCAGGAAGCACCCTAACACCTTTTTCTTTGTAGTTTATTTTTGGATCAATCTATTTATTGCCAGACGTCTTAATCCCATACGGGTGGCCACAAACAAATCGCCTCCATGTCGCCATGTCCCCCTCCATTTCACTGCCCTGCTTCCACCTCACACACCCCTCCCTCCTATACCTCTCCACTCCATCCCTCCATCCATCCTTGGCCTCCCCTCCCTCTCTCCCCCTCCACCTCACTCACATACATTCTCCTTATCAGTCTCTCTCTCCATCCTGTCCACATGGCCAAACCATCTCAGTGTGTTTCTCCTAACGCTTCCTATCACATCCACATCCACAATACAACGCTCCTTCTAATCTTCATTTGTCAGTCTGTCTCTCCATGTGACTCCACAGGCTCCTATTAAATAATTCATTTCCTCTGCTCTCACTCTTGACTTCTGTCCCTCCAACAAAGTCCAAGCTTCACTTCCATACGTTAGAGTTATTATCACAATACTGTCATGTAGTAACTTTTTTATTTCCATGCTCACTTCCCAGTTTCTTATCACCGCTTTCAAGGAACCAGCAACCTTTCTTCCTTGTTGTACCCTTTCAAGCACTTCACCCTCCAAATTTCCATCCTTACTCATCACACTACCCAAGTACTTAAACGTACTCACACTTTCAATTTCCTCCTCATCCAACCTCACTGTAGATTCACTGACTTCACTTCTCTCGGAGACCATCACTTTACTCTTCCCTACATTCACCTTTAAATTCTGTTTCTTACACACTCTCCCAAAGTCATCCACCAAGCCTTGCAGCTCCTCTTCGTCTTCACTTAACAACACAGTATCATCTGCAAACAACATTATGGGGAGTTTCCAAACACTGCCCTCTCTCAATAGGGCCGCTCCAACATCCACTGCCCTACCTTGTCTCTCTTTTATAACCCATCCACATACAGACTGAACAACCATGGAGGCATGACAAATCCCTGTTTCAACCCAACCTTCAAATAGAAAAATTCACTCAGTTCACTATCCAAACGCACTGCACCCTTAGCACCCTCATACATACTCTTCACAGCATTCAACAATTCCCATTACTCCACATATTAACACTTCCCACAATCCTTGTCAATCCACCCTGGCATATGCTTTCTCCAAATCCATGAAGGCCACACACGACTTCCTTCTCTTCTCTAGAAACTTTTCACTAAAGATCTAAGATTGATTATCTGATCTATACAACCTCTTCACTTCCTAAAACCTTCTTGTTATTCTCCAACTAATTTCCCTGTTATTTCCCTAATTCTGTCAATAAGTATTCTACCATATACTTTTCCTGTTACACTAAGAAGACAAATGCCCCTATGATTACCACACACTTCTTTTTCCCCCTTTCCTTTGTACAAGGGAATAATTATACCTGACTTCCAATCTTCCGGGACTCTACCTTCCTCCCAGGCCAACCTGCACATCTTCCACATCCTTTCTACTACTATCTCTCCCCCATGCTTCAGCATTTCACCGCACACTCCTTCAATTCCTGGGGCTTTCCCCATTTTGACTTTCTTCATTGCTTCTACAACTTCCATCCTACTGATTTCTTTCTCTCTTCTCACATGCCTCATTCTCCCAGCCATTCCCCAGCCACTTATACTTGCATTACTTTCATTCTCTATGTTCAGCAATTCATTAAAGTGTTCTCTCCATCTGCTCACGTTTTCTCCCTTCTCTACTAGTAATCTACAGTTTTTATCTTTCACTCCCCGACTAACTTCATTGCACTTATTTCTGGATATGGCTGGTAAATATCGTTTTGTACGTTATTATGTTGAGTATGATGTATATTAATTAATTAAATGACGCAGAAGAGGACAGTATGATGTGATAAGCTAAATAAGTCACTTAGGAAAAGCTGCTAGGGAACTTTCTTTACGATGAGAATACCGGTCTTTATTTTGTTTGACACTTATGTAAAATGTGCAACTTCAAGTGCAGTATTTTTCAGGGTGGTAAGGAAGCTCTCTAACACCTTTTCTTAAGTGATTTATTTTGCTTATTACATTATCGTCTTCTGTGTTACATATAAGTCCATTAAATATAGCCATACTCTGCGTAAATATCGTACAAAATGATATTAACCATACGGTTCCAGAAATAAATCGCTACGGAAGAGGTGCTAGGGAGCCTTCTTTAGCGACGATAAAACGGACCCAGGAATATAGTACAGATGACGCTAGTGTGCTGAAGGGGCTACGTTTATCCCCATTTATCGTTCCATTCCGAGGACGAAATGCTCTTTAATTTGTGCATTCCTCATTTATATATATATATATTTCTCTAAAGGTTAGCAGAGACCTATCGTGCAGTAAGGGTTAAGCAGTCTTCATTACGGCCTTTCACTACAATAGGGAAAGGAAAGTTCAACAAAACTGAATAAACAGTCTACAAGCAGCCGAAATTACAGGAAAAAAGACGCGGTCGGACTGAAACAGTTAACTGCTAGAACCACTGGACGTTTCCTTAGTTCGTCTTTGCTATAACCATTCAGATCAGGAGTGACTTCAAACTGGCAAGATCAAATGTGGCGTTCAGTAAATCCATGCACAATTAGTCGAGGGGTGGAGCGAAGGGGACCTCATCTAAATTAAATTCATATTCCAAAAAATAGTAGCGGCATTCAAATTTAATAAAGCCGACATGATTGTGAAGGGAGTAAAATCCCGAGAGTCCATGGCCCGGCAAAGTATTATGTGGAAACGAACATTAAAATTATTTGTGTGTGTGTGTGTGTGTGTGTGTGTGTGTGTGTGTGTGTGTGTGTGTAAGTATTAAACACATATCTATTTGTAACGAAGAAATGCACACATCATCTTCACCATAGACATTCACCTCCAAGTAATTACACTCGCGCGCAAAAGCATGCAGGGCTTACTGGTCCGATTGTCTGTCACTCTGTCTTTCTGTTGGCAAGATTATGGAAAAACCATTGGATAAAATGGCACCATATTTGGAAGTGTGATAAAGAATCATCAGAGGAACAGGTGAAATCATTTGTGCTGAAAAAGTTATAGGTCACAGATCGAGGGCAAGGCCAACTGAACAGTTTGATCCGATTTTGACCGAACTTGGAGTAATAGCTGAGGGACAGGGAAGGGTAAAGTGAATTAATTTTGCAAACAGTGGGTCAGAGGTAGAGGCCACAGTGTAGAGTCAAAGGTTCGGCCCTGTAACTCATTTTGTATTTAGTTTAGATCAAACTTGGTGGAAGGATGTAAGGTAAGCCGAGTACGAAATAATTATTATTTCAGAACAATTGGTCACTGGTCAAGGTCAGAGGATAAGGTGAACTTAAAAACCTTTGACATGATTAATACCAAACTTGTCTGATGGGTTAAGGATCAGGTAAGAATGAAGCAACTCGTTAATTAATACCAAGCTTGGCTGATGGGTTAAGGATCAGGTAAGAATGAAGTAACTCGTTAATTAATACCAAGCTTGGCTGATGGGTTAAGGATCAGGTAAGAATGAAGCAACTCGTTAATTAATACCAAGCTTGGCTGATGGGTTAAGGATCAGGTAAGAATGAAGTAACTCGTTAATTAATACCAAGCTTGGCTGATGGGTTAAGGATCAGGTAAGAATGAAGTAACTCGTTAATTAATACCAAGCTTGGCTGATGGGTTAAGGATCAGGTAAGAATGAAGTAACTCGTTAATTAATACCAAGCTTGGCTGATGGGTTAAGGATCAGGTAAGAATGAAGTGACTCAACCTTAAGGCCAACCAGTCAAAGGTGACGGCACAAGGCATGATCAAAGGCTGGGTCACAGGATCAGTGGCTTAGTACACTCCCCATCAGCTTCGAACCATGGTGACGAATCAAGAGCTACAAACAGCACAACAGAAGCGAGGAAGCAGGTTCAGTTCATCAAGTCTACACAAATATTTCCCATCATCTTTCCATATCCATATTTAAAAAAAAAAAAAAAAAAAAAAAAAAAAACTGGTGCATTCTGGTTGTGTAGTCAGACCTTCAAACAGACTGTACGGTGTGAGTACTGAACTGACTCTTTTCGTTATTTGTATGAAATAGCTCTTTGATATTTTATGTATCCGACTGAAAGTGTTAAACGAAAATACATACAGTACATTAACCCTCTATCTACTGTATGAGAGAGAGAGAGAGAGAGAGAGAGAGAGAGAGAGAGAGAGAGACTTATAAAAAGTAAGCAGAATTATGCTAAAAAGGAAAACAAAGGGAAAGTAAAGAAAGAGGCAAAAGTAATAAACAGAATGAAGTAGGGCAAGATAGACCAGATAAATATATTATGACGAAATGCGAAACGTATGAAAAAATTACGGAGAAAAAGAGGCCGAAAAAATACGGATGGAGATAAAAATAAAAGAGAAATGTGAGGAAAGATAAAGTAAGGAAAAGGGAAAAAGAAGACAGGAGAATATAGTTAATCCCCTAGGGTACGCAATTCTCCAGCCTCGACTGCCCCCCAGGACGCAAAAACAGGTCAATTTTTCGACTTCCTCAAAGGTTAAAAGTTTTATGCCCGATTTATAGAGCTTGAATTTACACACCTGAAAACGCAAACCCCACCCTCCTAGACCCAATAGTTACCGAGCTACGGCCCGTCAAAGTTTATAATAGTTACCCGTCGCGGCCCCGGCGAGAAAAAAAATACGCCGCTCACACCTGTTTTCTTCGCAACAATACGTACAAAAATCACCAAAATAATTTTTTTTTTTTTTTTTTAATGTGTATAGATGTTATAAACCATTGTAATGTGCTTAGAAAAAAACAGTGACAAGCCCCCAAAATAAATATGAGAAATAAAAATTATCCTTCTCTCCTCTCCTCTCCTCATAACCTCCAATCCCCTCCCACCCCTTCCCTTCCCTTCCCTTCCCCTCGCCTAACCTCCCCTCCCCTTTCCCCTCCCCCCTTCCCTCCCCCCGAGCTGTCAAATCTAGCAAGGGAAATTGGTTATGAACCCCTCAATAAAAATATGATAAATAGTAAAAATTATCCTCCCCTTCTCTCCCCTCTTCAAACCTCCAGTCCTCTCCCTCCCCTTCCCTTCCCTCCCCTCCTCTCTCCTCTCTTTCCCTCCCTTCCCCTCGCCAAATCTCCCCTCCCCCCTCCCTTCCCCTCCGATCTGTCAAATCTAGTTTTCGTTTCGTTTCGTTTCGTTTTGAAGGCTCCAACATGCTTCCATGCGTCGGCATAAAATAAAATGTCTTTTTCAAGTGGGTTTCGACTAAAGGCAGCTAAAATAATTGTGGTGTGCATATCTGTATGTAGACACCAATAAATTACAGGTAATGATTAAAAAACACGTGCCATAAAGCGTAAAAAATACGCAAAATATTAGAGGCCGGGGAGGTGCTAGGGGATGCGGGTGGGGGTTAGGGTGGTAGGGGTAGCTGGTAAGGCCAGGAGGGGGTGGGTGGGGATGGGAGGAGACCACCACAAGACACAAAGGAAGGGCCAAAGTGGAGTACAGGGACATGGAGGGAGGGTAGGGGGGAAATACCCTCCCCCCAGTTGACTGGGGGGGGCGTGGGGGGATCCACATTGGGGGGGGATTCATAAGGAGGGGATGGGAGGGGTTGTGGTGGTGGAAAGAATGGTGGGAGGTAGGGTAGTAACAAGGTAGAGGAGTAGAGGGACGTAGCGAGAGGGAGGTGGGGGGTACACCCCCCACCGCCTGGTTACTGGCCTGGGTCCCCCCTCCGGTGTGTTCAACACCTAGTTCTGATTGGTTAGAAGCCATCTTCGTCACAGCCGGCATGGAGCCAGCTGCCGCCAGTTTTTTGTGGATGTTGTACGATCGGTGTTGTTCGTCCTCTTAAGAAATTGCGCAAAAAGCCCGATCGATGAGACTAGCACTTGAGGGGTTATGAGAGAGAGAGAGAGAGAGAGAGAGAGAGAGAGAGAGATGAAGAAGAAATACACAGACGAAGGAAAATAAACGACACTGAACGAAGAAAAAAATGAAAGCGTGACGCGGGAGAAAACGCAGAGGACGAATGTAAAGAGAATGAAATAGAGGACAAAGATGAGAGAGAGAGAGAGAGAGAGAGACGGTAGGAAAAGGCAAGAAAGAAAGTGAAAGAGGGAAGAGGAGGACTGGGAGTGTGAAGGAGGAGGACTGAGACAGAGAGTGTAGGAGCAGTGAGAGGCTGGAGAGGTCAAGGCGTGAGGGATAAAAGAAACTTACCGCATAACAAACGAGGAGGAGACAGGGAAGACGACAACGACGATGGAGGAGGTAGATTAGGGTAATGATGATGAACCCGAAACTTGGAGGGAGAATGGTGATGATGATGATGATGATGATGAAACTGTTAATCTTTGCCTCAGCCTGAAGAGAAAGGTCGAGGATATGATGATGATGATGATGATGATGAACCTGTTAGTCTTCACCTTAGCCTCAGGAACACGGCCGAGGTTATGATGATGTTGATGATGATGATGATGATGATGATGATGATGATCATGATGGTGATGATGATGATGATGATGATGGGGATGATGATGGTGATGATGATGATGATGATGATGATGATGATGATGATGATGGTGATGATGATGATGATGATGAACCTGTCAGTCTTCACCTCAGCCTAAGGAGCAAGGCCCAGGTCATGATGGTGATGATGATGATGATGATGAACCTGTCAGTCTTCACCTCACCCTAAGGAACAAGGCCGAGGTTATGATGATGATGATAATGGTGATGATGATGATGATGATGATGTAGTAGTAGTAGTAGTTGTTTCCTAGGCAGTCTGGCCGAACAGCCCCAAGTCCCTTAGGAAGGCCATGGCCGAGACCGGGCTTTCCCACAGAGCTCTCAAAGAGTGTATGTTGTGTTGTTGGCGTAGGTGATTGTGTGCAATGGAGTCTTCAATAATGTGCTTAATAGTATGGGGTGCTGTGTTGCATCCTGGACAGGCATCAGCGATGGCG
Source organism: Coenobita brevimanus (assembly GCF_032717465.1). Taxonomy (NCBI): domain Eukaryota; kingdom Metazoa; phylum Arthropoda; class Malacostraca; order Decapoda; family Coenobitidae; genus Coenobita; species Coenobita brevimanus. The sequence continues at coordinate 45,053,622 of NC_137033.1, forward strand.
CCATCTAGCCTCTTCTGGTAGCTTAAGAGGGCTGGATGGTGCCCACATCTCAGCCTGGCCATGTGGACCCTGTCCTCACAAGGGAGATAGGATTCTGAAGGGTGGATGTCAGGAGGCCGTGCATGCAGCTGTGTGTTGTTTTTAAGTGACTGAATGGAGCGGCGAGTGATCTGAGTGTGGATATGCTTCTGGAAGCTGGTCTGAGGTGGGCGAGGGGGTAGAGATGACAGTATTTGTGTATGGTATCGTGTTCTGGGTGTTGTTTTGATGTTCCTTGGTGTTGGTGGATGTGCTGCCATGTAATATAGTGGATGTTGTGGGTATGTGGAGGCTGCAGCAAGAAACTGGGTGCCTCTCATGTCTAGGTGATCCTTGACTTTGAGGACTTTGATTTCTTGATGTAGGTGGTCTGTGGGTGTGGTAGCTGTGCAGCCTGTGATTATTTTTAGGGCCTTGTTCTGTATGGTCTGTAGAGTGTTGTAGTGTGTTTTGGTGAGGTTAGAAGCCCAGGCAGGGCTTGCATAATTCATCACTGAACGTAGGTATTGTTTGTATACTGTGGTGGTGGTTTCTTTGTTGTGTCCGAATGTTGTATAGGCAAGTGACCTCAAAGCATTGAGTCTTGGTGTTATTTTATTTTTAATGTTTGTGATGTGTTGTTTAAATGACATTGATGTGTTGTATGTTACATCAAGGATTTTGAGTGTGTGTGTGTGTGTGGTAGGAGAGTGTTGTTTATGGTGAGGTGTGGGATGTGACTGTGTTCTGCTGTCCAGTTTGTGAGAAGGGTCACTGTAGATTTGGCTGGGGCTATTTTGAGCCTGTTTGTGGTGAACTATTCGTGTTGTGTGTTGAGGGAAGGTTGAATGATGTGTGCAGCTGTGTTTGCGTTTTGGTGCATACATGTGATATATCATCTGCATAGGAGGCTATGTGTATCTGTGGTGTGTGTGGTGTGGGTATGTCGTGCATGTATAAGTTAAAGAATGTAGGGGACAAAACAGATCCTTGGGAGACACTGTTTGTGAAGTTTCTTAGGTAGAAGACTGACCGGCAAATGTTACATGCGCACATCTGCCAGCTAAGCAGTTTGCCAGCCATCTTTTTGTGTTATTATTCATGTTTGTGTTGAGTATTTTGTTTGTGAGGTTGTGGCGGGGGATGGCATCAAAAGCTTTGCTAGTGTCTAGTGTGATTAGGAGTGTTCTGTGTGGTGGCCTAGTTGAATTCATGCCATCAAAAACTCTCTGTGTAAGGTCTGTAAGAAGGGTGTTTGTGGAGTGTAGTGACCTAAAGCCATGTTGTGACTGGGCTAGGGGAATGTGAGGTGTAACTAGTTGTAGTACCAGTCGTTCAGTGACTTTAGAGGGGGTGCAGAGGAGTGTGATGGGGCTGTGTGAGGAGGGTAACGTGGGGTCTTTGTTGGGTTTAGGGATAGTGATGATAATGCCATGGTTCCAGATGTTGGGTATTATGTTGTATGAGTAGCTATAGTTTGATACGTTGGTGAGTGCTTGTATTCCTTGTGATCCAAGATGTTTAAGGTAAATGTTGCTTATGCTGTCTGGTCCACAGGCAGATGAGTGCTTGAAGTTGTTAGTGATGTGCTTCGTATGGTCGTAAGTGAATGGTGCGTAGTCTGGGTCTATGGGGAACTGTCTCTTACGTCGGATGATACGTCGGTCTTCAGGATGGTGGTTTAGATGGCTGACTTGTGAAAAGTGATTGATGAGAGTGTTTGCTTGTTATTTGTTTGAGGGTATGGTGTCTGTTGTTGTGATGGCAGCGTGTGATTGTGTGGTGTTGCTGTTGGAAAGTGTGATGCTATTTAGTGTTTTGTAAAGTTTGCTGATGTTTGTTGTGTGGTCAAGTGTATGGAGGTAATTTTTCCAGTTTAGTGTTTGCTGTTCAGATATTTTATTGTTTATCTGAGTGTTGAGTTCTTGTATTTGTTGTACGGTGTCTTGTGTATGGGGTGTTGGGGAGTGTAGCAGTGTGTCCCGTTGTCTGATGAGGCTTTGAATTTCTGGTGTGAAGGTGGGGTTGTCTCTCTTTCTGCTGCCTTTAGGGATGTGTCTTTCGTCTGCGTTTTGTATAATTGTATTGAAAGTGTTCACAGTGGTGTTGATGTTTGTGATGGGTGTATTGTTTAGTGTTTCGAAATGTTGTTCTGTTTCAGTTACAAAGGACTCCCAGTTGGCACTCTTATAATTAGTGTGTGTGTGTTTGTGGCCAACTGGGGTGATTCTGGTTTTGGTAGTGATGATGATTGGGAGGTGATGAGAACCTAAGGTTTTGACCACTCTCCATGATGTAGTGGGGGCGAGGTTTGGGGAGCAGAAGGTGATGTCTGAAGATGATGGGAGGAAGAGGGTTTGGTGTGGGATATGGGTATGTTGGTCTGGATTGTTCAGTATGAAAAGATGATGATGTTGATGATGATGGTGATGATAGTGGTGGTGGTGGTGGTAGTGGTTGTGAACCTGTCAGCCTTCACCTCAGCCTAAGGAACAAGGCCGAGGTTATCAAGGCCGTCCACCAATAAGGCCTCTTTCTTCCTTTCTTATTTCATAAACCTTTCACTCCAAGGGCCTTCTTCCATACATTACCCGCTGGGTTTTCATCTGACGGAACTGGCCTATTCAGCTGGAATACTATGTCACAGCTACTGGAAATTCCATGAGCCTTAGCGTTGGATTTTAAGAGGCTTTGATGACTACGTAACACCTTTACTTTATCGATTTATTCACCTTCAGCAATGTCCTGTATGTCACAGATGCGGAACTATGTCGATATAAAACCGATCTAAATAACATGGAAGACTATTTTAAGGTTTAATAAGCAAAATCAATCGCTTTGGGAGGGGTGCTACGAAGCCTCCCCATGCCACTTAAAATACAACGTTTAGTTAATAGTTAGGAGCGAGTCTCCTTGATTAGCGTACTAGTGAGGCTGAATCTCTAACCTGACTGCACCTGGCCATCAACTTTGCTGAAAGAGGTTAGGAAGCAATGTTAGGTGAATTCAAACCCAGTAAAATTTTGTATAGTACTGCACATTAACGTCTTCATTACGGAGACTTCTTATTTATTTTTTATATTTTCTTTCCATATTTTTTTCACATTAGGAGAAAGCTTTTGAATTACAAGAGTAAGATACAGTCTTCATTAACCTTTTATTACAGAATATATTAAGTTATATAACATCGACCGGAATATTCAAGATGGAACTAAAAATGTAGTTACTGGTTTGCAGGAATTCAGGCAATGCATTGACCACGAAGATAATCTTCCAGTCGATTTTATTCAACCTGAGGCGACTTCTTGGTAAAAAGTTCATGAAGGTTACATTTAACCTCTCCAGTTCGAGAAAAAATCTAAACAAAACACAACTGTATGCTGGTAACTGTCAGGGGTCATTGTAATGGACTGCTATCTATCTCTCTCTCTATAGCCAGACGCCATAATCCCGTAAGGGGTGGCCGTTTGTCTTTGGGTTAGTGTTTTACAGGGAGGGGCACTAACCCTCCTCCAACCCATTTGTTGACACGCAGGGAACACGTGTGGGTTGGTTATATAGTTACCACCCTGCGATGTAAACGGTTTCCTTTTTTACAGGACACCATTTGGCTCGTCACTCAGTGTAAAGCAACTGAAAAGAAAGAAGAGTAATAAAGAGTGACAGGAAAGACGAGGGAAATAGGAAGAGAGGGGGGCAAACACAGGAAAATAACGATAAACATGAAGGAAGAAGTAGGCAGCACTACATCACGTGATAGCTGTTGATATTAATATTAATCTACTTCATTACGGTACATAACGAGACAGTGAACGATGGCTTTAGTCCACTGATGCAAGCTTCGAAGCACAACAATTTTTTTCATAATTTTATTTAACAGTTTTATAATTGTTCCACTAAAAAGCGGACAGTATTGTGTGCAACTATACGCCAACTGTGCATCTGTGCAGTTATCAAACCCTTCACTACGATGACCTGTCTTTTATTATTGCCTCCACCAGATGATTTTAATAAACTTAGGATTAGCCTTCTTTGCTGAAGAAAGTAAAGGTTAATTTTAAATCAGTCTGTAGGAAAAGTCTAGCCCAGGCTGAATAACAACGATAACTACACGCATACATGTGTACTTTACATACACACATTGTGTGTATCTCTCTATCTATCTTCCTACCTACCTATCCATCTATCTATCCACTTATCTGTATCTGTCTGTCTATTTATCTATCTATCTATCTTTATCTATCTATCTACCTATCTCTCCATCCATCTATCCACTTATCGATCTATCTATCTATATCTTCTATATGGCTATCTGTTACTCTATCTATCCATCCATCTCTTCGCTGATCTATCTGTCTACCTATCCCATTAATCCATCTGTCCATCCATCCAATCATCCATTTATTTATCCACTTTATCTAGCTATCTATCTATCTGACTGTCTGCCTGTCTCTCAGGTAATCTATCTACATAACTATCTATCTGTATGTGCAGGTTAATCCAGCGCTCTCTAATATCAGTTATTCATTGCTGCATTAGGAGCGTAAGAGCCCCAGGCTACACAACTTTAGACATTTAAGGTGACAACTATCAGTCGCTCCCTGTCAGTGGCAATAAGCAATAAACCCCACCGACTCCTATAATGTAACCGTTATGGAATAAGATGCAAGAAATCTTTCATAAACTCTGAACCCTTTAGAGTCCAGCGTCACCCAGAACTGTGAGTGTTGTTAATAATAATAATAAAAAAAACACAATAAGAAAGTAACCCTGAAGTCCGGAACTATGATCTTGGCAACTGTAAGATGGTGGACGCAGGGCGGGACTCCTTGGGCGGGACGCTCAGGAATTATTCCGTAAAATCCCACTTGCAACAACCTTGGGATTTGGAGGGTTAAATACAGTGAAGTTTTTATACCTTTCTCATGGGATTCGGTGGATTAAATACAATGTTTTTATACTTTACTCTTGCTGTCTCCAAATTGTTTTAGTCACCTATGGATATACTTTGGAATGGGAGGGGGTAGACAGAGTCGCCATTACCTCTTTCACTGCTACGGTGTTCTCCAAAGCTAAATTAATCGACTGGTAGCAGCGATAGGTTCTAAAGCACTTAGTGATTTTTTTTTTAAATCTTGAACATTCGAGCACAATAACCAGCATAGTAATAAAAACTGGTTAGATCTGATGCGCTGACCAGAAAACTGAGAAGAAATAATCTTGCTTCTGTTGAATAAAAACACCATGTGAATGGTGATTAAAAGGAATCAATGGCGAGTCTGCATAAAAAAGCGCTTGTGTACATAAATTCCAGTGTTATTTGATGATGCGAAAGTGGATGTGCGTCAATAAATGTACAGTAATTAAAAAATGGGAAAACAATGCAGTTCTGTTTTTACCACTGCGATGGAAATGAGGAGAGTGGTATCCCAGTGCTGGAAACTGATCACAAGTATATCTGACTGTTAAATCCTTTTTTAACTACCTCAGTCCAACGGTGATATATATATATATATATATATATATATATATATATATATATATATATATATATATATATAGATAGATAGATAGATAGATAGATAGATAGATATATACTAACTATATACCAGTATACATAAATCTATCTATCTATCTATATATGTAAGTTTTGTGTGTGTGTGTGTGTGTGTGTGTGTACCAGTTACCTTCATGTCACTTGCCCCGTGTCTGCCAAGCTGGTCTTCAGGCAATACATCTGTTTCTTACACCATTAGTCAAATAACAAGGAGAGAAGCCGTGATAAGACGATTTGGTGCATAGTTGTAGAACAAAGTAACTGTTCCCTCACACTCACTTCCCAAGCCTTAACCCATTCCCTACGAGAAGTCTCCCACTGAATAAAGTAACCTGGGGATAGCGTATCATCAGCATCATCATTATCACCTAAGGATGGATTGAGAGGGAATCTGGAAACGAAGTGGTAATGACTACTTTGCTGTTAAGTATTAACTTCTTCACTGCTAAGTAAAGAAGTTCATCCAGAGGACTACTCGTACTCTGTGCTGTATTTTTCGTACATCTTGACTACTGTATTGTATGAAGCTGTGGTTACAATGTTTTAATTGGAGGAATTCAATGTAGATTATTTACAGTCCATCCAGTCCGCCCTTTTCACACAGTTCAGTAAACTCACTGGATGTAACTAAACCCAATAAAAATTACATTATGCTTTGGAAGGGACTGCCTAATTCAGTAAAATATCGTGCTATTTGTATATATTATTCTTGCTATTATCGCACGCTTTTATTTTTACAGCATAGAGGATAATTTTCGCACTGGGGAGGTCAGGTGTGGCCTTCATTAACAATCCTCCACTTGTCAGACGTCCTCCTAATCTGAATAAAATTGTCTGATATCATAAGGAAATAAATAATACTGACTTCGACGGGCTAATGTAGTTAATGTCTTCGTTACGAGAAGTTCCCATTGATTAAAGTCACTAGTCAGGAGCAAGAATACAATAAATACGTTATTGTTCTGAAGATGCTAAGGCAGACTGTTTCTTTATTCATTATACCGAGTGAAGTACAGCCTAAAACAAAATCATCTGGTGGTAGCTGGAATGAAAAAATAATCGGACTGAAGGGGTAAATGATGTACTGAAAGCAAAAATTGCTTTTTAAACTTTTAGAACACATGTTATGAAAATATTAATATGTAGGATAATTATAACCTCTCTCTCTCTCTCTTTCACACACACACACACACACACACACACTCTTCATTTCCATATTAAAGCCACACTTACATTCACCTTCCCTCTGCGTCTCACTCCAGTGCCTTATGGTTTCTTCAGCTATCCTTTGCTTACCCTCACACACATCCTCCTGCCCAATAATCATTCCATTTGCATAATCAACCCTCTCCTTCCTCCTCGTCCTTCCGCTCCTCTTTTCGTTTCTCCTCCTCCTCCTCCTCCTCCTCCTGGTGCGACCTCATTTAATATTCATCAGTTATGTCCTCTCTGACAATCTCCCTCTGTCTGACGTAAGCTGCTATTTGTCTCACACACTCTTTAGTACAATTCTGCTCTCTCTCTCTCTCTCTCTCTCTCTCTCTCTCTCTCTCTCACACACACACACACACACACACACACACACACACACACACACACTCACACACACACACACACACACACTCATTAACCCCTTCAGTACTACAGACCTGTTCTTCATTAACCCTTTCAGTACAACAGTCCTGTTCTTCATTAACCCCTTCAGTACTACGGACCTGTTCTTCATTAACCCTTTCAGTACTACAAACCTGTTCTTCATTAACCCCTTCAGTACTACAGACCTTTTCTTCATTAACCCCTTCAGTACTACAGACCTGTTCTAAGATAAATAAAAATGTTTGATGACAGTAACAATATTATATAAAAGCACGTCATCGGACTGCAGGGGTTAAATGGTGTAACGCGACATACGAAGCCGAGAAACAGCAACGACAATGCCTAATCTCCCACCACCACCACCACCAACAACAACAACGACGACGACGACACTACCATCACCACACCACCAACAACAGCATCACCCAACAACTGCCTGCCTCAAGAGTAATAGTTCCCGCTTCCAGGGATATATTTCTTTGTGATTCATGCAAATCTCAGCTGACCCGGCAGCGGAGTTCCGTTTTGTATATCATTTCTGTCTAAGCGCTTAGTCTGATTTTCTCAGGATGATAATTTTCCCAGTTCTTTCCCTATTTCCCTCTTTTTTTTAACTCTAACCTAACTATAATTTAACCTAATCTAACAGGTTAACCTAACTGATTAACATAACCTGACACTACGAAAACATACCTAGCATAACCCAGACTTTCCTGGATAAGAGAACGTGCAAAAATGGTACACAGAACGGTAATCAGTGACCCGGCACAATAATCAGCTAAAGAACAGAGCACTTGGTTAAAGCCAAGGAAACTGCAGCTTTTGCAGGCTCTCAAGCACCTCTTTCTTATCCAACTATGAAAGTAAGAAAGCCATAACGTGGGAGGTTCTGTAATGTCTTAAAAGAAACCATATCTCACAACAAACTTTCCCCCCCCCCCCGCTGCATCGAAATAACACAATAAAATGAAGTAGACAACGCCATACTGAAGAACTAAATTTATCAAACTCACTCTCTCTCTCTCTCTCTCTCTCTCTCTCTCTCTCTCTCAACAAACTGGTGGGCATTTTTGCAGACAGGGCGTGGGGCGTGTACCGCACCAAGATAATAAATACGTAAGAGTCCAATTGCATATCGGTGGATCTGGGAAGCGGGGATGTTGGATTGCAGTCAGGTCCTACTCTGTTACTGTCCAGGTGATTCAAGAGCAGCAGGAGGAGCAGGAGCAGGAGAGAGGTGTGGGAGACGGGAGGGACGGGCGGTAGGAAAGGCAAGGAGAGATGTGGGAGAGGAGAATGAGGAGCGGGATATAGAGTTGTAGGAGTGATAAGGAAGAGGGAAGGTAAGCAGATGTGCATGTGGGGATGAAGAGGAGGAAAGACAGGGAAAAATGTAGGAGGAGGAGGAGGAGGAGGGGGGACGGCAGAGAGAGATGTGGAAATTGTTGTGAGTGAGCTAATGCGAGAAGAAATGTTGGATATTAATATAAATATACCAGTAATAGCCCACGTGATGTTTTCCTTTCAGCTAAATGAAACTCTCTTTTAATGGTTTGAATACAAAAACACAACTTCGGAAGAATATATGAATACATGGGCAGACAGATGAGTTTGTTTATACATATATATATATATATATATATATATATATATATATATATATATATATATATATTGTTACGGAACAGAGAAAGATAACGTACACTTTAAGTGAGAATACTAAGAGTCACTACTGTCCCGTAAAGTTCCAGGTTCAAAACAAAAGAGTTAGGTAAAATTACAAGTTAAAGTTTAATGCTCAAACTAACAACAAAACATTCAGAACTCATAAGGATAATGTAATGGCAAAAACAGGTTAAATATATGGTTAACTGCAATAGCCTCTATTAACACGAAATTAGCAAGAGTAAATTTATCTAAGTCAGCCCTGATAAAATGAAAATACACCTGGTAATGCTCAGTTAATGCAAGATAAATTATTACAGATACAAACTATTATCAAAAATGACTGACATAAAACCCAACATTAATCACAAAGACCTCACTAGGCCTAAGAACTAACCCTATGCTACACAGCACAAGAAAAAATACAACAGTTATACTCAAATTACACACAGCTGCTAGATGTTTGGAGATTTCTTGAGCACTCACAATAATAATATCTGTACAGGGGAGAACAGAGATGTGAACAAAATGAGGAGCAGATCTAAGTGGCAATGATGCAGAGACTGAGCTCATTATATAGGGGCCAGCAGAGCTTGATACAACTTGTAAGAAGGACGCGCAAATGAAGCCATGGGGACATAGAGTTGACAATCCCGCTCTGGACAACAGAAAGGACGACTTACTCTACTATAACGGTAGAAGGGGGGGACTGAGGCAGAACACGCTCGTGATCAAACATGCAGCAACTGTGCGTTAAAATTACACAAAGGATGATGAAATCATAGGCTATGTAACACCTCCCCACAAAGAAAAAAGAAATTTACAAAGGAAATTTCTTATTACTCTAAAACAATCTGTATATGGCATTACAGAACATGCAAAAGCCTTTCCTAGTGTTACAAAACATGAGATCTCCCTAGCACGTTCAGTCATAGGTACTTGCCAGTATCCCTTTAACAAATCGAACTTACTTATGTACCTAGCCTTTCCGATCTTGTCTATGCAATCTTCCACACGAGGGAGAGGGTAAGTGTCTGTTTTGGTTATCTGATTAACACATCTGTAGTCAATGCAAAGCCGCTGTGATCCACCTGGCTTAGGGACTAGAGTGACAGGAGAACTCCACTCGCTCTGACAGGGCTCAATCATCTTGTGGTCCAACAGGTAGCCAAGCTCCTTCTGGATGAGAGGAACTTTCACTGGGTTCACACGGTAAGGAGGCAATTTAATTGGCTTCGCGTCTCCAACATCGACATCATGCATCAACACAGTGGTTCTTCCTGGAGTAGCACGGAACACTTGTGGGTACTCCTGCAGTAATGCCGAAAACTCCTGCCTTTCCTTGGGAGGTAGATGAGAAAGCTTAGTCTGGAGATCATTCATGATATCAGGATTCTTCCCCAAACTATCACTCAGGCTCATACTGCATGGGAGAGCTTCACTTGCAGACTCGGGTGGAACAGCTATAGTGCAGACTGGGTTATTTTCGTCCCGCCTGTGATACAACTTTAGCATGTTGATGTGACATAGTTGCTTGTTCTTTCTACGATCTAGTGTGGCGATGACATAGTTGACATCACTGAGTTTCTTCTCCACGAAATAAGGACCACTAAACTTGGCTTGAAGAGGTTGCCCATGCACTGGTAGCAGAATCAAAACCTGATCTCCTGGCTGAAAGTGGCGTAACCTGGACTTCTTATCATACCAAGTCTTCATTTTCTCCTGAGCAGCTCCTAAATTCTCTCTCGCCAGCTGTAAAGCAGTGGACAGCCATTCTTTGAACTTCATCACATACTCCAGCAGGTTGACGTCATCTTCCTCCGACAGCCAGCATTCCTTGAGTAGCTTAAGGGGTCCTCTTACTTCATGCCCAAACAGTAGTTCAAAAGGTGAGAAGCCCAGTGATTCATTTGGAGATTCTCTTGCAGCAAACACAACGAATGGAAGACCTTTATCCCAGTCTTTCTGATGTTCCAAACAGTATTTCTTGAGCATCGATTTGAGTGTTTGATGATATCTCTCCAACGCTCCTTGGGTCTGGGGATGGTAAGCTGAAGACGTGATCTGGGTGATGCCCAACTCTTTCAGAGACTGCTTGAAAACGTTTGACATGAAATTACTTCCCCGGTCTGACTGTACCTCCTTGGGCAGACCAAACTTTGTGAAGAACACTAGCATTTCCTTAACCACGTTCTTTGCCGAGATATTTCTAAGTGGAATGGCTTCAGGATAACAAGTAGCCATATCAATCATGGTCAACACATAAGAAAATCCTGAAGAAGTCTTAGGAAGAGGACCCACAATATCCACCAACACACGGGTGAAAGGCGCCTCAAAAGGAGGAATGGGAACTAGAGGTGCAACCTTTTCGGTCTGATTACACTTCCCCACAACTTGACAGGTGTGACAAGACTTACAATACCAGGAAACATCCCTGAAGATACCTGGCCAGTAGAAGTGTTTCAAAATGCGTGCCACAGTCTTCCTCACTCCAAGGTGTCCTGCCAAACTGGAATCATGAGCCACTCTAATGATATCCTGCCTACAAACACGAGGGATGACAACTTGATGTACAACCTCCCATTCACAGTCGGCTGATGCTGTTGGGGGTCTCCACTTCCTCATAAGTACTCCTGACTTTACATAATAACAAGTAGAAGCACCGGCTGACTCTTCTTCACTGTAAGCAGAGTTAGCTAGACCTTTCAACTCAGGGTCAGCAACCTGCAACTCAACCAACTCTTGACGAGACAAATTATCAACACTACGGGGTACTGCCTCATCTGGTGAGTGGTCCAAATTAGCAAGAAAAAATGTCAGCTAGGATAACATCATCATCATCATTATCCTCTAAATCACCAGTAACTTTAGACTTAGCCCTAGTGACAGCACATGCAGGGAACACATCAGGGACATCACAATCATGGGACGCAGCCACTGGCTCACTAGACAACTGAGGAGCTGGACACACTTGACTTCCACCAATATCATTTCCAAGTAAGAAAGTTACACCTGACATTGGGAGTGTCTCAACCAACCCAACCATAACGGAACCATTAACAAAACCAGACTCTAAATTCACTCTGCACAGAGGGACAGAGAAGTAATTATTCCCTACACCTTGTAAGATTACAGTTTCATCAGAGGAATTAACGTTAGAGCCTAGAACACTGGTCAGCATAAGGGATTGGCAAGCACCTGTATCACGATATATTTGAACTGATTTCCTGTCATTACTGTCCAGAGGACTGACAAAACCATCAGACAGGAAATTAGCACATGAACTCTTGAGAGTGTCACCCACGTTACTGCTCAAAAGAGGAGCTCTATCATGAGAATTTAAGTTACCCCTCAAAGCAGGTTCAGTTAACTCAGTTAAAGAATTCTGGGAACTCTCAAGGGTGGACACTAGACCAATTGACTGGATATTTAAAGACTCCTTTTTGTTCACATCACGCTGTCTCCTGAAACATCTCTCCGTAGTATGACCAAGCTTACTACAATAAGTACATTTACTTTTCTGAAATCTAGAGGTGAAGCTGGTATTTACTTCCTGAGAAACATCATCTTTATTCTCTTTCCTGTTACCTGTACTCTGAGTAGAGGCAACGTACTTACTCTCAGCTTTCCCTTTTTCTCTAGAATATCTCTTGTGAGTGAAAACATATTCATCAGCTAAAACTGCAGCATCAGACAAATTATCTATTCTTCTCTCATCAAGATATAGGCTTACATCTTTATAAATACACCGTTTGAAGTCCTCCAGCAAAATCATCTGCTTAAATTTGTCAAAATCAGAATCCACATTCTTAGAATTTAACCACTGCTCTAACAAATCTTCTTTGATTTTTGCATACTCAACATGGGATTTCTTATCTTGCTTATAAGTTGTCCTAAATTTTACTCTATAGGCTTCAGGAACAAGCTCATAGGCCTTAAGAATCAAGCTCTTAACTACATCATAATTATCAGATTGATCCTGAGGCAAAGATGCATAAGTTACTTGAGCTTTACCGGTGAGAACAGTTTGAAGGAGTACTGGCCAATACTCCTTAGGCCAATTAAAACCTGTAGCTACCCTCTCAAACAACTGAAAATACTTAGTTAAATCAGATTCATTAAAAGGAGGGACAAGTTTTACATTTTTAGCCACATCAAAATCATCAGAGCTAGATGATCCAGTTCCACCTTGTTTCATGCGATACTCATGGTCTGCCTGAATCCTAGCAAGTTCAACTTGTGCGTGAAACTCAGCCTCCTTAACATCAGCCTCCTTAGCACGTGCTTGAAATTCAGTTTCCTTCACACGAGCCTCCTGCAGGGCTAGCTGTAACTTAGCTAATTCAATCTGCGTTTGCTCATTTGGAGGAGTTACATTAAACAAGCTTTCATTAATCATGTCAACAATTTGATCTTTAGAATGATGAGAGCGAACAGCAATTCCCAATTGCTGAGCAACAAGCTTAAGTTCATTCTTTGTTCTGTTCTCTACATCCAACACTGTTTGCACATTTGACAAAAAATCTTTGGCTTCATCAAGTGTAGTAATAGTAGACATCATGAATAAGTAACAGTCACAAAATATCAAGCAATATCCTTATGATAATATCCTGAATATCCTGATATGAGGTCGCCAAATTTATGTTACGTAACAGAGAAAGATAACGTACACTTTAAGTGAGAATACTAAGTGTCACTACTGTCCCGTAAAGTTCCAGGTTCAAAACAAAAGAGTTAGGTAAAATTACAAGTTAAAGTTTAATGCTCAAACTAACAACAAAACATTCAGAACTCATAAGGATAATGTAATGGCAAAAACAGGTTAAATATATGGTTAACTGCAATAGCCTCTATTAACACGAAATTAGCAAGAGTAAATTTATCTAAGTCAGCCCTGATAAAATGAAAATACACCTGGTAATGCTCAGTTAATGCAAGATAAATTATTACAGATACAAACTATTATCAAAAATGACTGACATAAAACCCAACATTAATCACAAAGACCTCACTAGGCCTAAGAACTAACCCTATGCTACACAGCACAAGAAAAAATACAACAGTTATACTCAAATTACACACAGCTGCTAGATGTTTGGAGATTTCTTGAGCACTCACAATAATAATATCTGTACAGGGGAGGACAGAGATGTGAACAAAATGAGGAGCAGATCTAAGTGGCAATGATGCAGAGACTGAGCTCATTATATAGAGGCCAGTAGAGCTTGATACAACTTGTAAGAAGGACGCGCAAATGAAGCCATGGGGACATAGAGTTGACAATCCCGCTCTGGACAACAGAAAGGACGACTTACTCTACTATAACGGTAGAAGGGAGGGACTGAGGCAGAACACGCTCGTGATCAAACATGCAACAACTGTGCGTTAAAATTACACAAAGGATGATGAAATCATAGGCTATGTAACAATATATATATATATATATATATATATATATATTATATAAGGCCCTCTCCCACTTCGGAGAAAGTGGGGAAGATAAAGTCACGATGTGTCAAAAATCCCTAATCGTGGGTATTCGTGATCAAAATCTTGTCCATTCGTGGCATGTCGCCGATACGTCGCTCGAGGTGGATATTTGTCGTAGGGGGCCAAGACGTTTTCGTGCTGCATGAAAACGTCGTGGCCCTCCACGATTTTGTAAAATTTCGCAGATTAGTCATCGACAACAAGGCGACGCCTCGGCGACGTCGGCGATTACCCGACGTATAAACCGCGTATGATCGCCGACATCGGCGAGGCATCGGCAGTGAAAAAAACCGTTGAGATGTCGTACGGTCATACGGCGAAGCGTCGACAATGTATCGGCGATGCATCGGTGAGGTTAATACAACATAGCCTACGTAAACCGTATGATACGTACCGGGTTGTTCGACAGTAACATTTCATCTTATGAATGTCGGTGATATATCGCCGACATGTAGGCGAACTCAGAGGAATAACGTCGTGCCTCTTGCGCCGATGGATTCGCCGACACATCGACGATACATCGTCGACAGCAAGCCGCCGTTGTACCTTTATCGCCGTTGAATCGCCGTAAAAAAAAAAAGTTAAAATTTGATTTTAGAATAATCCTTGCGCATTACGCCGACATATCGGCGATATGTCGGCTACTAGTTGCCGGTTATATCGTATACTCCGCCGAGGTGTCGGCGTTTTGTCGTACTGGTGTAGCCGGTATTACGCCGACACCACGATTCTTGGTCAGAGTCGTCGACACATCACCGACTTCGGCCACGATTTTCATCGTGGCTTCATCGTGCCTATTTACGCCGAAGTGGGAGAGGGCCTATATATATATGTATATTATATATATATATATATATATATATATATATATATATATATATATATAAACACACACACACAGACGGTAAAGGGAATTAATCAGGGGAACAAAGGATAAAGAAACAGACGAGGACGGAAGTAGACAAAGAGGAGGTAGGCAGAATACAACAGACGAGACAAGAGTCAACGAAGCAAAACAAAGAACAATGACCCCAGAGAGTAGGAGGTAATAATGGTACTGTGCTGCCAACTGCATGCAACTTAATTTCAGAATCTCTTCCGCCTGTAGCCTAATCTGCTAAAGACAGTCGGGTGAAGCTGACACACAAGCAGACAGGCACGGCAGGCCGACAGATAGATACTACAGCATGGTTGGTTGGCAGATTGAATAAAAATATAAGCTACTATATTAGGATTCAGGTACGCGTTTGTCGTGTTCTGAAATATGCTAGAAATCTGAAGTAGGTAAATTCTTACTTAATAGAAGTAAATGGATAGATCGATAGACAGATAGCTGGAAGTGGATCGTAAGATATGCCACCCTATATAAGGCTGTATATAACCCCTCCAGTTGGAAATGCCTCCCCAAAGGTAAACACAGGTATAATCGTCCAGTGTTATACTGTAGTTCTTTCCTTAAACTTGGCCCAGATGTTTGTCCTTTTGCAGCTAATTTCAAGTGGCGCAGTGGCTGGAAAAGATAATATTTCTGCTCTACATCCTATGCACAACAATTTTTCCTGAATAGCACCATACTCAAGTATTCATATATTGTTATACATCAGCATTCAAGATATGGCAATTTTAGACCAAGTGAACAGATTATAGCAAAACTATATTAAAAGCTTAATCATTGAATAAGGAGACGAGTTTGACACATCTTTGATACGGCGTAAATGAACAATTGATCGCAGCCGTAGAGTCCAGAGCCGAAAACATAAATAAGTAAATAAATAAATATATAAATAAATGTTCCGGCAGTGCTTTCCTTCAGAAAGAAATGTCGTGGAATTTTGAAATACCATACTGAGTGTCGTGGTTCATTACATGGAATTATAGTCCATAAGGTCACTGGATCACTTTAGTAATATACTGTAGCAGCAACAGCGAACCCCTTCACTGAGATGGAGTATCTCATTTTAATCGGGTTAAAACCAAACGATATTATTCAACTTAAGAAGGATCACTAGTCGTGAAGCGAGTACTGAAGGCTATATCTAACTCCTTTAGTTCAAAAACCCTCTCTGAGCTTTAAAAATATGTCTGGAGATAGGAGGAATAAATGAAAACAGAGTAATCGAATAAAAATTAATATACATTACCTAAGGAGGCTGTTAAAATACATGTAAATTAACCAAGATATTAAAAGTAGCCTTAGGACATAAGCACAATCATGTGCTTCCTGACGCAGAAACAAAATCACATATAGTGCACATATGAACAATCGCACAAATATAAACACATACTGTATATACACACAGACACTTCCATCCAATAATACATGCATACATGAACACACTTACGTACGTTACTACACTGATATACAGTATATATGTATTGAAACATTTCCATTCATTAATGTACGTATACACACATAACCAAACATTATCTATCTACCTTTATCTATACACATGACAAATTTTTAATCCAGTGGGTAGTTGCATCTAAATGCCACCCAAAAGTGGTCAGCCAAATGGGGGGGATGACGGGGTGGTGAGCTGGTGAAAATGTGTATGTAAAGATGAGGTATCCAAAAACAGACACAATGGGTCATGCACTTACCGAATCTCTCTCTCTCTCTCTCTCTCTCTCTCTCTCTCTCTCTCTCTCTTTCCTTGTGCCGTGTTGCGTTTAGAGGGTCTGACTTCCACAGCTTTGAACACCTTCATTTGTTAAATGTGGAAAAGTTGGAAAAGAGGGGGGACGTGTTGAGGATGTTGTTTATATTATTTTTGCCTTTACAGTGGTCGGGTTGCCTTGGTGTGTGTGTGTGTGTGTGTGTGTGTGTGTGTGTGTGTGTGTGTGTGTGTGTGTGTGTGTGTGTGTGTGTGTGTGTGTGTGTGTGTGTGTGTGTGTGTGTGTGTGTGTGTGTGTGTGTGTGTGTGCGCGCGCGCATGCGGCGGGCATGCGTTTTGCATGTGTGTAGGGGAGATAGGGGAGATGGGGGTTCATCAAATACGGTACTTTTAACTAGAGTCACTTTCAAAGCGAAAACTTTACCAGGTTTTTAGCCTTTAATTATTTCTTTTTGTCCATAAAAGTAAAAGTACCGGTAGTCTTGTTCAAAACAGGTGATTAACGAAAATGGAAACAGGACAAGGAAGCGCCGTGGTTTAATTATCTCTTGCCTTGCTCCACTTTTGGACAAAGCTGGTTGCTGTGATGCACGAATATGTAAAGTGAACCAGGATGTTTGACGGTAATTGCTCTACAAAGATCTCTAATTCTGCATATAGCTCCTTCACCTATTCATGTCCTAGCCATCCCTATCTAAAAGCTCCTACACTACCCTTTTCTGGATCAGTCATATCCATTATTCCTTAATTTTGTCAATAGCTGATCCTTCCTTTTCCTTAATTTTGTCAATAGCTGATCCTTCCTTTTCCTTAATTTTGTCAATAGCTGATCCTTCTTTAAGTCACTTAACCATACCTATCGACTCACTCTTGCACATTCACACCTTCAGGATTTAAGGTAATATTAAATCCTGTGAATTTTGTGAGACTTCCCCACATAATCCTCCTTCACTATCCCTATCTATCCAGACCCCCTGTGCTCTCTCCACCCTCTTTAATCTTGCCTATAGCTGTTCCATTCTCCTAAGCCCTATATATCGGGCTATAGGAGCCACCATTGCAGGAGGCAGGGATGGCCATTTCACACGAAGGGATCTCTGTTGATTTACGCCGGAATTGGAGCTGCCCTGAGAGACCTGCTGTCTGTCTCACTACATACCTCTCTCACTGTGTGTGTGTGTGTGTGTGTGTGTGTGTGTGTGTGTGTGAGAGAGAGAGAGAGAGAGAGAGAGAGAGAGAGAGAGAGAGAGAGAGAGAGAGAGAGAGCGCACAAGCCTGTTTTATTATTCCTCCAGCTATTAGCCTGAATAAAACTGCCCAGTGATGGCAGTAATGAAATAAAAATGACGTCACCATACTGAAGGGTTTAAAAGCATTCACACAGGATCTTCTCTTTTACCGTATAATAATAAGTCCTCATGGCAATTAACTTATCAAGAATTATTTTGTTTTTCGCTTTAATAATGACTCCAATTTGTTTGTGGAGTGTTTGGTGGCTGTATGAATATAGATAGAAGTTAAATACGCAAACTTACACCAATTCTCATCAGCAGACAATTATATACTCTTGTTTTTTGTAATATTATGTATTTGTCGTGTTCTTCACCTTACTGACTCCATTTTGGTTGTCTCCAGAACGGGTGCAGTACGAGAGAAGAAAAAAAAATTGGAAAAAAAATCGTCCATAGGCCGATAACATTGTTCCAGTGATGATATGTATCGTGAATACTTTGACGCCGTTTTATTTTCCACTTTAATATTTACTTTTTGTGGTAGGTGGGGGCACTCACCATCCACTCACTCGATATAGTGCTGCTCTCGGGTGTCTGCCCTTTCCTCTCCTCCAACCTTCTTTCCTTCCATCCTCTTCTGTCTTTCTTTCCTTCATTCTTTCCTCCTCCTCCTGCTAGTGGGTGACTCTACACTGAGTGACAAGCCAAATGATTTTCTGTACACCAGGAAACCATTTACTACGCTGGGTGGTAACCATATAGCCAAATTTTGGCTCCTGGTGGTTTAGTGGGTAATTATTGCGCTCCAGTCGGATTGAGCCGGTGAAGGTTTATATCCAAGGGGTGGTTGGGGTTTATTGCTCATGTAATGCCACTCAGCGATGAGTGAGGCTGGTCACTCTCATCTTAAATGTCAGGACCAACTTGCCTAGCCCCGGGCTGCTATGCTTCTCATGGGGCAACGTAGGATTGGATGATGATGATGATGATGAATGAATATTTACTTTGAACTGGTTGTGAAGTGCTGGATAATTATAGGAGTAAACAGCAAGAGAATAATAACACATTTTTCCCGTACACTACTTCGACGCAAAAACTAAAGGTCTCCGGCTCACTCCACACCCGCCTGTCCCTCCCTCTTGTGGCTGGGGAGAAGAACGATAATATGAAGCACAGTAGTTGTGGACGGGAATGTCTGCGAGAAAGTTGCATAATACGGACAGTAAGAAAGTTGTATTTATGGCTGTAATAAGTTGTGTCCAGAACTGCTGCTTGTGGAGAGAGAGAGAGAGAGAGAGAGAGAGAGAGAGAGAGAGAGAGAGAGAGAATGAGCTGGCGGCAACTTGGCCTTAACTTCATGTGCCGTTCAAGTCTATTACCACGGATTTTGTGCCACAGAAATATCACGCGGGTCAGTTGGTCTCCCAGGAAGGTATAACCGAGAGGGACAATATACACACAAAAGATGAAAACACCCACATTGCTCAGTCTTGTCAATAATCATGAATGTAGACTGCATGTGGTAGTAGTGGAGGCAACACAGACTCTATAAAACACATACATCAGTTGTCTGGCTCACTCCTGTCATTGTCAATGCACTGGCGTATACAAGTAGTGCAGACAAAACAGTTTTAACACACATAACCCCATCTTGCACACTAGTGATGTTTGTACGGATGTTAGTGGGAGACAAGTCATTCAGAAGTTACATACAGCACCCATTTACACACATCCCATTCATTACTGATGTTTGGATATGTGCATTAGTTGGAGATCTAAATGAGGTCTGGCTGTGTATGTGTATGTCTGTCTTTGCGGTTGTTAGTTTCTTTCACGAGTACGGTAATAGATATCGACCTAATTCTTTTCAAATTTGGTAAGTCCAGGGAGTGCCCCTCCCCCCCAAAAAAAAAAAAAAAAATGGAGACCGCGCGCCACGAGACTGCGGGAAACGGAAACCGAGACTAGCAAAAATATGCGAAAATAATTTTTCGACTTTTTGTCATATATGGTCGTTGTGGGTTCAATAACGGTATGGAAACAAAGATACTGTATTTGCAAACACTTTGTGATGGAAAGGCTATTACTTATTCCCCCCAAATTTTCCAGGCGAGCACTAGCACATTATACAACACGCATACATCACATACCGGGCACACTCCAGTCACCAGTGAAGTTAATATGTGAATTAGTGGGAAATAGATAACACATACTCGTAGATCACCCATCGCAGTCACTCCTATCACAAAGGTAAGTGTACTAGTAAGCAGACATCACACAAATTAACCAAACATCATCCATTCTGTTCGCTGCAGTTACTAATGATGCATATTGGTGAACTAGTGGGAAATAATGTACACATGTTCATTTTCCCTATTCCGTTTACTAACAACGTATTTGCTTGAAGGGTGGGATACAATACTCATGCAACACAAACAACTAAAACTTTACCCATGTCTGCCTACTTTTCCACTGTGTCCACTTGTCAGTTAAGGCACGTCCGTCACTTTCCTCTCTGACCCTTTATATTAAGGGCAATCGTTTGTGTGCACAGATACATACCAAGCCTCTCTCAGTTTAGGAATATTGACCAACAGAGAAACAAGAGAAACAGAGATGAAATATTAGAGAAAGTTAATCCCCGTATCTATGCGTATAACTGAAGAAAAAGACACATGAACAACAGAATAACTTACTCCAGTCTTTAATGAAGCACACCCCACGAGCTTATGTTCACTCATTAATCCTACCCCAACTGATGGTTAGTCTTACCCAAGGCTTCATACAGAACGAAGACCTACTGTCCAGTGTTAAAGCATTTGAGTGAAACTTTGTTAGAGTGCACGAGGAATCACAGTACGTCCTGACACAGTTACACGTGGAGTCCAAAAAAGCCTCGACTTGCCGACAACTCTTCCTTCAGTGCACATCCCGGGTTACGGCTTTCCTTCAAACAATGGTTGTAACAGAGGCTGAGCACAGACGAAGGCTTGCGAGTGTACTGTGCGTTTATTAATGGGAGAGATTATTATAAATATACCTATACTTAAACATTTAAGTCAGAGGGTCAGCTTTATATTTTCCTCTTGCAACCACCAGTGGTAATATTCAGCCTAGGAGGGACTTCTAATATTGAATGGGTTAATGTAAGGTATATCTAACTCTTCCAGCTGTAAGAGTCTCTTTTAAGTCCAATGAACTCGTTGCAGATAACAGAATAAAAGAAACTTAAATCGTCGTCTGGTAGAAAAGATTAAGAGAAAATGCACATTCAAAACCTCTCTAATAAAGCTGTACCCTCTCCAACACACAGACACTATTCACCTCAAGTGAACCAAAACACTGAATCCCGGTCTCTCACACACACCAACCACCATCTAAACTCCGAAGCCAAACTCAAGGGCGTGTTAATGGAACCAGTGGCCAGGCTGCGTCCACAGCCCGGCAATTCTATTGAGGTCCGAGAAACCCATCGCAGCGAACTGGTTACCATAAATGAATTGCAAGACTAGGCAAATTATGCCCTCGATAAACGGAAATAAATTAGAGATAAGAGGATCAGATATAATTAGATAAATATACGGAACTAGACTTATACATAAAGCTTAGTTTATAGCAATGCAAAAAATTGACAAAAATAACTTATTGCGATATAGATAAAAAAATGGATAGCCTCTAGTTTGACACTGAACACCTTCAGTTATATTATATCGTTTACAATACAGCTGCTCATGCCACCAGCAGGTGATTTTAATTTCATGTCTTTAGATATAAACTTAACTAAAAACCAGTCAGAGAGCTCATACCTCCGCAAACGTCAATAAAACTTGATTCATAAACCAACCTCCTGTCAACGTAGTTGGCGAAGGTACTTAATTCTTCTTTCATAAGCTGCCCTGTTACATAATCACAGAGAAGGCATACCTCCGCAACGGCAATGAAATGTATTAATTATTCCTGCATCTGGACCCGGATCCACCTGAAAATATAATCACCTCTTCCTTGTCCCAGATCCCACCCATCTACCAGACATCACTGACATTCGATAACATTCTAACATCTCTTGTACGCAAATAAACAAACTAAGGACAAGGTTGAATACATAAACTTCTCCAACTTTGCTGGCAGAGGTAATGAGCTTTAGTTCAGTGACTTTTGGGGGAGGGGGGGGCGGGGAGATTACTTGTAGACGATACCTCAGCTTCTGTTAAAACTTTCCCAATGATGCTGTTGACCCTTTATTTGGCGCATAAATAATTTTCATTCCTGCTGCCTTTGGAAGATTTTATTCACGACGAGAGAGTTCCCGAACAGAAAGGGTTCGATACACCCTTCATTGACCCCTTCACTAAAAACTCTCTTAAACTGAATAAAATCATGAGAACATAAGAAGAAGAGAAAACATAATATACTGTTACGTCACTGGACACAAAAGGTTAAAGAAGAAGTTAAGGTGAGACAAAGAGGAAACACAAAAAAGAAATGAGATGCAACCTCCCTGACATGTAAATTATATCTTCCAATGATCGGAAAAATTAAAATCTGCATGGCAGTAGGACGGATCCTATCAGGCAATTCATTCGAATAAATATATTTTGACACTTTTAGAATGACACCAAAAGTCCTTCCGCAGACGAAGAAATAAATCTGCGAAAATTCCTACCCCGCGAGAGATATAGGGCTTTTGGAGAACACAAAAACCACAAACTGGAACATGCAAATTTTTAAGAATTGCGAATTAGTACAGGATATTGGAAAATTATTAAGAATAAATAGAGATGCAAGACAAAAACAATAATAAAAAATGTAAACGAGAAAGAAAAAATATATATACCCCAATCTGTCTCAATAAAGTATCCAAACATCAGTCTCATTACGATTATTTTTTATGATATATTCTTGATGTTACCACCAAATTCTATTCAGCATAGGACAGACCTCTAGTAGTAACGGGGTTAATGATGCTGTATCTAACCGCAGCATCACAAAAATTCCTTCTAAGTTAAGTAAAATTGCCTGGAACCAGCAAGAATATAATATACAAGACGTCACCTTGTTGAATGTAATAAATGGTAGTACAATAAATGGTAGGATAATTTTAAAAAAGCACAAATTACCCCCTTGACTACAATAACAGCTTCAATGTTCATCAGGCAACTACTCTGCTTTATTCCATTTAGGAAGAAATTTTGCTGTAAATTGCTAATGGAGACCATATGTAGGTCAGCGACTCCAGTTCCAAAAATTATCTCACATAAAGAGAAAACTCGTCTGGAAATAGCAAAATAAACTAAAAAAGACGTCACTCGATTCATCAGATTCAGCACAGAAACTGAAACCAGTGAAGGCACTCGTGTTGCCCTCAAGCTGAAGTACCAACGTGTGCAAAGTCTGGCAGACAGTTTTGCATTCCAGCTACCTCTTAGACACACACACACACACACACACACACACACACACACACACACACACACACACACACACACACACACACACACACACACACACACACACACACACACACACACACACACACACACACACACACACACACACACACACACACACACACACACACACACACACACACACACACACACACACACACACACACACAGGAAACCACATCAAAGACTTCCAATCCTGAGGACGTTCTACACCCTTTAGTCTTGCATTTGACTCTTACTGCAACCCAGGACCCTCCCTCTCCTTCGCTAAACACGCAAGTGGAATGCGGTTTTATTTTCTCTTCTGCCCTGCTGAGGCCACCGTAACTCCAGCACTATGAAGGTATTTCATTTACTCCTGGTTCCTTAGGACGACTTTACCCAGCTTAGGAGATACTTTTGGAAGTGAAGGAGCAAGATACAATTTCATCAATCTTGTTTATAGATGACTATCTCAAGCCTAATTTTGTTGTCTGATGTTTGGAAATACTACATAAATATAGCAAAATAATTACACACACACACACACACACACACACACACACACACACTTTTTTCACCCACTTATAGCACTGCTGTCTTATCACTGTGTCCTACCACCTTGACCTATGTGTAAGCAAAATTTTCATCCAACTAATTTTTTGAAGTTCTCCAATATTAAGACGATTCTATTCAGCTTAGAGTGAGTCATAGAGGCTGGGTGTTTATAGTATCACCATCAACTCTTTCAATATCGGGTCCGTTTTTTACTGAACTCCAGATAACAGACGATTATTCGCTGATAGTGAGTCAGTAGAGCCTGGCACTGATAATATTCGGATTTTTCTTTTTATTTATTTATTTACTTATTTTGCTATCCAGAAAACCCATTTCATTTTAAAAGAGTGTCCGTCCTCCAGATGTTTGACACAGCATTCAGTTACCGTTACTACCAGAGATTTATGGTAAATGGAAGAAAATCACCTGATGCTGGCATGTATTTAGCAGGAAGTACGCCACTTGGGTGAAACTGTTATTACAATGATTTTTTTGAAAAAATTCTTTGCTGATTTTGCTGCCACCAGGCAATTTGTTCAATGCAGGAGAGACTTTTCGGACAAGAGGGGCTACATACAGCCTTCATAAACTCATTCAGTACAATATTTGTTTCCTAAGCCCGATAAAACCGTCTAGCGATTACACAGACGAAGAAGAAACATCTGTAAATAAGGTGCTGAATCAGCAGTTTCAGCCCCTTTATCCGAGTAAGTCTTTGTCATTTTCTTCCTGGTATTTCCGAATGATTTTCACTCAGGACATGAACTTATCAGTAAGGCTAGATTATAAACTTTGTTAAATGATTCACTAAGAAAGTGTGCCCAATACTAAATAAAACTGTCTGGTAGTAGCCAGAAGAAAAATAAAAAATCTGATTGTTGGATAAGACCATCGTTATACCCTTTACTCGGAGAGTGCGCCCCTGTACATAATTATCGTCAGGTAAGCAAGTACAGCAAAACTGTGCAGATCCACTCTTTTCTACAGTTTTTGGCACTGTGCATTCACTACGTGCTGATAACTTTCATAAAATTATTTTCGACATGTGCGTGCACATACATAAACTACACCCCCTCACACACACACACACACACACACACACACACACACACATCTATCTATCCATCTATCTATCTATATGTATATTTATATCTATATCTGTCTATATCTATATTTATTAGTCTATCTATCTATCTGTCTATATCGATCTAGATAGATAAATGTATCTGTATATTTAATTATTTATCAATATATATAATGTATGCAATAAATATAAGAAAATATGTATACTGAGAGAGAGAGAGAGAGAGAGAGAGAGAGAGAGAGAGAGAGAGAGAGAGAGAGAGAGAGAGAGAGAGAGAGAGAGAGAGAGAGAGAGAGAGAGAGAGAGAGAGAGAGAGAGAGAGAGAGAGAGAGAATATACCACAGTTTCTCCACAAAGGTAAGTCTCACATGTAAGTCTTTTGTCCAAATATCGTGCCATTGTTATGCAGCATCAGCCACACCGTCTCCCTCTTTACCTACCCACCCCTCTATCCACACCCCACCCCACCCTTCCCCTCTTTACCTACCCACCCCTCTATCCACACCCCACCCCACCCTTCCCCTCTTTACCTACCCACCCCTCTATCCACACCCCGCCCCACCTTTCCCCTCTTTACCTATCCACCCCTCTATCCACACCCCACCCACCCTTCCCCTCTTTACCTACCCACCCCTCTATCCACACCCCACCCCACCCTTCCCTTCTTTACCTACCCACCCCTCTATCCACATCCCACCCCACCCTTCCCCTCTTTACCTACCCACCCCTCTATCCACATCCCACCCCACCCTTCCCCTCTTTACCTACCCACCCCTCTATCCACACCCCACCCCACCCTTCCCCTCTTTACTTACCCACCCCCGAATCCACACCCCATTCGACCTTTCCCCTCTTTACCTACCCACCCCTCTATCCACACCCCACCCCACCCTTCCCCTCTTTACTTACCCAACCCCCAATCCACACCCCATTCGACCTTTCCCCTCTTCACCTACCCACCCCTCTATCCTCACCCCACCCCACCCTTCCCCTCTTTACTTACCCACCCCCCAATCCACACCCCATTCGACCCTTCCCCTCTTTACCTACCCACCCCTCTATCCACACCCCACCCCACCCTTCCCCTCTTCACCTACCCACCCCTCTATCCACACCCCACCCCACCCTTCCCCTCTTTACTTACCCACCTCTCTGTCCACACCCCACCCCACCCTTCCCCTCTTTACCTACCCACCCCTCTATCCACACCCCACCCATCCTTTCCCTCATTACCTACCCACCCCTCTATCCACATCCCACCCCACCCCACCCCTCCACTCTCACATACTGCATCTCTCTCTCTCTCTCTCTCTCTCTCTCTCTCTCTCTCTCTCTCTCTCTCGTGGTCGGTAAGGCAATAGGAATGAGAGGGAAATATTGTTCTTATTTGTTTCTCCTTTGCGTTACCAGGGAGAAGAGTCTTCCTTGTGCCCTTCCTTCCATCCTTCCTTCTTTAATACCTCTTTCCTCCCCCCTTAACAGTATATCATATTCCTCTTCCGTTCTTAATCCTTGATTGTATTTCTCTTCCTTCCTTCCTTCCTGATTCTTTCATCATATTCCTCTTCCATCCATAATCATTCATCATATCCCTTTTCCGGTTCATTCGTTTTACCTTTTGCCTGGATGAATGTTGCTTTCCTTCCTCTGGTATCCTTCCCTGATTTTTTTTTCTTTCCTCCACCATTCACCTTGCCCTTCTTTTCCCCTTCCTAACTTGTTCATACGAGTCTCATTCTTCCATCAATATGACCTTTCCTTCCTTGGTCTCCGCTATGATACCTTCCTGACTTCATATGCTTTTCGTCCTCCTCCTTTTCTCTTTTCCTTCTCCTCCTCCTATTGATTTCCTGCTTTGTCTGCACATGTTTTTCCTTTTGCCTTCCTTCCGTCCTTTCCACTCTCCTTCATATTCTACCTCCATTTCTCTCCACTGCTGCACCTTCCTTCGTATTCTCATCTTTCTTCTTTTACTGCTCCTTCTGTCTAAATATATGCTTTTTTTTTTTTTTTAAGTTGTCTTCGCTACCTCCATTCCTGGAGAATCATTCCCTTCAAGTCTCTCTTTCTCACGCCTTCCTTCCCCTTTTCTGTTTCATTTACTTTTCTTTCTGTTTGTATTGCCTTCTCCTCTTCCTTTATTCTCTCTCTCTCTCTCTCTCTCTCTCTCTCTCTCTCTCTCTCTCTCTCTCTCTCTCTCTCTCTCTCTCTCTCTCTCTCTCTCTCTCACGCGGGTCACTTTGTCTCGTATTTCCTCACTTTTCATTTCTCTTCCTCTCCACTTTGTCTCTTTTCATACTTTCTCTTCTGCTTTTCTTGTCAATCACATCTTTCGCGTTGGTTCTTTTTCCCTTTCTCACCTTTTCATTCATTTGTAATTTTCTCATTTTCTCAGTTTTCCTGCTTTGCTCCCACTCATCTCTTCGCCAGTTTCCCTTATTCCCTACCTCCTCTTCCCTCCTCTTTCTCACTTTATTGGTCTCTGTACCTGTGTTTTGCATTCTCGTGTTCTATGTTCCGTGTCCCCAAGAGCTTAACCCTTTCAATGCGATGTTCATAGGAGCAGTTTATTTCTTGCCAATCCCTGCCGATTTTAGCACCACTGACGAGACTATTTTTTTTTGTGTGTATATATGTTTTGCTTTTAACTTATCTATGTACTGCAATGCCATATTTTTTTTTAACTTTATTCTCGCTTCCTTCATACCATTTTATCATGCCTTAGAAATACAGTCACACGGAGGGTTTATGGACTATATTGTACAGACTTTTACGGAGGGTTTATGGACTATATTGTACAGACTTTAGTAACACTTTCATTATATTGTTTTTACTCATACTTAGCCAAGAATTACAATCGCTCCAGAACATATTTATTGTTTTTATTCTAGCTTCATCTATTATTACCATCTCCCTATCTTGATTTTTGAGCTTTAGCAAAAGAGTAACATGATCATATGGCGCTGGTCACAAAAAAGTGCTATGAAAATGATGTACAGCTAGAGTATTGTCTTCTGCCACTGAGTTACGTGAAATACGCCACAAAAGGACGAAAGTTTGAGACAAGTTATGGTAAAACGGGTCTAGTAGGAGGCTTTTTAAAGTTCAATACAATCATGTGGCTATTTCAACATGCATTAAAAAGAGAGAGAGAGAGAGAGTATCCGTGTTGAAGTGTTCATTTTCTGCATCCTTCGGCTTCTTCGTTTCTTTCTTCACATTGATCTTTTCTTTATTTCCTTCCCACCCTCCATATACTCTCCCAGGTTCTCCATTATATACCTTGCCTCTCCCTATTCCCACTTCCCTGTCCTTCCCTTGTGCTCATTCCGGCAGAGTTCCTTCTCACCGCCTAACTCCTTCCGCCCCAGGCCAATCCATTACCATCTATGTCCCCTCTACATTTCACCTCTGTTCCCCTCTCCTTGACTTCTTCCTCCCATTACTCCTTTCTCTTGCTTCCCTACCTGGCTTCCTCCTTCCTGCCTGGCTGTCTCATTCTCCACCATCTTATTCTTCATTTACCTTCTCCAGTGTCTTTGTCTTCTCCAGTCCTGCAACTTAACCAGATCCGCTTTTCCTTTTCTTCCCTTTCAAGCTGTACTATTTACTCTTTCTCCTGTCTCTCCATTTCACCTTTTCTTTTCCTTCCTTCACCTCCTCCTTTCTATCTCGTCCATTCTTGCAGTAAACCAAATACTCCTCTCTCTCTCTCTCTCTCTCTCTCTCTCTCTCTCTCTCTCTCTCTCTCTCGTTTTTCCAGTTGCAGTATTATTTTCTGCTTAAATACCCTTCACTTTTACTTACAGTTTCTCTCTCTCTCTCTCTCTCTCTCTCTCTCTCTCTCTCTCTCTCTCTCTCCCCGTATCATCACGGTTTGGCTGTTCCTTTTTGTATCTCTTCTTTTCGACTTCTCCGCTCCCTATTTCCTGCCACCTTACCCCTACCCCTTTCCTCTGAAACATACATAATTTTCCTTCAACCTCCTGTCTTCTTAAGTTCGTTTATCTTCTTTCATTTGTTCTCTTACTTTCTTGTGTTTAACCTGTTCATCTTTTTGTCTTCTTTAATTTCCCTTTCGTCTTATTTTTTCTCATCTCCAAGAGTCGTAAATTTATACAAAATAATTCTTCTTCCTCATCTGTCGCCTTCATCGATCTTCCTTACTTCTTACACTTTTCTTAGTGTTTGTCTCTTTCAGTCTAACACCCTGGTCAACTTCTTTTTCCTCTTATGTCTTATCTTTAAGTTCTTCTTCTCTGACTTTGCTCCTTCCTCCTCTTCCTCTTCCTATCTCTTCCAGCATTCCTTTTCCAGCCGTCTTCTATTGTGTTTTCCTTCTCTTCTAACCTCCTTTTGTCTTTTCTTATACTTCCTCTCTCCTCGTGTTCATCTAGGTTTAAGTCCTCTTTCTCTTACTTTGCTCTAGGCTGCTGTATTATATTTTTAATTTATTAGCTCCATTTTATAATTACATTCATTTTGACCCTCCTCCTGCTTCTCCTTCCTGCTCTCAGTCCTCAACGTCCTGGCTAAATTTCTTTCCTCTTCCTGTCATCTCCTTTCGGCTGCTCTTCATGTTTCCTGTCCTCCATTTTCACTGTCTCAGCCTCTCACTTGTTTCATTTTTTATCATTCTTTCTTTGTTTCTTATCTTCTAATCTCCTCCAGTCCAGCACCTGATCCAAATCTGATTTCATACTCATGCTCTCTTCAGTCTGTTAAGTTTCATGTTAATCTCCACCTCTGTTCATCTCGTGTTCATTTTTTAATCTACTTTTGTTTTCCATGTGCTTCAAATTCTCATTCCTGCTCATGTCTTCTTTTAAAGGTTCTTCTTCTCTTTTCTTATCTCCTCTTTTCCTGTTCCCTTCCCTTCTCCGGTTTTCTTGTATTTGGAAATCATCATCACCGTCATCGTCGTCGTCTTCGTTTCATTATCATCATTACCAACATCATCACCATCCTGTCACCATAACCATCGTCGTCGTCACCGTACTTGTCTCACATACTTATTTCGATCTACTGCTGCACTGAAATGATTCATATTATTTTTCTCCCCTTTCCGCCTCCTTCACTTTTATCTTTACTTATTTCGCTTTCGGTTTCCCGCGTTCTTCCCACTGTTCACACACACACACACACACACACACACACACACACACACACACACACACACACACTCTCTCTCTCCAAAGCGGCCTCTGAGAGTCTTGCCATTGTCTATTGGATACAATGTGGCACCGCCGGAGAGAGAGAGAGAGAGAGAGAGAGAGAGAGAGAGAGACTAACTGGCAATTTCTTTTCAGCATGTCAAATCCTTTTCTACTCCATTCTCTCTCCTGTCTGTCTGTCTGTCTGTCTGTCTCTCATAAACCAGCCCAAAGCGTGTACCACAAGCGTGTAAACCTTGTTCCATGAACCACTTTAAAGCTTTTATGATCATAGCCTTTGATACTAACCATAGGCAATATTACCTGATTCTCTCTCTCTCTCTCTCTCTCTCTCGGCCGTGTTGCAGCATTAGTCAGCAGGGTATAATTGCAAGGCCATAAGGTGTACACCTCTTAATGAGACAATACGTTATCTTCCCTAGCTTGAGAGAGAGAGAGAGAGAGAGAGAGAGAGAGAGAGAGAGAGAGAGAGAGAGAGAGAGAGAGACTATACAGTGTTATACAGTATAAGAGATACAAGGCAAGGCAGTGGATGTCGGTGTGTCCTTCATGAGAGATGGCAGGGCTTGGATATTACCTGTATTGTCTGCTGACGATATTGTTCTGCTAGTTATGTGATGATGATTAAGTGTTGCATTTACTATACAAGTTATAACCCAGTACTGAAGGGGTTAATGAACACTACAACTAACTTCTCCACTTCCAAACATCTTGCCAAAGCAACATAAAAGCTGCTCAGACTAGCAAGAATAAACCAAGAAATGGGGCGATTACCCTTGCTGATTTCTCCCCCTAAACATAGAAAAAACATTCATGTAAAATTATGAGCGTAATATCCGATTATTAATTATCAGAATTCATGGAAGTAAACATACGATAGTGTTACAACAGGATATCTTTTTAAATTCGATTTCGTAGTGAAGCATATCAATTGAAACCCTCAGTACATTGCCATGGAAGGCTAGGATTCGAAGGGGTCTCTTTGGTCTCATGAGCAAATATATAGCAAAATATATATATATATATATATATATATATATATATATATATATATATATATATATATATATATATATATATATATATATATATATATATTGAATGTATCTACTACATGCTGAAAGAATCTCTTGTATATCTCACATAAAATTTATTAACCTCTGAAAACCATCGCGGTTGGGCAGTGTCGTGTCGGGCCGGGCCGGGTCGTGTCGGGACGCTCATTTCTCAACTGAACGTAAACATGGCTTTGCTCGCTACGCTCACTCGCTTGTAATAAATGACGTCATCGGAGTAAAAAGGTTGATACTGGCATACTGCAAAACACTGTATACCAGCCATCACTGATAAACACCATCACAATTTCCTGCAACAGTAGCAGTATATATTGCATTCTGTCCAGGATTCACAACTAATAGATTTTTTGTGTTCATACGCCTGGAGGAAGAACAAGCACACACAGACAATATTGTGAACACGGAGGCAGTCAGCACAAACTATTCCGACACACACACTTCCTGTATGAGTTCCACTGGTGGGGCAAGCACGCAAGCACACACACACACACACACACACACACACACACACACACACACACACACACACACACACACACACACACACACACACACACACACACACCACCGTATTCTCACTGGCCTATACCTTTCCCTCAGTGATTCACGAGTATTGTTATTGTTGTTTTTGTTGTTTTTGTTGCTGTTGTTTGTCATGCAGGCTCGTCAGAACGTGAAATCGGTGAACTGCAGGGTGATGATGCCTTTTTCTCGCAGTCTATCACTCTTCTTTTTCTGGGAGAGGGACGTTTGTATAACCAGACAAGCAGAGCCGCAGAGTTATGTTGGTGCCAACGCGTGAAGGCGTCCCTCTCCAGCACACACCTGAGATTTATATTGCATACTACACCTTATTGTCTTATGTTTGTTTTTGGTGCAAAGTACTTCTATAAAAATAAAAAAAAATAAATAATACGCACAAGAATACTAACCAGTCCAGCCCGAGGAGGTCTTTTCTGCTTTGTTCTTACCCAGATGACTTTATTTGCCTGAGAAACAAGTTTAGCAGAACTGCAGCGGCTGGATATAACCTTCAATAACCCCGTCACTGCCTGGGGACTCTTAAGCTGGATAAAATCGTTGAAAAAGCAGTAAAATTAAAACATTAAATGAACATTATATTGAGGGAATTAAGGCGCAATATGAAAAACTAATTGGCGTGGAAGAGGTGATGGGAAGTTCCAGTACCGAGGAGACTGGGGTTACCATCCACAGCCTCGTTATGGTTGGCACAGGAGACTCCGTAGTACCTCTTCCTTGGCGATAAATATTGTACGTTTTACTTCTTTATGTTACCAATGCCAGACGTGCTGATAGGATACTGAAAAAGTTATCATGGAAATGTATATTTGGGTGAAATATACAAAATTAATCGCTAAGGAAGAGGTGCTACCAAGTTTCCGATGTGAAGTATAATATGATTATAAGACTAAAGAAGACGAGAGAGAGAGAGAGAGAGAGAGAGAGAGAGAGAGAGAGAGAGAGAGAGAGAGAGAGAGAGAGAGAGAGAGAGTAGGCTACTCAAACATTATATATTCCTCTGACTGCATTGTATGTTTGTCCTTATCAACCGAAATGATCTGTTTATGTTTTAATATTAATATTTTGAAAGCTTTCCCTAAGCGGCATTTTTCCTGACGTTAAGCAGAATAAAATACAAAGTTCGCTGGTCGCGACATATGAATACAGTACTCTTGAAACCCATTATGTACTATCAATATCATAAGTCCGGCCGCATGGCTTGATATTCTTCTTATGGAATCTGACACTTAGTCTGGTTAACAAGGCAGACGAGACTAATGAAACTGATCTGTACTAAAAAAAAAGAAAAAAAAAAAAAGTGGTGCCAGGCACAACAAAGCTCGCCCGACAGCAGTTATTTTATCACTGTTAAATACTGACTCAGTACTGCCATTTAATGACAGGACACAATGAAAGTCTATGGTAATGGCGCAAATGTTTTCAAGTTACACCCTCTGAAAATCCGTGATCTTGTGTCTGGCCTTTCACGGTCATTCAGGGTCAAAGGTCATAGTGCAAAATGAAAACCCATATGAGACTTCCTGTTTCTTGATAATAGTAAATATATCCATCTTTGAGTTTCGAGTTATAGCCCCCTGAATATCCGTGACCTTGAGTTTGACCTTTCAAGGCCACTTACGGTCAAAGGTCATGGTACAAATTAAAAACCCAAATTGGACTTCCTAACTTCCTGTATGCTGATAATAGTAAATATATCTATCTTCAACCAGTCTCGAGTTATAGTTCCTTGAATATCCGTGACCTTGAGTTTAACCTTTCATGTTCACTTAAGGTCAAAGATCTTGGTGCCAAATGAAAGCCCATATTACGAGCTCCTGTATGTTCATAATAGTAAATATCTCTATCTTAACTGGTTTCAAGTTATAGTCGTCTGAAAATCCATGACCTTGATTTTGACCTTTCAAGGTCACTCGATTACCTCCAAAATTTAAACACTTTCTTTTGGAAACAGTGCCCACATATCCTGAAAGTTTCATGTAATTTCATTCAGCCGTTTTTCCGAAATGTTGCTAACAAACAAACAAACAAACTAGACCAAAAATAATACCTCGCCGGACTCCGTCCGGGCTAGGTAAAAAAAAGCAAATCATCGTGGTTACTTGCTGCAAAATCAAGTGGCTAATACGAGGGGCGTTCAGAAAGTTCTTTGCAACAGGGTAATAAAAGCAAAATTAATAGATACACATTTATTGAAGTTCACACTCCTTCAACATACTCTCCTCTAAGGTTTACACACTTCTGGAGCCGTGTCATCCACTTAACAAAGCACTCCGAGTACTCAGAAACAGGTATACTCTTCAGTTCTGAATTTATCCGCCTGGCAAGGTCCTGTTCCCTTCAAAAATTGATTCCAGCAAGTTTTTCTAACATTTTAGGGAATAGCCAAAAGTCACAGGATGCCGTCCTGACCTGGCATCGTGTGGCTTTTGGCTATTCCCTAAATTGCCAGAAAAACTTGCTGGAACCAATTTTTGAAGGGAACAGGACCTTGCCAGACGGATAAATTCAGAACTGAAGAGTATACCTGTTTCTGAGTACTCGGAGTGCTTTGTTAAGCGGATGACACGGCTCCACAAGTGTGTAAACCTTAGAGGAGAGTATGTTGAAGGGGTGTGAACTTCAATAAATGTGTATCTCTATTAATTTTGCTTTTATTACCCTGTTGCAAGAACTTTCTGAACGCCCCTCGTAGTCAAATGTTATGGAGACAGAAGCAGGGGTAGGCAACAGAACTTACTGAGTGTACTATCGACGAGAAGGGTACTATCGCTTCTGCTTTTTTTTTTTTTTTTAATCAGTCCAGGAAATCATAAGTAAGCGACAATGATGACAGTAATCTGCTACTATATACTCATAAGGTCATCAGTGTCAGGTGCTGCGTATTCATGAGTTTGATCATCCAAGTCCGTGGAAAGAAACATGGGAGAGGCGGCAGAACTTCTGTTGTGGACTGCACAGGAAATGTTATAAGGGGAAAAAATCGAGAGAAGGAAAAAATCGAGAGAGGGAAAAAAAAATGTTCCACATGCGAGCGGAAAAGAAAAAAAATGAAAAGCACAGGGCAGTGGTCAAACAAGCTGTTCTAGCCCATGGGATCCTCAGACCAATATCACGTATTATGCCGAGATGCCCACAGGGAACATCAACAATGCCAGCAGCAGAGCACCAAGAGAGCAGGAATTACACAGGCAGATAACTGAACATCTCAGAGTCTGTCTCCTCGTTAGTAACCAATCTAGTGTGAATAACACGACAAAAATGGGAGAAGCAGAATGAATCATGATTATATTTAACTGCTACATCTCAGCTGAATCACACCAGGCCTGATGTGGGTATTCTCGTTAGTAACCAGTTTAAAGTGAATAATTAGATGAAAAATACAGAGCAAATTTGTTCATGATAATATTTAACTGCCACTAATCATCTGAATCTCAATTTTAATAAAAGGGGCTTATGGCACACAGACGTTCGTACTCTCGTTCGCAGTCAATCTAATGTATATAAAAAATGAAATCTAAGACAAACTGTTGATGCTATTATTTAACTGCCATAGAAACAGGTTGATCGTAAAAGAAAAGACGGCCTACAGCACACTAGGCTACTGTACGTGCAGTAACAAAAAATAAATAAATAAATAAAATAATTAACTATACTTTGGGGGAGGCGGCGGCTCAGTCGGTAGAGAGGTGGCCTGCAATTCTGCCAGACCCAGGTTCAAATCCCCGCTGGAGCAGGGAACAGTTTAAGGATTTGAATTTCATTAAATTAGACTTTACTGATCTAGCAGAATACCCGCCGACATGTCCTAAAAATACCCCCGCTAATACCAATACACCAGTCCAGTATGAGACAGCCCTAGCATGTATTCAATACCGACGCTGGGTGTTAGCGCCGAAGTGGTGGCATGTAGAGGTGTACGGAATGTGGGAGGACTACTAGGCCTTGGGAGCAGGCTGTGAAGCCTATGACCAGAGTCGAACACATAAAAAAAAAAAAAGTGTCAGTATATGGCATGTTAACCCTTTTTACTGTGATGACGACACATAAAGCGTGTTGTTATTTTCACATCTACCAAACGATGTCTAAAGCGTGGGAAGACATGAATATGATAGAAAAGGGTGTTTACTTTAGTAATTTTTAGTCTTGGAGAATGTTTTGAAATAAGCCATCATCACGGCCAAAATGTCAACCAACAATGCCCATCCTCACCGGGAGACTTACCCCTGCCCACCCACCACCATTCCACCCCGTTTAGCCCACGATGCCAGCCCGTTTAGTCCACCATTTCAGCCCGTATAGCTCACCGTTCTCAACACACTACGCCTGTTTTGTTCCCACCCCAGCACTGAACTTTTAGGAGAAATCTGATCCCAGCGCCAACACTACATCTCACACAACACCCTAGTTCACGGGGTTCCACCACCCACCACAATTCCAGCTCATTCCATCCACCTCTCTCTCTCTCCTACCAGACCATATTATTAAGTTTAGAGACTCTGTGTAGCTTAATTTTTGGCACTAACACACTATCATATGCGGTTGGGAAAGGCCTACTGTTGCTAATTCTTGTTACAGCCAGACGACTTTACTTTTTTTGGCTGGGGACTTCTCGCTATTCGTCTCAAGAAGCCGTAACAAAAATGTTTCCATCATTACCCATCTCCACCCCAACTTCTTCCACCATCACTCATCTCCACCCCAGGCTCCCCCACCACCATTCCATCTCTACCCACAAACTCCTCCACACCATCCCATCTCTACCCACAAACTCCTCCACACCATCCCAGTGATCCCATCTCTATCCACAAACTCCTCCACACCATCCCATCTCTACCCACAAACTCCTCCACACCATCCCATCTTCATCCGAAGTTACTCCACCACCATCCCATCTCTATCCCATACTGTCACTCCAGGTCGCTTCTCCTTATGTACGCTGATGAGACAGAAGTTGGCCTACAGTTCCATTTTGTTTGCTTGATACTTTTTATTTTCCTCCCTAGAGGATCGTATGAATGAGGAAGCTATCATCTATGGCCAGAAAAGCACAGCATATGGAATCTCCCTCTTAGCTTAAAAATATCAGTCAGCTGAGGAAAGTGACAAAGAGAAGAATATCGCTCCAAGTTTTAGTTAGTTATAAAACTTTTACGCAATATTCTGAAATACAGTTTGCTGTGGGCCGAAGACGTCATAACTAGCTTCGAAAATTACTGTCCACTGTCTGGGCTTGTGGTAAAATAAAGTCTGTCGATTTATAAATGTTCACAACTGTACAGTCACCAAATATAATGGCGACTCACATATCCGATTATACTCGACCTAAAAGACTTTTGATAGCAGACTTAGGTAATTGTCATGAATAAAAAATTCAGAATGTTGTCAAATTACAAATAGACTAGCTTTTATTACGGTACTTTAATTTTATCATGGTCAAGACAACACTAACTTTAATTTCTATATATTGTCAAGTGAGTTTATTTAATCATAGGCGATTACTGTATGCTTAGTCGAGAGTGAGTCATAGGAGCTTGAGAGAGTAAATACTGTCACCATTAACCCTGCCATTTTCAGAACTTTAACTGCAAAGAAGAAAGAAGCAAAGGCTAGATGAAAAACTGAACAAAAGAGATCCAAATGGCAGGGATTTTATTCAGTCGAGTCATTCAAAGGAGCCAGGGAGTGTTAATAGTCACCATTATGAAAAGGAAATATATTCATAGTACTGTTTTAATCTGTCTCAGAGTTACAACAAGAGATTGACATTTACAATATGATGATAGTCAGTTTTATGCATGGAACGGTTGTACAGCCACAGAACTGAATATTATGCTACTGAGCTGTAACTGGACAATACACCAGGATAGGCTGTTGATCGTTAGGAAGTGATATAGAAAGGAAATAAAATCATAATACTGTTTTATTCTTTCAATGAGCTACGGTAAAGACGGAGAAAAAATAAATCAATCCGCCAAGTTGAAGATAACTACAGATTCGTGCGTCATCTCTCACGCAATGCTGCCCGGTTCGAGTCAGTAAGCGTGAATATCTGAGGCGGCTGCTGATATGAACCCCTGCTTAATATCCTCGTGCTTACCGACTCTTTCTCCTTCTGGTTTAATTAACACAGTGAAGCGTCTCTGTCTCGCCATTGTTTTACTGGTTCTTTCGCTTTTGTTATTACTCAGGACTTTATCTTTGGGTTAGTTTTCCTCTAATGCCTTTCTTCACTGACTCATTTGTTACCAAGTCTCTTACTTATATCAACACTCTTAGATGTCTATGATTCACTCTCGGCTGAATATAATCGCCTGGAATCAGGTGAAGTACAGTAAAGCATTGAAGTTGTCCCTACCATGAGAATGTTAACAGTACCAGCAATTATCGCTCTCAGCCTCCCATACACGTTCTTAGCTCAAGAAAATCGTCTGGTGTTAGTTAGAATACATGAATTGCCCCGACAATGAAATTGTTAAAGTAACCTGCTTTTGAGGTGACGAATTATTACATTTATCATTATCATCCTTAACTTTTTTTCTTATCTAAGAATGGGGTGAAGGACGAGTCTGTAACAACGAAAGAGGAAGTGGGAAAGTAGCAGAACCATCAACATACCCAATGAAATGCGCATCACACTCACACATCTTTAAGCTATTGCAATCTCGGCTCCTCCCAAGCAAACAATACACACATGTTTTACTGTTTCATTTTTCCCTTATAGGCCTAGATGCGATTCACATGCACACTTTAATACACAAAATACACAAAATGCAGCAGTGATGGAACGGGATATCCTACTGCTATACCGTATTCGCAGTTATTACACGACCAGAGTGTAAGTACCGTATTGAAATTAGCCATAACATCGAGCCATCTCCCTAATGTCGTGACGTGTGTCAATACAACGCTTAAATCTCTCTCTCTCTCTCTCTCTCAGCATTCAAGGGGTCTCCTGGGTCAAACCTCATTATCTAGAGTCCAATTAATTTTGTCTATCTCGGTCTGTTTCTGTTTTTTTTTTTTCTCTCTCTCTCTCTCCCTTTCTGTATGCCTCTCTATCTGCCTGTCTGCCTGTATCTCGGGATGTCCGTCACCTTGTTCGTGAGTGTGCTTGTGTCATAGTGTGTGTGTGTGTGTGTGTGTGTGTGTGTGTGTGTGTGTGTGTGTGTGTGTGTGTGTGTGTGTGTGTGTGTGTGTGTGTGTGTGTGTTTCTAGTATGTCTTTCTGTCTGTCCGTGTCTCTGTTTCGGTCTCATTTTATGTGTCTGTCTTGGCCTGTCTGCCTATGTGTTTGCATCCGTCGGTCTTTTTGTATCTCAATTTTTCTATCTGTCTTTCTGTGTTCCGGTGTCTGTCTGTCTCGGTCTGTGTGCTTCTCTGTGCTTCTGTCTGTGTCTGTTTGTGTGTATAACTTTCTGTCAGTGTGTTTGTCTATCAGTGTCTGCCAGACTTTGTCTGTCAGTGTCTGCCAGACTGTCTGTCTGTCAGTTTCTCGGTCTGTCTTTTTCGGTTTGTCTGTCTGTGTGTCGGTCTTACTATATCGGTTGGTTTGTCTGTGTCTCGGTCTGGCTATGTTGGTTTGTGTGTGTGTGTGTGTGTGTGTGTGTGTGTGTGTGTGTGTGTGTGTGTGTGTGTGTGTGTGTGTGTGTGTGTGTGTGATTGTCTGTCTTCTAGTATGTCTTTCTGTCTGTCTGTGTGTCTGTTTCGGCCTCATTTTATGTCTCTGTCTGTCTGTCTGTCTTGGCTTGTCTGTCTGTGTGTATCGGTCGGTCTGTTTGTATCTCGGCCTGACTGTCGTTTGCTTTTGTATCTGAAGACAATTTTATTAAACTAACAGTATAACTCCTGCAATGATGGGGTTAGAAACAGTCTCCATTATCCCCTTCACAACGAGGCCGTCATTTACATATTCTTGCAACTGTCACACGATTATATTCAGCTTTGGATATACCCCTTGTTGTGAAGGAGTTAGTTTCCTTTAGCCTATTCACTGTGAGACGTATTTTGTTGTAAGTTAGCTACCTATTTATCTACCTATCCTCCTCTATCTGTCTGTGTGTCTGTCTGTTCTCCCTCGTTCAGTCCACGTTCGTCTTGAGGACTATCCCTTATTGTCCAAAAGCATACAACTCAGGCATTTATCAACTCTCAATATCCTTGACGTTTTCTTTTTCTCGAAACCTGGCAAAGAAAGATCACGAGACATCTCTTGCAAACTTCGCTTCCCACAGACTGGGTGTGCTAAGCCGATGCCTAATTTTCTTTTACCCTGCACAGTTGATGACTTTTTACTGGGATCTCATTCACACCTGTCTAATGCATAGCTGTCATGGGTGGGGAGATCACCACAAGCAACATTTACAAACTGGGTGGATAAAAAGGCTTTTCGTCTCATCAGCTCCCCTCCTCTCACCGACTCCTCTCAGTCTCTTTCACTTCGCCGCATTGTTTCATCCCTCTCCCTGTACTACGCTGTCATTGATCACTGCTCTTCTGAACTGTTTGCTCGTATCCTTCCCACATTTCCCTGGGAGCACAGCATCCATCTAGCAACACACACTCATTCGATTTCCGCCCAGCTCTCAAATGAAGGAGACAACAAATACTGTCGCTTCTTATGTATACAACTGGTCAACTCTGAAACTTGTCTTTCTCAGCCTAATTTTTCCCCAGGCAATGTTGCACACTTTTTTTGAGCAAGCAAACGGATCATTATTGTGGACCTGTGTTGTTCTTTTTTCCCTGGTAAGAAAATCTGTTTCAGTCTTCCAGCCTCTGGTATTTTTGCATTAAAAAAGTGGAGATCGTTTACCATCTCTTCACTAGGAAGTCTTCCCGAATCCTGTATGAAGTTGTTTTTTTTTTTGAATAATACAAAATTAAAAGTTACAATGGTGATGAAGGCCATGTAGTGTGTTGTGGCCTTTCCTGTTACTAAGAGAATTATCCCTAAGTTCAATAAAATTATTTGGTTGCAGGAGGAATAAAGCACAATGATGTCGTCGATAAAAAGGAGTTCGTAGACACTTCTCACTATGAAAGGCCTCCCATGACGATTGAAATAAGAAATCCGTGCATTATCAAAAAATAAAATCGATAAGACACCATGGAAATCAAAAGAAATAAAAGACGAATAAGGAACAGAAGTTAAAAAAAATGTATGACATACTGTATAAGAAAAGTTTAATATATGTATCTCCAAGGAGTTGCAGAACACGAAAAAAGAATGGAAAATAAAGAAAAAGAAAAACCAAGATCCTGGTAATAAGTGCATTAGGCAGGAAGGGTAAAGAAGAGTAAGAACAAGCCTTATTCAGCACAACTTTGTGAATATGTGTTAATATAAACATGTCGCTGCTGAGTTGTATGTAAATTACTTAATTACGCAAAGTGTACGGTCGGCTGGCAGGCTGGTGAGAGAGAGAGAGAGAGAGAGAGAGAGAGAGAGAGAGAGAGAGAGATTCTACTTTATTTTTTTATTTTTTTTTTATGTGCTCGACTCTGGGCATAGGCTTCACAGCCTGCTTCCAAGGCCCAGTAGTCCTCCTACATATCATACACCTCCACATGTCACCACTTCGGCACTAACACCCACCGTCCATATTGAATACATGCTAGGGCTGTCTCATACAGGACTGGTGTATTGGTATTAGCGGGGATATTATTGCGACATGTCGGCGGGTCTTCTGGTAGATCGGTAAAGTCTGCTTTTTATGAAATTCAAATCCTTAAACTGTTCCCTGCCCCAGAAGGGATTTGAACCTGGGTCCGGCAGGACCGCAGGCCACCTCTCTACCGAGTGTTTGAGCAATTGCCGCAAAGTACCCCTCGTAACAGCAAATTAGCTTGATTTTCTCTACCTTGGTCCATCACGAACCTCCCATTCTACAGATGAAGTTATTCAGCTTAGGAAAGCAGCCTAGCAGTGAATGGGTTAATGAAAGTTTTATCTAGCTCCTCAAGCTGAACATTCTCTTCTAAGATGAACAAAATAATATGACAACAGAAAAAAGTTATCATTGTACGCACTGTAGTATAATGATGTCAATAATTTTTTTAGGATTAATTAGTGCCCTGTATCGATATACATCTTATTGTCCTCAGTACAGTAACATCCTTTGTATAGCCTTCTTGTAATCGCATATGGTTTTATTCACCTCAAGAAAAACGTCTCGTAGGTAAGGGGGTTAGAAGCAGCTTCCTATAACCCTTTTAATGAGATCAATCTTTCCCGTGCTATACACCATTTTCCGGTATCAGCAAGACTAAAATGGTCACTATTCTTATGGAGTCTCTCCTTGCATTCTTCCCCATTAAGGAGGACGCGCAGCACCAGCCAGGCAATGACCTCTTACCCTTTTTCGAACTAGGCGTCTAATGCAAGACTGTAAGAGGCAACCCATACCGTAAGTCCTCCATGTCTCAACAGGTCAATTCTGGAACTGTCTTTCTCATTTGCATCTGCCTCTGCCTATGACCTCCAGTCTTTTAAAAGCAGTGTGTCAGTAGGTATCACCAAAATGAACGAATCTTCATTTTTTTTTTTCAAGGAAGATTATTTTTAGCAGGCTTCCATTTTTTTCTTTTTCTTGTTCATATTATCCTCAGTATGATGACAGCTCTCGCATTTCATTCTTGCTACCACTTGGACGATTATATTCCACTTACAGCACACATTTCGGGCTGAATGAATTAGATATAGAAACGTTAACCTTCGCTCCCAATGGGATCTCGTAAGCTGTAAACAACAATCACTTCGGTAGCCACGAAAAGAAAAATATACGTCCTCATACTGATTAAGTTTCATCGCTGCTTGTATAGGTGGTCTGTCAGCTCCACTTAAAGAACCGATTTTAATGTGATATTTTACAATACATCTATGATTTACAATGAACACTGGCTGAATATTTTCTTCGAAGTTTGTGTAAATAGCGGTGACACTTCCATTAATTACAAACATACGTGAATAATTAACAGCCATCAGAACTCATTACAGGCGTGAATAACTACAGGAATATTATTCACTACTGCCTCCTCAAAAAATTACTCCACTAAGTTTTTTCCATACCTTCAGTCCGATGACATACGGTAACCTTTGGCATACTCCTTCAATCTCCAGACTACTCTATTCTGCGTAGGCTAGGCCTATTAGCGAGGGTTCTGTATTTAACCTATAACTAACCACTTTGAAATGGTTCTCCTAGGCTGCATTAAAGCCTCCAAGGGTAACAACAGTATGAAGAGAATGTATTATGAAATAGGAGAGAAGAGAGGAGAAACAGAGAGAAGAGAGATGAAGGGAGAATCAGAGAAGAGGAAAAAAGAAGAAGGCAGCTACAGACCAAGTAATATATTACGAAATGTCATCGGGGTGAAAGGATAAAGTATTCAGTCCGAAGACGCATATTCTTATTTCATTCTTTTTATCTCCAAACGATTTTATAAAACAAAGGACCAACCTCTATTTGTGAAGAGCTACGAGAAATCAGTATTTACTCCTTACAGTTTGATAAATCTCTCTAAACCTAAATATTATCGTCTGGAGGTACTATGACTTAAATGATAACTACGACATCAGATAAAAAGGATGATCTCCACTAACTCCTCCACTACCCCACTAGAAAATTATATTCTCCTCTTAAACTCCATGTCGTTTTTCTGTTTTATACTGCCATCTCCCTGCGACTTTAAGTTTAGGATAGACTTTTTCGGCTGATGGATTATATAGAGCCTTCATTCACCCCTTCACTTTTAGACCGCTCTCCTAAACTAAATATAATCGTCCGGCAGCAGCTGGGAAAAACTCTCAGATATTCAAGTGACAAGCTATATATTAAGTTATAGCTTCAGTTTCTGGTTATGAATCCCCTTCCCTGTGCATTTTTGT
This sequence comes from Coenobita brevimanus, assembly GCF_032717465.1. Lineage (NCBI taxonomy): Eukaryota > Metazoa > Arthropoda > Malacostraca > Decapoda > Coenobitidae > Coenobita > Coenobita brevimanus. Next base: position 45,097,542 of record NC_137033.1, read on the forward strand.
ATTCTCGGGCTTCTCCTATGACTCACCATTAACTGAACAGAATCATTTGGTGTTAACCCAGTTTGACGCTATTATATGAGAAGCATCAGAGACATTAACACTCAGGTTCCCGTGATTCACTTTTAACTAAATAAAATTGAGTGGGGTCGTCAAAAATAAAATAGTGGTGTGAGAGACCATGAGGGGTTCGCGAGACACAAAAATCCCGCCTTAGACACCTGGTTTATTATTCGTTAGTTTGTCAACACTTCACTGCTGATGATAATATTTTGGGGGATATGATCATCCTCTTTCCCAGTTCCCTTAGCCCCTGACTCCATCTCACCCGGACATTTGTATTAATACTCATTATCACTCGCCCATACCTGTGCATCCTCATGAAGCCTGTTAGGCCTCATCATCATCGCCCTACTGGACACCCTGTTGATAATTACCTCTAATATTCTTTTAATCCGTGTTATACTTTGAGTAATATCGTTCACCTCACTATTAGAGTTTGTATTGAATGGTAACTAAATGGGTAAAAAAAAAAAAAAAAAGTCAATGATGACATACTTGATCATTTTGCTACTGTGGACAGATAGGATGTGTGTTTAACTGAGGTTAAATACAGTCGATCGTGTAAAAGCAAGCAGAAACAGTCTGGGGATTAGTAATGATCTCGAATTAGCTATATATACATTGTTATAGACACTCTTTAGAGATATGTTCGGGCTAATTATATACGACCTATAACTGGAATAATTCTAGCAGTCAGAGCGTTATAAATTAATCTATATAATCGGTACTTTTTTCCAAATCGGTATTCCGGTAAGGTGCTGGAGAGGGACATTACTACATGGTGACGCTGATATAACCTGACAGCTCCGATGGTCGATCGTCACTTTTTTTTTTTTTTTTTTATGCGAGGAAGAAGGAACCAAAGGCCATGAGCCCGCAATAACAGTTCCCTCCAAGAGAAAAATAAAATACAATAGAGAGCCAAATTCAAGATCCGATCATTTCTCTGGTTAGTCTATCCCCTAGAAAGGCGGATGGTGGGCTGCAGAGGGAGAACATTTGTATATAGTCCACTGGGTTCATGTCCAGTTAAGCCTAGTGTAATAATTACAGCAACAATAACAACAACAACAACAACGTACTACCGAGACGAAAGAAAATGAAAAAACCGCAAAGGACTTACGATCATTGTTTACACATGTTAATAGTGAGGTATTCCTAACCATATTATGAATGAGTAGAAAGCCCAATAATACAAACAAATAATAAACACAAAGATGGTGATAATCCAAGTTGCCTATAGTATGGTGTACTGTATTCATGCTACAGAGAAACATTTCTATCTTAAGTGATCATCTACACAGCCTTCATTAACCCCTTCACGAACAAGGGGTTCTCCTAAGCTAAACAAAATTCCTTAAAACCAACAAAAATATGCAAAATAAAGGCGTTCGCCATTGTACAGAAGAAACTATAAAGACGTCTGATAAAACTGTACCAAAGCCAACCATAATGAAACTGGTGTGCCAGTGACAGAAAAGCCTTTCTTAGAAAAAAAAAAAAGTGAAAAAAACGGGACATTAAACTTTTCATTATTGCTCCTAGTCAGACGTCTCTTACCTCCTGCGCTTTTACCTTAATGACTGTCACAAAAAGATTGTGTGTGTGTGTGTGTGTGTGTGTGTGTGTGTGTGTGTGTGTGTGTGTGTGTGTGTGTGTGTGTGTGTGTGTGTGTGTGTGTGTGTGTGTGTGTGTGTGTGTGTGTGTGTGTGTGTGTGTGTGTGTGTGTGTGTGTGTGTGTGTGTGTGTGTGTGTGTGTGTGTGTGTGTGTGTGTGTGTGTGTGTGTGTGTGTGTGTGTGTGTGTGTGTGTGTGTGTGTGTGTGTGTGTGTGTGTGTGTGTGTGTGTGTGTGTGTGTGTGTGTGTGTGTGTGTGTGTGTGTGTGTGTGTGTGTGTGTGTGTTTGTGTGTTTGTGTGTGTGTGTGTGTGTGTGTGTGTGTGTGTGTGTGTGTGTGTGTGTGTGTGTGTGTGTGTGTGTGTGTGTGTGTGTGTGTGTGTGTGTGTGTGTGTGTAACTTTCCAAGCCTGTGGAAGTTTCCCATCAGGCATCATTGTGCTGTGTGTGAAATTCCTAAGAATGTGTAACGTTATTTCCTCTAGCCCTATCGCTTAGGCACGACTTTCTTCTAACCCCTACATTATATATACGTTACTAGCTATTATGTGCCGTGTTACGATATTTTAGTGTTCTGACATCGCCCGGTCACGCCTGAATGGCGTACCTACGACAGCATGTAGTAATGTAATGTAAAGGTTTATGGTACCTGTATTAAACACTCAGGCACCTATGACTCATTTCAACTGAATAAAATCGTCTGGTGGGACCTGAAATACAACACTAAAGGACAAGAGACCATGAGACTCTAAAGCTGAGTAAAACCTTCTGAGGTCCGTAGCCTTGTTGGTTAAGCAAGCTCCCTAGCACCTCTTCCTTAGCGATTTATTTTTGGATACGGCCAGTTAATATCAAATTGCTTGTAATTTATGATGACTGGTAGCATTTGAAAGATTTTAGTCACAAAGAATATAATATTAAGGAGTAATAAACGAAATAAATAGCTTACGAGGAGGTGTTTTGGAGCTTCTCCAACAGACAGAATACCACCTTCATAGCAGCAAGAATATAATGAAAAATGCGTAATCGTACTGAAAATGTCATTGTAACATCAGTACTGCGCTAACGCCTTTATTTATTTATTTATTTTTTACCACGTCATTACATACTGCCTCTCAAAAAATTAACAAAACCATTAGGAGGTAGCAGTGATAAAATACAGCCAATGTCATAGAATAATAAATACAACATACGTCATGGAATATTAAAATACAGCATACGTTATGGAATAGTAAAATACAGCATACGTCATGGAATAATAAAATACAGCCTACGTCATGGAATAATAAAATACAGCATACGTCATGGAATAATAAAATACATCATACGTCATGGAATAATAAAATACAGCATACGTCATGGAATAATAAAATACAGCATACGTCATGGAATAATAAAATACAACATACGTCATGGAATAATAAAATACAGCATACGTCATGGAATAATAAAATACAGCCTACGTCATGGAATAATAAAATACAGCATACGTCATGGAATAATAAAATACATCATACGTCATGGAATAATAAAATACAACATACGTCATGGAATAATAAAATACAGCATAGGTCATGGAATAATAAAATACAGCATAGGTCATGGAATCATAAAATACAGCATACGTCATGGAAGTGAAGGGGTTACTATTTTCGAGAGGGAGAGCAAGTGTAAATATCATTCTTTCTTTCTCTCTCTCTCTCTCTCTCTCTCTCCCCCCCCCTCTCTCTCTCTCAGAGAAATTCACACCCCTGTTTTCCGACACTATCATTATCTTTGGTGATGTATGGCGGTTGGTGATTGATGATGCGGTATCGTGGCTATCAGGTAAGAGAGAAAGAGAGAGTGGGGTGGGGTGCGGCGGAAGTTGATGCTTCATGTATAAGGCTCCTCATTTCATCCATCTTCCTCCTCCCTTCCCCCAAACACCCCCTCCCACACCTGCAGCCCGTTGCCTCTCCCTCTTGTCATCGTGCCCCTGCATCAACCCCACCCTCACCCCCTCTCTTTTTCTTCCTTTTCCCTCTACTTTTTTTCCTCCCCCTCACCCCTCTCCTCCTTCCTCATCCTCACCCTTCTTTCCTTTCCCCTCTTATTTAAAACGGGGTGGCTGATGGAAAGAGATGAGATCTGGAAGAAAAGAGACCGTGGGTGAAACAGAAAACAGTGTTGTATTTGTATGGTACAGACTACCTTTTGTTGTTACAGTAGCTTCTCTCTCTCTCTCTCTCTTTACCTTATTTCAGTTTTCCGGCAGACTAGGTGTGTGCATGTGCCATCTCTTGCGTATGTTTAGGAGAGAATTTCTGAGCCAAGCTAAAGACTTTTATCCATTTAATTAAATAAGATAATGGTCTAGTGGAGTTTCTCTAAAAATTTTCATGCTGCGAGGGAACCATGAGTGTTTCATGTTTGTAGCTCTGTCGCGGTCTTTGTTGTCATAGTTGATCACGTCATTACTAGTGTCGAGTTTCTTCTGTACAGTACTTTGTGACTCCCGCAGCCGGGAATGTATGGGTTTAACGAGGCGAGGCTCGAACGCAAGCGATGGAGCACCCGGGGGGTAGGGAGCAATTTCTTTCTTCAGGTACACTTAGTCATCCTGTCATATTGGCAACGTCCCATCGAGTGTCTCGAGAAAAGCTCAGCAACATCGCACCTTCGTTATCCCCTCACACATAATAAGGTATTATGGTGGGTTAACGTAAAATTATGCCTAAGTTGGTTAGGTATAGGTTGGTTTAATGACAAAATACAACTTTTCTGATGATTTTATGGTTTAATTCGCCGAATTCTTTCATCTATTCCCGAGCGAAGGTGCGACGTTGCCGAAAAATTCTCGCTGAACCCGCTCCAACGCTGAGAGTATGACTGGATGACTAAGTACACTCGAAGAAAAAAACACTCACCCGGGGGAGCCTCTGTGTTTTAATTAGAGGAGCATCTTTCGCTGATACAACTGAGGGCTTTATTTTTCGCTCACTGTTTTGAAGGCCAATTAGGCTGGGATTGGTGAGTAATCTAAAACTGGTAGTATGTTAGTTTTGATTCGGTGGAGTTTGATACTCTTAGGACAGCCTTGGAACCTATATAGCCATGTGAGTGCTGTTTTTCCCAGAGAGATTAGTTTGCTTACGTGGTCGGTGATCATGCTACAGGATATCAATGTATGGCCAAAAGTTCTGCAGCTATTTTGATGCTTTCTAATATGTCCCTGGATATTAATATCGCCTGCTTTAATTCGTCTCAGTGCTACCACAGTAAATTTACATAATATGGTCCTCCATATTTTCCAGTCCATTTTACAACTCTTCAGTCTGATTGTCTTTCTGAACAAGCTAGTCATGTTCTTGTAATGTACCATTTAATACTACTGTTTGGGTTGCGTCATCGGCATAGTAGAGTCGAGGGGCTGAGGCCTGGTGGGTCCCGTATGTATGTAATAAAATAAAGTTGGTCTACCACCGACCCTTGAGGTCTCCCACTGTAGGGTGGAAAAGTAGTTGATTTTCTGTTGTTTATTATGACTTTTGCTGTCCAGTTTTCTAGGAAGTTACATAACAGTTTCTCTTATTTCAGGCATATTTAACTGCAGTAATCTTTACTGTAGTCTCATTGTCCAGATTTATCGATGGCCTTAATTATTTCCCTTGCTATATGGTGCAGTTAATATTAGTTTTTTTTTTTTTTTCCCTAAGGCGGTAGTTATTGCCGATGTGTTTTTATTGTCTGAAGCCATTACACTTTACCCCGCCCTTATATAAAATCATCTAAATACAAATATATATATATATAAATATATATATATATATATATATAGATATATATATATATATATATCCTCGTGCTGAAGGGATTAATCCTGGTTTTAGCAAGAAGGGAAGAAGTACCAGGGAATAAGGCATCGTGGGTGTTTGGTGTAGGTTATTAGCAAGATGTATAAGAAATTTTTATCCTTTTTGATAAGGTGATGCTAAGTTGGTTAGAGAGATGGCCTGCTGTTCTAATGGGCGCGAGTTCGATTTCCGACTGCGGGAAGGAACAGTTTTATGGGACTGAATTTCGTTAAAACAGAGTCAACCGACCTACCGTAAGACCCACCAACATGTCGTAAAAACACCCCCGGTAATACCAGTACATCAGTATTGGCGGAGGGTGTTAGCGCCGAAATGGTGCCATATGGAAGTGAAGAGAACGAAGGAGGTCTCTTGGACCTCAGGGAACAGGTTATTTTTTAGCCTATAGCTAGAGTCGGATGCATTAAAAAAAAAAAAAAAAAAAAAAAAAAAAAAAATCCTGTCCCGTTTTCCTTCTAATCAAGCTCCTCTCATTACTTAGCCTTTCCCTCTGTTTTTACCATCCCACTCTCTTATTCATTATTTTCAAACGTTACCAGGCATACCTACACCTTTCTGTCACTATGAAAATAAGAAATTATGGGACCGGGCTGTGGTATAAATTTACTCTCAAATAATTTTTATCTGATTTTAAGAAAACTTGGTGGAAGGAGACAGGATCAGCCAAGGGACTGATCTATTGCTTTTGAGAACAATACGACAAAAATCAGTGTTATGACAAAGTCAAATTAAACAGTTTTAATAAGATTAGGTTAAAATTGATGTAAGGGTTAAGAGTAATGCATGAACAAGAGATATGATTTGTAAACTCTGTCAAAGGTCAGTGTCACAGGGCTAGGTCAAAGTTCGATGCGTGTGACACTCTTATGAACAGAAAAAAATCAGTTCTGACCCGCTCTGGACCACCCTTGATGGAACGATTAAGGGTCAGAAAAGATGTTAACCTATTGCTTTACGGAAAAATGGGTCAAAGGTCAAGGTCATGTGGCAAAGTCAGTATAAAGAGTCCTTATCTGATTCAAGGCAAGCCAAGGAGGTCGGGATTCGATTTTGGAAACAACTAGTCAAAGGTCATGCTCACAAGATAAGGTCAAGGATCAACCTGTGTGTGTTGTGTTGTAATATCCTTCAGTCTGTACTGACAGCATTCATTGTACTTAGTGAACTAGTTTTTCTCTCATTTTATTTCTTTTCTCTTACTGTTTTTTAACTCCTCTCCCTTCATTTCTCTTTCCATTCTCCCAGTATTTCCTCTGCCCTTCTTTCCCTAGCGGTCTTCCATTTTTTTTTTTTTCGTTCCCTCTCTTCTTACGTTTTCTCAACATCGTTTGTTTTTAATTTTTAAATCCTACCTCCTTTTGATTTTTCTAATTTTGTTCCTCAACTTCCCGCTCTAACAAGCAACCCATACTGCCTTTCTTTCCTCCAAGCTTCTTCCTGCCCTGTCTGTCTGTCCGTCTGTCTGTCTGTCTGTCTGTCTGTCTGTCTGTCTGTCTGTCTGTCCGTCTGTCTGTCCGTCCGTCCGTCCGACTGTCTGTCTGTCTGTCTGTCTCTCTCTCTCTCTCTCTCGTTTTTCCCGTTGCAGTATCATATTCTGCTTAATTACCCTTCACTTTTACTTACAATCTCTCTCTCTCTCTCTCTCTCTCTCTCTCTCTCTCTCTCCTCTAGCATTCAGTTCCAACTGCCCCACCCCATTTTTCCCTCCGTTCTTCCTCCTTTTTCCTTTATTTTTCAGCGTTCAGTCACTTTCACCAATCTCGCCCTCATCGCTACCTCGTTTCTCTACCTTCCTACCTTGATTCCTTCCGCTTTCCTTCCTTTACCCCTCCCTTCCTTCCCCCCTCTCTCTCTCTACACAGTCCTCCCCCCCTCCTCCCCTACATCTCTCCCTCAGTGCGTCTCTTCTTCCCTCACATTTTCCCACCATTGCCTCCGCCGTAACTCAGGCACAAGGAGGAACTATTACACAACACCATGGCAGCACGGATCACCTATGGTATGACGGAGAGAGGGAAAAAATGGTGATTGAGGTGTGGAAGGAGAGATGGAGTGACGGATGGAGGGATGGAAAGAAGGGAAAAGAAATATGGAATGAATAGCGGGAGGAGAGGAGAAACTGACAGACCAGGGGACCAAGATAAAGCAACAAAGAAGGATTGATGGCAAAGTTAAAAAAAAAAAAAAAGGTAAGGTAGAGATTTAACTGTGGAAAGAGGGAAGGAAGTGAGATGGAGGAGGGATCGATGGAAGAAGGAAAACGGAAAAAGAGAGGGATAAAAGCAAGACTGGAGGAGGTGAGAGATTGAGATATGTAGGATGTCTCATATTAACAGATGGATGAATGAAAAGAGAAAAAGGGAGACGAAGGAATGGAGGGAAGGGAAGAGGAAAGGAAGGAGAAAATGGCAGACGGAAGAAGGGAATAAGAGAAACTAACAGAAGGAGTGAAGAAGGAGAGAAGCTAACAGAAGGAAGGAGGTATAGAGAAATAGGAGAGGAAGAGAAAGGGAAGGAGGGGTGGAGCGAAGAGAGGAAAGAGACTGACAGATGGAACTCTCCCATGACAGCGGGAACACAGCCAAATGTCTCTTCAAAGTTCAAGTTACTGTAACATTATCTTGCTTTAAAAAAAAAGTCACAGGAGAGCAGTCGTTCACCAAATACTTAATACCCTGCAGAGAAGTTCCAAAGAAGTTCAAATGATAGAGATTAATCTATATACTGTATTCATGTGTATTCACCATCAGCATCAACAGAGCAGCTCTATAATTTTATATTAATTTTGTGTATTAACCTGAACGCGTTTAGCATACGAGCCTTAAAGGAAACTTTCTGGAATAAAAAAGAATATCGTGACCAGATCCTGCTTCTAGTTAGTCTAACTGGGTTAACGTTAAGCATAGGTGACGAGGTAGTAACTAGAGGTGTTTTATGTACATTGTTCCTTTTAGCTCTTGGCGATGTTGTTCAGCTTATAGGAGGCCTCATTGTGCATTGTGAAAGACAGTTATCTAATAATTTATATGTATCTAACTTTTTATAATATCTATCAACTGATATATAAGTCTGTGCATATATATCTACATGACTATATCTATATGTTATCTATGTCTAACTTAATGAAGGCTACATCATGAGGTAACGAACGTTCAGTACTAAATGTCTCTCATAAGGTGATTAAAACCAGCCCAAGATGGCGTGATTAAAATGAAAAGACGTCACCGTAATTAACTCGTTAACCGGAATATAGTACGAGTCTCGGATGCTTCGAATTTCTTGATTCGTGGAGACAACTGAGCCCAGTCAGTCGGATTAGATGTTTTTATTTTACAGTTGTTATCTGCAAATGATTTTAATAACCATATCAAAGACTTAGAGCTGAGGGACTGATGGTTGTATCAGCAAAACTAAAAAACACGAAGGTCCGAGACATCTCGAAATTTTCACAGTAATTTGTGGAACAATTATGTGGTCAGTCTGCATCCCACAATACATAGTGCAGCCAGCAACGATACTAAGGTGTTAGACGTTTTTTACCGTTGTCCAGTGCTTCAGAAATACTGATAAAATCTCGAGACTTGACCAAACCTTCGCACTCTCACTATAATTATATGACCCTTAGATGTGGCCGACAGTAACCCCTTCAGTGTGAGGTAAAAAAAAAAATACCATGTTGATGAGGTTAATGAAGGTCACACCAAAATCGATATTTTTTCTTGTCTTACCCTCACCTGTTCCAACAAATCTGGATAAATCTGAATAAAAATGCTAAAGTTGACCTTGTTAGGTCAAGCTTTTACCAAGCCCTGTGACCCTGAAATACTGTTTTCAGAAACAACAGAACAACTCGCTACCTGGCCCTGAACACCTCCACACTGTTGAGTGAATATCAGATAAAAATGTAATTTTGCACACACACACACACACACACACACACACACACATACGCACGCACGCGTGCACGAACTCGTTGAGCAAAACCTAACACCTGCTCTCGCATCGCAGGCACGGGTGTAATAATGCGTCAACGGACTGAGTAATACAGTAGCTTCCTCAGGGTCTAAAGAATACAACTTTAGACCTTGAGCTTTCTGTACGGTGACGTCCTTACACCTGTGCTTGTTAAGCAAAAACGGATGACGTGTTTTGCTGGGGTGGATCCTGGTTTTGGCTGTTGGAAGAGAGTCGGGAACGACCACTCTTCATCCAGACAGGGGGAATGTGAGCCTGGCTGCCAGTCAGTCTACCTCGTTTATTTATTTTTGGAAAGTGTCAGTGGGTGGGAGGAGTGTAAAATATTACGGAAAATGTTTGAGTTTAATGACAGGCGGGATGCTCAAGCCAGGAAGAAATGGATTCGAGTAGGAATGAAAAGGTAAAAAAACGATAACAATAGCAATAGTAATAACAACAACAACAACAACAACAACGAGGAGGAGGAGGAGGACAGTGTAATATCCTATGATCAATCCGCCTCCAATACCCTCGCCATCTTTTGCTTTGCTTTAAGGAAATTGTTGGATTATACTGGATTAGCCTTACGTCTTTTATTTCCAAGTCTGGACCTGGTGACTGGTTCAGTAATCGGCCTTTTGTTAAGCTGTTGTGAGGCAGGAAAAAAACGAAGTGAACGAAAGGTGATGAGAGAGAGAGAGAGAGAGAGAGAGAGAGAGAGAGAGAGAGAGAGAGAGAGAGAGAGAGAGAATGAATCATTAACTCGCTGATTTTTTTTTTCCTTCCGTTACGCTAACTTACGCAGAGAAGTAGCGTTTAGTACTACAGGTGTTAATGAAGGCCACACCTTACCTCCACGGCTCAAAGTGTCTCCTACGCTGAATAAAATCGAAGGACCAATATGATGAGGCAGGAATAAAAATAATCAACTGACATTAAGGATGATTTTTGTTCCGGTCCTCATCATATTGTTCCTTCTGAAACAGATTCACCAAAAATGTACCCTGATGAAGACAATCGTCTGGAGACGGCAAACCTAATAAAAGGCATTTCCGAAATAACAGGGTTAAGGAGGAGGGTTTGGAAGCCTCCTAAACTCCCAAGAAGTTCCCAAACCCTCGAGAAGCTCCCAGACTCCCGAGAGGCTCCCAGACTTCCTAGAGGCTCCCAAACCCTGAGAGGTTCGCAAACCCCGAGAGGCTTCCAAGCTCCCGAGAGGCTCCCAAACCACCAAAAGGCTCCCAAACCACCGAGAGGCTCCCAAACCATCGAGAGGCTCCCAAACCACCGAGAGGCTCCCAAACCACCGAGAGGCTCCCAAACCATCGAGAGGCTCCCAAACCTCCTAGAGGTTCCCAAGCTCCCTAGAGCACAATCCAGAACCTAACTCTTGTGTAACGTGAATAACACGCCTTGGCGGTGACACGAGTGAGTTTCTGAAGGAACTGATGGTCAGTTTCCCAACTCCTGCACAGAGGTCTTTGTGCAACTGAATAAAGTCGTCCGAGGCAAATAATACAATCTACGGACAGTATTCTCGTCGATTAAGGAAGCTCCCTAACACTTTTTCCTAAGCGATTTATATTTCTCATTACACCTTCCTGTCCTACTCTGAGTCCTATAAACTCTTCAGGCATTGCCACACTCTGCATAAATAACGTTGGCTAAATAAGGATGTTAACTATGTACATCCAAAAATAAATCGCTAAGGAAGAGATGCTACGGAGCCTCTATACCTAGCGAGAATACAGGTCTAAGGGACGTAGAGATGCTGATAAACTTTCAAGCTGTTCTGTCCCCTTCACACATTAAGATTTCCCTTAAGCTCAATAAAATCGTCGGTAGATGATGAAAGGAAAACGTAAATCGCGTAGTGAAGCCAGAATAAAACAAAAAATTAGTCCTGGAACTGAACTGGTTAAAAGTGATCAAGAATCTGGGTCACTAAATTAAACTTTGAAACCACTGGGAACTTGTGAGATATTCAAGAAAGAAGGCGTAGGAGGCGTTGGGAATTAGATAATAGGAGTGTGTGTGAAACTGAAGGAGGGACGTGGGAAGCGAAAGAGCGACGTGGGAAGTGAAAGAGGGGCGTGGGAAGTGAAAGAGGGGCGTGGGAAGTGAAAGAGGGGCGTGGGAAGTGAAAGAGGGGCGTGGGAAGCGAAAGAGGGACGTGGCAAGTGAAAGAGGGACGTGGGAAGTGAAAGAGGGACGTGGGAAGTGAAAGAGGGACGTGGGAAGTGAAAGAGGGACGTGGGAAGTGAAAGAGGGACGTGGGAAATGAAAGAGGGACGTGGGAAGTGAAAGAGGGACGTGGGAAGTGAAAGAGGGACGTGGGAAGTGAAAGAGGGGCGTGGGAAGTGAAAGAGGGGCGTGGGAAGTGAAAGAGGGGCGTGGGAAGTGAAAGAGGGACGTGGGAAGTGAAAGAGGGACGTGGGAAGTGAAAGAGGGGCGTGGGAAGTGAAAGAGGGGCGTGGGAAGTGGAAGAAGGACGTGGGAAGTAGAACTGAGGGCGCGGGGAGTGAAAGAGAGGGGTGGGAAGTGGAAGGGGGCATGGGAAGTGGAAGGGGGCATGGGAAGTAGAAGAGGGGCATGGGAAGTGGAAGAGGGGCATGGGAAGTGGAAGAGGGGCATGGGAAGTGGAAGAGGGGCATGGGAAGTGGAAGAGAGGCATGGGAAGTGGAAGAGGGGCATGGGAAGTGGAAAAGGGGTGTGGGTAATGGAAGAGAAGCAAGTAAAAAAAAGGGGGGGAGGGGGAGGTGACAAGTTGACGATCGTGGAATTCACATACATAGAACTTCGTTTAATTGCGTAGAAAGAAGTGGATTTCATGTTATTACCGCATTATTATTGCAATTTTTCTTCTTCTTCTTCTTCTTCTTCTTCATCTTCTTCTTCTTATTATTATTGTTATTATTCATCCATCCATCATCCAATCCTACGCTGCCCCATGAGAAGCGTAGGAGCCCGGGGCTAGGCAAGTTGGTCCTGACATTTATGATGAGAGTGACCAGCCTCACTCATCCGTGAGTGGCAATACTTGAACAGTAACTCCAACAATCCCTTGGATATACAGTAAACCTTCACCGGCTCAATCCGATTGGAGTGCCGCAATTACCCAGTAAACCACCAGGTGCCGTAATTTGGTTATATGGTTACCACCTAGCGTAGTAAAAGGTTTCCTACTGTACAGCAAACCATTTAGTTTGTCACTCAGTGTACAGTCACCCATAGGAGGAAGGGACTGGAAAGAATGAAAGAAAGAAGGACAAAAAAGGGAGTGTAAAGTCACCCGTAGACAGAAGGACGAGGAAAGAATAAGGTAAAGAAAGACAGAAAAGGAAGAAAGGAAAGGAGGGAGGGGAGGAAAGGGCAAACACCTCAGAGCAGTACTATATCGAGTGATTGGATGGTGAGCGCCCCCACCTACCACATACGCTCCCACCTACCACATTATTACTATTGTTATTATTACTATTATTAATGGTAAGTGGGAGTGCTCACCATCCACTCACTCGATGTAGTGCTGCTCTCGGATGATTGTCCTTTCCTCTCTTCCTTCTATCTTTCCTTCCTTCCACTTCTGTCTTTCCTTCATTCTTTCCTCTCCCTTCTGTCTACGGGCGACTCGACATCGATTGACAAGCCAAATGGTTTCCTGTACACCAGGAAATTATTTACTACGCTGGGTGGTAACCATTTAACCAAATTGTGGTGCTTGGTGGTTTAGTGGGTATTTAAGGCGCTACAATCGGACTGAGCCTGGGCAGGTATATATTCGAGGGGTGGTTGGGGTTTATTGCTCGTGTAATGCCACTCAGGGATGAGTGGGGCTGGTCACTCTCATCTTAATTGTCAGGACCAACTTGCCTAGCCAGGGCTACTACGCTCCTCATGGGGCAACAGAGGATTAGCTGATGGATGGATGGATTACTATTATCATTAACAGTATTATTATCATCATCATCATCATCTTTATCTTAGTTTTTGTTGTTTTATATATTCAGCTCACGGCACTACTTTGATTGTTCCTCCAGACCCAGGAGTCCTTCCAGGCACCTTCAGTTGATGGAGGTAATATGATTTGCATGCCAACACTTTTTTTCCCTCTCTTCTGGTCTACTCGAGGTACAGCAGCCCACCTACGATGCACATCAGGTGCGTCGTGATGTGGCACTTGCACACTATTCCTCTTGTGATATGATAGGGATATCACATATTAATCTGATGTTCGGTATCAGTAGAGTTATTTTTTGTGCGGGTTTTTATATATCGGTGATAGTGATGTCGAATTCAAATCCTCCCACTGTTCCCCGCAATAAGTAGGGAAGAACATGAGGCCACATGAGGCCCAGTCGCCGCTCAGTCTACTCCACCACCACTTCCCTGCACATGAGTGCTGTTTGCCCACCGCACTTCTCCACAATGATGAAACTCATTTAATACGATATACTGACAACAGTAAGGGTCCTTATGACACGTCAGTGTGTTTGGTCATTTGTTTTTCTGGGAGTAAGGTGTAGAAAGAAAATGAACTGGTAATTATTTTACTTACCCGTTATTGTACAATGTAATAAAAAATCATTAAGTTAAAAAGGCGTTAATAGTATGGTTTCATGGTATTCTAGTTAATACGACAATTATTTTCCATTTTACTTTAACTGAACTTTTATTTCAAAAAAATTAAAGGCAAATTTAGGTTTTAATGTCAACATGAACTAAACCTGTATTAGTACATCCCACGATGATCAAGGTGAGATGAAAATGTCTCTAACCTCTTAATGGAAGCTGGTAAACTAATAAGAGTCTTGATCCTGGATATCGCTGGTAAGCTTCTCCAAACGTGGCATAGTCGTGGACAATTCCATTTTCAAATCATGTTCAGGCTGCAACCTATTCCTGCTTTCTCTTTTGAGGACAGGCAGAGCATAGCGCACTGGTTCGCTCATATGCGAAATGGCCTTCATCTGAGATAATGTGATTGGCAGTTTGCTTAACTCTTAACAATTTCATTAGAATTATACGCAAGTACAAAAGTCGCCGGCTTAATATCAGTTTTTACTAACAACTTCAGACACCCCTACACAATAGTTGGCTGTGTTTTTATGTAGCTGAGAATCCAACAAACGCTGGTTTTCAATAGAAAGATGTAACAGATAAGTTGGCATCATCTCCGATTCGAAAACTGAACACACATATTTTGATATCTTCGGGGGCTCTCTGACCCCAGCGAAAATGCTTAGCAACCCCAAGGTTAAGAAACACTACTTGGGTTGCCCTCGAGGAAAAAAAAAAAAAAAAAAAAAAAAAAGCATTCTATCGGGTGTCCATGCCCAGTAACAACGTCTCTTCTAACAACACACCACCAATCTCCTTTACATACTCTCGCGCTTACCCTCCCACTTCGTTCTCGGTCTCCCATACCTCTTCCCCTTCCCAACTGACAATAATATAACCATAAGTACCGGCACTACATCCCAATCAATCCTTCCCTTCATACACTGGAACTCCAACCTGTGACACGAGAAATATTAGTACAATATTAACTGCTTAAGTATAATGGCGTATTAATTTCGTTATAGGCTACAGTATTCTTCCGACATCAAGAAGATATTATGCGGGTAAGGAGAGTGGTCTCGCAATGAAGGGATTAATGCAGGCTATACCTAACCCTTCCGGTTCCAATAGTCTTTCCTACGCTGAATACAAGAATGGGTAAAAACTAATATAATGAAAAAAAAATAATAATAATAATCGTAGTGGAGTTGATGTGGAAAGTTACATTTTCTTGGTACGTAGAAAAAGTGGTGTTTGGGTGTTTGCATAGTAGTGTGGAAAACCGAAGAGAACCGGGAAATATAATACAGCATTCTAGCAAACAGCAAAGCAGCGTGGGAGAACAGAGTAGCGACGAGAACCAAAATCTTTCTTAGGAACTAGTAATGACAGGTGGAAAATTGTAGAGTTCAACATTGCAGAAAAATGTGGGAAATGTTAGCATAGTGTGGAGAATTATAGATTGGCATGGAAAATATTAGAGACCCGTAAAACACGTAGAGTGGCTTGGGGACATGGCCGAGAAGCGTGGGAAATGGCAGGGTACCGTGGGAAATGGGATGGTATAGTAGCGTGGGATTTTGTAGCATTGGTAAATGTGGAGTGGCTTTGGATTTTGTAGGGTAGCGTGGGAAATGGAATGGTAGAGCAGCGTGGGAAATGATAGTGTAGAAAATGGCAGGGTTGTGTGAGGTATGGCAGAGCAGCATGGGAAATGGTTGAGTACCATGAGAAATGGTATGGACAAGTAACCTCGGAAATGGTATGGTAGAGTAGCGTGGGAAATGGCAGAATAGCGTGGGAAATGGCAGAGTAGCGTGGGGAATGGCAGTGTGGGAAATGACAAAGTAGCGTGGGAAATGGGAGAGTAATGTGGGAAATGGCAGTAGTGTGGGAAATGACAGCAGTATGGGAAATCCAGCGTAGTGTGGGAAATGAGAATGGTGTCGGAAATCGCAGAGTAACGTGGGAAATGAAAGAGTAGTATGGAGAATGGTATAATAGTGTGGGAAACGGCAGAGTAGTGTGGGAAATGGCAAAGTAGTAAGGAGAAATATCAGACTATATAGTGTGGAAAATGGGAGAGGAGCGTTGGGAGTTGCAAAGAAAAGAGGGAACTGGAAATGTTCAAGTACCGTGAAAAAGAATAATAATGTGGGAGATGTTCAAAGCAGTGTCATGAACTGGAGGGTAGCTTAGGATGCCACAGATCAATGAGAAGGAGCCAAAAAAAGGCGCTCGAGAACGTAGTGGGAAATTGTAAAAAAGTAACGCTGAAAATCGTAGAATGGCGTAGACGTACAATATAGTGTAGGTGTGTGGAACATGGCGCGGTAACGTGGGAAGCCGAAGCCTATCTTGGCAATTGGGGAAAAAATACACACACACACACACACACACACACACACACACACACAATGGGACGTCGTAAAGAGGCGTTGGATAAGGAAGTGCAGCGTGGGAAATGTAGAGGTATGAGGGATCGAAGAGTGGTGTGGAAAATGGTATAGCTGCTGGGATAACAATACGGAGGTGAGTACTATAGAATACCGTGGGAAATCGAATGACAGCGTGGGAATGCGATTGTATGGACGATAGGGTGTGGTAGGAACAAAGTGTGTGTGGAACGCTGTGGTAATGAAGAACAGAAGCATGAAAAACCGTATGGAAGCTATGGATATCACGAGTAACGGGGAATACAAATGTAGCGTGGGTAATGGTAGTGTTTCGTGCGATATAGTACTACACCAGTACTTTTGTATTGTGACAAGTATTGCATGGATAATTGCCGAGAATCAGGAAATAAGACTTTGCCGTGGAAAACAGTAGCTTACCGTAGGAAATACTAGCGTACCATGAATAACGGTAAAGTACCGAGAGAATACTATTGTACCATAGGAAACAGTAGTGTACCTACTGAAATAATGGTGCAGCGTGGGAAAGTGTACTGTCGGAAATCGTATGCAGCGTGGGACTCTGTGATGTGAACAAGATTGAGTGTGAAGATGTATATGTGTCAGATATTCCAAAATAGCATGGAAAACGAAAACCCTCGTGAAGAATGATATTAGCACAGTATGTGAAATTATCGAGTATCATGGAGAATGTTAAATCAAGAACTATCATAGGAAATACGAAAGAAGCGTGGGATGCTGTCCAGTACCGTGAGACAAACGAGAAATATCATGCATAATAGAGCAGCATGGAAAACACTAATGGGTGCGAGTGGGTGTGTGGAGGTAAAGGATAGTGAGACGTCAAACTTTAGCACTGGAGGCCCAAAATCTTTATTAGAAACCATATACAAGCGTGAAATATCGTAAGACAACTTGATAGAACAAAACAACTGCACTGGGAAGTAAAGAATGGCGTTGGGAAGCCGTAATGTTGCGTGGGAAATGGTAGTGTTTATGTGATGACGTGGGAGGATAAAGGTGTGTAGGACGGGACGGGGGCCAACTGTTACTGAAATTGAATGACAGCAGGATTAGAAAATGTATAGCCTTGCTTTTTCACTGGCAGCTATTTACATACATTCATCCTCGCCCCATGACTCTATCTCTGTCACTGTCTCTGTCTGTCTGTCTCTCTCTCTCTGGGGGGGGGGGGTTGAACTGTTTTAACTTTTCGCTCTTTTATTTTCACTGTCCCCGGACGACTAAAACTAGCTTAATAAAATCCGCGAAACATCTTTGTGTGTGTGTGTGTGTGTGTGTGTGTGTCTGTGTGTGTGTAAGAGTCGAGTTTAATGCAGGTCCCCGAATGCATGAACTGCTGGGAAAGCAGCGATGTGGAAGACACAGAATTTATCCAACAGCCTGGCCACCTAATGCATCGATCTCGCGTATTCTAACTTCAAGTCAGATATGTTGAGCAATTTTTTTTTTTTTTTTATAAATAACAGAACGGAGGAAGGAAAAACAAATGAGTAAAACAAAAATAATCCTTACACCATATTACTGGTGTCCTGTGTTCATAAAATATCTGTAACAGTTAGACTTGAACAGTTGTGGGTTGAAATTAGGAGGGAAACAGCTCTGGGGAAGCGAGTTCTAGAGAGATGCAGTTCGGCGAATGAAAGAATTCTGATAGGCAGAAGTTCTGCAATAAATCTGAGTGACATTCCAGTCACGAGCGCTACCAGATGCCCGTGTAGCACGACGGAAGGCATGGAGAGGTGGCAATATGGACGCAACTTCGTCTGAGCATTTGCCAAAAAAATATCTGTAAAATAATGCAAGGGAGGCAACATTCCTTCTTACTTGCAGGGGAGGTAGTTTATACGTAATGGCAGGGTTGTAAGTGCTTCTAACAGCTTTGTTCTGAATTTTGTCTAGTTGTCTTAAAACAACCTCTCCACAACCATTCCACAAGGGTGAGCAATATTCAGACTGATAGTGCACATGACTCTTATAAATCATAGCTAACTGCTCATTGGCGAAGAAGTTACGGACTCTGTACAATAATCCAAGTTTTTTGAGGCGGTTTTAGCAAATGATCTGACATGAGAGGTCCAGGTGAGGGCACTGTTAAGTGAGACGCCAAGAATTTCAATACTTTTGGAGATGGGAATATTAGTAGCACTGAAGGTAATGTACGAATCTGGCAATATCTGTCCATTAGTAAATTGTATATATTTAGTTTTACTAGCATTAAAAGAGACAAAGTTGTTTTGTCCCCATTCACTGATTGTAGATAGATCTTGATTTATGGAGGTGGCTGTACTGCATTGAGAGGTGGAGATATTAGACTTTGTAAATGGGTGTGTGAGTGTGAATGAACTATGTAGTGTTGAGTCATCTGCATATGAGTGAATGGGATTGTGGGTGACAAATAAGAGATCATTAATACGAACCAGAAATAGGGTTGGCGCCAGAACTGATCCCTGCGGCACGCCGGCGTTAACTGAGTGGAAATTGGAGTATACATCATCTACTTTTACTCTTATTTTCCTGTCACTAAGATATGAAGAAATCAAAGGAACAAAAGACGTTAGTCCATAGCAAGGGAGTTTGGACAGCAAGGAATGGTGCCATACTCTGTCGAAAGCTTTAGAGATATCAAAAGCTACTGCATGAGTTTCTCCAAAAAGATCAATTGACTGATGGATGGTATGAGTTAAGAGATTGAGTATGTCAATGGTGGATCTTTCGTGGCGAAAACCATATTGTCTATCACTAATTAAGTTGTTCGATTCAAGATGTTTAACAATGTGCTTATTAATTTAAATTTCAAATACCTTCCCAAGAGAAGATGTGACAGCTATTGGTCTGTAACTGGAGGGGTCAAACGAATTCCTTTCTTCGGAACTGGGTGGATATTGGCTTCTTTCCATGAATTTGGGAATAAAGAAGAACATATGCATAGTCTGAATAATTTAGCTAGGACAGAGGCAGGTTCAGGGGAACACTTTTTTAAAACAATTGGCGGAATTCCATCTGGGCCTGGAGCTTTGCGCCACCGACTCCACCGCCCATGAGTTACTGTGTTTCTTTTATTGACCGCACAGTGCATTGGAATGTACAGTCGTCTCCACTTATAGGTACTACAGAAGGTGGCGTGTTGGAGGTCGTATGTGACAATATACTTTTACTCTAACTTGGCCTAAAATTGCCATCTCTCCATCTTGAATACCGAGCTGTGGCCATAGATTAAGACTAGAATACGGTGCTAGTCATGAAGTGCTATGGAAAGAATGCAGAGCCGTAGTATTATGTTATTCTGTCACTGAGCTACGTGATATGAGCTGCTAAAAGACGAAAATCTGGGCCAAATTAAAGTGAAATGAGTACCATATATCTGTTTACATCTCACATCTACTAAACTGGCACAATATCGTTATAGTGGTCAGATCATAGTAGACGTGAGAGGTAAACAAATACCCTGGTGCTACATAAGACTCCAAGCACACCACTTCCTGTAGTACTTACAAGTGGAGTCGATTGTGCCCCTGATAGTTAAATATCTTTAGCACGGTGACGCCATTATAATCTTATCAAGCAACCACTATACGAATACATTAACTTGGGAAGGATCTGTAGTAGTTAATTTGTAAATGAAGACTTCATGTACCCCCTCCACAGTAGTTTGCACAGTCTCCCCCAAACTACATACAGTATTCGCCTGGTGTTATTATCAAACCTACGTAATCACAGGGAACGGATTAATACTGTCTGGTATCTGTATCTGTCTTTACCTGTCAATATTAAGTCCTTTGCATGACAGGACCTTTTCTCGGAGGGAGAGTGATAGCCAGAACAGACCCTTTCTCATGCTGACCCGTCGAAGTGTTCTAATGGTTACGTTTGTGTGCATCATAGTCTGCATAACCCATGGCTACAATCGACAGGGTGCTAATGAAGTATTGGAAAGAGTATACTATTAGCACCCGCTTTAAATGCCCGCCATGGTTTGGTTTCGAGCCCCTGACTTGGAGCATACCCATCGCTATTCGAGTACTATACCGATCGTGCCAACGCAGCTTGAACCTATGCTAAAACTAAACAGTCGAACTCATGAGAACTGGGAGGTATCAGATTCGTAACTTTTTTTTTTTCTTTAAAACCCGAGACCAAAGAATTGCTGACCAATTTACACTTTCAAAGCTTGAGGTATTTATATCAAGGGTTGTAAGGTCAACTCTCTTGACATACATTTCATCATCAACATAATCATCATCATCATACAAACTTATTTGCCTTCAAAGAGATGGAATGAGGTATACAGAAGTAAAGAGAAATCACAACCTTGAAAGAATTATCAAACATCAAGTTCAGGAAAATGGGTTTCTTAATCAATCTTTTATGCGTAGCGGTAAATAATACGAGCAAGTGCAATGGTGATAATGACATTGCTGATGATGGTGATAATGAGGATGGGGGTGATAATGGAAAATGACAGCGCAAAACCTGGATAAACATCAATCAGAGTGTAAAGTAAAATGGGTCATTCATCGAGTCACACACAAAAATAATGAAAAATGATGTAAAAACAGCTAAAAAGGGAGATAATAAATAATAAATATCAGTGAAAATAAGTAGCTTTACACAGGATTCGTACACTCATATATGAAAGAGATATATAGTATTTAGACGGAAAACTTGCAGTACGTTACCATGAACATACTCGTATGGAGATCAAAGGCACATGTGTACCAGTACATGGCCAGGCTATTCATGCGAGAGCGCTTCATCATAGCCGCTAAGTGACAAGGATCAGGATTGCAAGCACACACACACACACACACACACACACACACACACACACACACACACACACACACTAAATGATATATCGTACATGGATTTAACAAGATAACCTAATGTATTTAAACCAAGGCGCTGGATAGGTTGCTAAAATTAAGAGGAAAAAGGACACTAAGAAAACAACATCACGTTTTAATCGAACAGTCCGATACTAGCACTGAAAACATATAAGGCAAGATGTTGGATTCTGAGAGTGAAATAACCGCCTGTTGCATTGTGTGGATTATGTCGGACAAATTGCTTTGAATTTGCACCTTCCCTTTAGCCAACTGCGTTGGTCTAAATCGGATGAAAACTCTGAGTTACACTTCACAGACATACAGACTGGCAGCGAGACAGATAAGCCTCCGCCACCCCCCTCCCCCCCCAATAAAAATGCGATACAACACACCCTCCGAATTGTGGCATATGCAGGTGTGCAAATATTGCGCACAGTGGATAAACTGACTGATGTACGCATCACAAGGCAAAGTGCAAAAACCACACATTTTCCACAGCTTACGGTACCACATGCATACAATGTGAACAATATGTTTTAATAATAGGTTCTTCCTCCCTAATCCGTGAATCAGATCCCAGTAGGAAAAAAGATAAACAAGTAGACTCCTGGTAATCCTAACGCTTCTAATCTTCATTCAGCTCTGAGGTTCACCACATAAATACCGCACTGTATGAAAAGGCATAAGAAAGAGTCCACTCACACTCATTCCTATACCAATCCTGGCAGAAAACTTGAGAAATCGAGAAATTCAAGTAAATCTTCATACAGCTAAAATGGACACTACATGCACATAGTACAAACAAGGGAAAAAATGTAAATAACGTGCCTCATTTCCCAAAGGCTTTCGTTGGGGGGAAATGCATAAGGAAAAGCACGAACTTCTGGAGAATTATCACAATTTCAAAAGATATTTCGAGAAAGTACTTTTAAAACAAGTATTGAACACATTTTCCCTGCACTACATAATCGCTCAACCGGCAGAAAATATTAAAATGGATGGGAAATACTAGTAAATCATCTCACAGTTTGGCCTTTGCAATCCGATGACGAAATTATATTTCATTCTTGCTTTCTCCGGACAATCTTATTTAGCTTAAAGATATCTTGTACTGAAGGGAAAAAATTAGTTGTATTTAACCCCACAGTTTCGAAGACTCTACAGAGGTAAATATGGTGGCCTGAACTTATCCAGATTAAATAAAGAGGTTCCTGACATGATGAGCTTAATGTTGCATCATCAATAGCTACACAGTTTGAACATAAAAATAGTTCAGATAGTTCGTTCCTCCTTTCCCTAATCCGTTAATCTTATCCCCGCAGGAAAGCATGAAAAAAATGTCAAGGTATACATAAATTTTCACCCCCGCAAATCTTGACGAAGCTTAAAAGAGCATCAAACATACACAGACAAAAATAGTGTTTAGCTTATAAAATCACTGCACTCACTCAACTCTCCACTGGCATGAAAAAATGAGAAAACACAGAAAATACACACAAATCTCTACACACAGATGACAACAAAATGCATGAAAAACAACTGACCTTTAAATCGCAGTAAAGGGGTTGGTCTGCGTGTACAATGTCGCCGTAATCTGTGGGGATGAAACAGGGAGTCAGTAGAGATATTTTTGTGGGAGAATAATATTTGGTGCTGAGAGAGAGAGAGAGAGAGAGAGAGAGAGAGAGAGAGAGAGAGAGAGAGAGAGAGAGTGTGTGTGTGTGTGTGTGTGTGTGTGTGTGTGCGTGTACTGCTTTATAATGCAAATGATAACTAAACAATATATAGTATGTAAGGAGCTTTATATATTTGGGTTAAACTCATCACTTCCATGACGTGCATGACATGGTTTTTACATGTTAGTCTTGCTGTCTCCAAGCGATTCTATTTTTTGTAAGAGAATCTCGATCTGTGGGTTACATATAACTCATAAACCTCCTTCCCTATGAGACGACTCTCCCAAGTTGAGTAAAGTCACCTGGTACTAGCGAGAATGAAATTAAAAGTACCCCATCACACTAAGGAGGCTCAATCTCGACTTTATTTCCGACTTGGTTCTCTTGCTGCCACTATTGTTTATAACGCTATGATCTTTCTCTGAAACTTATAAGTGTCTGACTCACCGACAAAAAGGAACAATGACTAAGAGAGGTTTGTCTGTTTCAGGTAAAGTGGTAAAGCCCGGAAACTCACACTGGCGGCAGTTTTCTGAGGCTCCCCAACAGCGGTCACACACAACGTCTACAGAAGGTCAGGGCTGCAGGTGCCATCACGAGCAAAAGTTCGGCGATAATCCCTCCTGCCAGTATTGTGTCCTGCCTTCCATAGTTCCCATTCCTCCACCAATATCACACAACATTCTCACTTCCCACACACTTTTTATTGTGTGCTTTGTATTCGTATTATAATTATAGAATGATGTAATTTAACACCTTGCATCACTAAAGTCGACAGGAAGGTGTCGGCGAACTTTTGATTTTGATAGTACATTCGAACTTAAAAAGTTCCTGGTATATATACTCGTACGTGAACAATCTGTCACTGTAAACACTGAAGGAATGCTTCAGTTTCACGGTAGTCTGACCACTATGAAGAGATTCTTAAGCCATTAGTTTGATACACACCGACTTTCAGAATAATATTCTGCACAGTTTGATACCCACTGGACCACAGCTTTGTAATTTCAAGTGTTCAGTCAAAGAAACAGATATCATCCTAGTTCCGTCTGAATAAAATTTACAACTGGCGAAATGCAATGAAAACCCTACCTCTACTGGTGCGTGTTACAGATGGTTCGATTTTTTCCGCTATGTATTCGTCAAACATTGAGAAGATACTCGTGTCTCTGTAAAACTGTCCACATACAAAATAAAACTAATTTCCCAAACGATGGAGATGTCTGTCCTCCCCCTGATGGTCAACACACACGTCTTCACGAATGGGCCACACGGGTAAGAAGTTCGTAAAGAAAGAGATGATTGGAAGGAACAGAGTTTCAGCTGATGAATTTCTACTCATTAGAAACAATAAACCTGTATATTTATGGATGAAATTATGAACTTTAATTTGTGTTACCGTCATACACTGAAGTGAAAGATTTATGTATAATGTATTATAGTCGCTTCGTTAAACCACAAAAACAATTAGCGCTGAATGCTTGAGGTCACAGCAGAGGCTCAACCTGTGCCTGGAGCCAACACTATACTGTGTGTCAGTAGCATGAATTCAGCATCAACATGCGGCCCAAAGCGTTAACCAGGACAATTATCAGCTTATGTCAATAAAAGCAGCAAGACGATCTTTAGTGGCAGATCTGGTTTTCCAAGAGGCCGGAGGGGATGGCAAATGATGGCACAGTGCAGAGGAGAGTCATGGGTCCGAATTCGCGTTGGTTATGGAAGCTCCCTAATACCTTTTCCTAAATGATTTATTTTGCTTATTACACCTTCCTGCCATCTTCTGTGTAACACAGATACTTTCAATATCACCAAACTCTGCGTGAGAAACGTACAAAAAGATATTTAATCATCCAAATCCAAAATTAAATCGCTAAGGATGAGGTGTTAGGGAACTCCCTTAACTGACGAGAATACGAGCCATGTAATGTTCCAAGCTGTTTCTTTAGATCATGGTTCCAAGCTGATTGGTGTCCCGGCGCGACGAGGTTAAGGAGGGTGTGGGGAGTGGAGGGTAGGAAGGGAGAGAGGGAGTGGAGGATAGGAAGAGGGAGAGGGAGTGGAGGGTAGGAAGGAAGAGAGGGAGTGGAGGGTAGGAAGGGAGAGAGGGAGTGAAGGGTGGTGTTAGGACTCCATATTATAATTACAAATCATAACAGATAGATAGATAAATAAATAGATAGACAGCTCTATGCGAGCCTGGGAATGGGAAATGATCTTGCAAGTTACACTGAGGAAAAGCTGACGACAGATTACGAAGTAGCCAGTCAGTTAGTTGTCAGCAATTCGCCAGGTGAACAAAGCTTTGTTGACCATACACACACATACACACATACTAACACACAGGCTTCTAGAACTTTCCAGTCACAGGAAACACACGTGATACGACTCCTGTTTCACCAGAATTTAGGAAAGAGAGCTCAGAAGGAAGCTAGCCATAGAACAGACATGTCGCAGGGAGAAGGGCTTAGCAACTTGAGAGAGAGACAGAGAGCGAGACAGGGAGATAGCTCCCGGGACTCTACTTTATACTTCGCTCTGTGTGAGAGACTTGTTAATATTTCCAAGACAAATAAAAATAGTTCCATACTATTCTTTACCTCTCCTTGTCATTGAATGACAAATGGGAAAGAAGATTATCTACTTACAAAGCTACTCAAGTATAACAACCGCTCGTCCACAAGTCTAATATATATATAACTTCTCTACAAGTAACTACAAAGTCTTTTATGACATTTGGTGGCAGCGAACGTATACGAACCTCGTCTACGAATCAACAGAGAATTCCTACAAAATATCAAGATTGAAAACAAAAAAATTCCTCTCACAACCAGCTCCTGACAGTATTCTCTCCAACCAGCCCCTTCCGTCTCCCGGATCATCACGCTGATGTAGAGGTGAAGAGGTCACAGGACGCCTTGCAAGTAGTTTAACAAAGTACTGATACAAACAATCTTGAAATTTCTACGACGAACCAACGAATTACAACCATCTACAATCAACTACAAGTAACAACTCTACGAGTCGTCTGTATAATCTTCTACACGCACCTACAAGTAGCGGCAGTCTTCATCCTACAACAAGTAAATCACAAGAAAAAAAGACCACGAATACCTCAAGTAAGAAAAACCAAACGAACAAACGAAGAGTGAGACACGACTCATAACTCATAACCACCAGACCTCACCCTCCTCTCTCTGCTACATCCATCCAACCCCCACTGCTTACGCAGGTGTGAAGAGGTCAAGACGACGAAGCAATTACCAAGTCCATATTCACAACTCATCTTACTTATCTTCACTCAAGTTACTAATCGCTACTCATTCATTCACCACAGCTACCAGTGTGGGAAGTCGACGTCATCCTGCGTGCTTGCTGAAAAGACGCCACGTCAGTCAACTCACCACCTACACCACCACTCACACCGTTTCCACCACGGTAAAAATTAGTGAGTTACATAGTTACTTCATTTATACATTACACAGTGATAGACAATAAGCTTCTGCACAAACATATAAAACGTGCTGTATAGTTACGGCTTAAATACACATACTTACTTCAGTTACCTGCATAACTCAAACACTAAATAATCACCAACAATAAATATTCTACACTGTATATATTCATTCATTTATTATAACATTTATTTACTACCAACGAGTGTTACTATTTATACCTACATAAAATACGTGTTTCATACATACAGCTATACATTATTATATCTACAAAGTAATAAAGAAAATATACCATCACAGTTACTCAGTGAGCGATTAAAAGAACTGTATTAAACATTTATTAATTAAAGCTACCTAGTGGAAACATATAAATTAAGTTACAAGGTAAACTAGAGAAAAAAAAAAAAAAATGGCCAACACAAATGACGTTAGCAAGAGTGAACATCTTCAACACAATCGTGAAGACAAAGATTTCCACACAATGCTGACACATATATTGCCCACGATGGGTACAAGTGAACAACAAGTCAGTGTATATAGTTAATACTGTATATAGTGTATACATATATTTTTTTATATATAAAATAACAAAATATGGGACTATATAATATCATTTTCAGTAATACCTGTGCAATATAAACTAAAGTTTAAAAAAGTATCCCAAGGAAATTAGCCAGTAATTATGCAACCTCGAGCAGCACCGAAAAAACGTAGGCAAACGAAGAAAAACAAACTATAGAAAATCAATACATACCAAAAAAAAAAAAAAGAAAGAAAGAAAGAAAGAAAAAGTAAGAGAGAAAAAAGAGAGAAATAGAGTAAGATCACATAACAAACAAATGAAAATAAGTGTAAGTGTTACTACATATGCCAAAATACCACATAAACTACAAACAAAAAAGCAAATTGTTGTCTCCACAAGCAAGTGGCATGGCACATCATCACTATCATCGACCGCAGCATGACCGGATTCATATGTCAGGACTGCAATAATTACAATTATGTAACGACAAACGATTGCATTATGTTACACTTGCTACAATTATGTAACTACAAACGATATGTAACAATTATGTATCTCCATATTATAATTATGTAACGACAAACGATTGCATTATGTTACACTTGCTACAATTATGTAACTACAAACGATATGTAACAATTATGTAACGACAAACGATTGCATTATGTTACACTTTGCCAATTATGTAACAGTTGCATTAACAAGATGTAACTTTTCTGTAACTTTAACTACAATTATAAGGCCAAGACACTTATGTAACAGTTGCATTAACAAAATGTAATTACAATTATAAGGCCAACACAATTATGCATTACCACAATATTATGTAACAATTCATAAAATATTAAAATTATGTATTATCACAATATTACTATAATATTATGTAAAGTCATACAACTATAGCACAATTCTGTATTGCCAGTATCATCATACAAGTTAGGTGAAATATTAAACATTACTAAAGTGATAACTCAATATGTAATGTATGACCTAGCAGTATTACCATTGCACAATTATATGTGTATGTCTGTTATACATACACATCTCACAAAATGTATACAACTTGTTTAAAATGTAATATTACTGAATAATTACTATTTACTATGAATATTATATGTATACAATATTCATACAATTATGTTACTTTTACAATATTATGTATTTCACTTAATTAGCTTATAAGTTCATTATAATGTGTATATAATATGTATTAATATGTTATGACTTTTAACTGTCGATGGTACGCCATTTTCGCGTGACCGAGCATATGTTAGGACTCCATATTATAATTACATATCATAACAGATAGATAGATAAATAAATAGATAGACAGCTCTATGCGAGCCTGGGAATGGGAAATGATCTTGCAAGTTACACTGAGGATAAGCTGACGACAGATTACGAAGTAGCCAGTCAGTTAGTTGTCAGCAATTCGTCAGGTGAACAAAGCCTTGTTGACCATACACACACATACACACATACTAACACACAGGCTTCTAGAACTTTCCAATCACAGGAAACACACGTGATACGACTCCTGTTTCACCAGAATTTAGGAAAGAGAGCTCAGAAGGAAGCTAGCCATAGAACAGACATGTCGCAGGGAGAAGGGCTTAGCAACTTGAGAGAGAGACAGAGAGAGCGAGACAGGGAGATAGCTCCCGGGACTCTACTTTATACTTCGCTCTGTGTGAGAGACTTGTTAATATTTCCAAGACAAATAAAAATAGTTTCATACTATTCTTTACCTCTCCTTGTCATTGAATGACAAATGGGAAAGAAGATTATCTACTTACAAAGCTACTCAAGTATAACAACCGCTCGTCCACAAGTCTAATATATATATAACTTCTCTACAAGTAACTACAAAGTCTTTTATGACATTTGGTGGCAGTGAACGTATACGAACCTCGTCTACGAATCAACAGTGAATTCCTACAAAATATCAAGATTGAAAACAAAAAAATTCCTCTCACAGCCAGCTCCTGACAAAACCAGCCCCCTCCGTTTAGCCGATCATCACGCTGATGTAGAGGTGAAGAGGTCACAGGACGCCTTGCAAGTAGTTTAACAAAGTACTGATACAAACAATCTTGAAATTTCTATGACGAACCAACGAATTACAACCATCTACAATCAACTACAAGTAACAACTCTACGAGTCGTCTGTATAATCTTCTACACGCACCTACAAGTAGCGGCAGTCTTCATCCTACAACGAGTAAATCACAAGAAAAAAGGACCACGAATACCTCAAGTAAGAAAAACCAAACGAACAAAAGAAGAGTGAGACACGACTCATAACTCATAACCACCAGACCTCACCCTCCTCTCTCTGCTACATCCACCCAACCCCCACTGCTTACGCAGGTGTGAAGAGGTCAAGACGACGAAGCAATTACCAAGTCCATATTCACAACTCATCTTACTCATCTTCACTCAAGTTACTCATCGCTACTCATTCACTCACCACAGCTACCAGTGTGGGAAGTCGACGTCATCATGCGTGCTTGCTGAAAAGACGCCACGTCAGTCAACTCACCACCTGCACCACCACTCACACCATTTCCACCACGGTAAAAATTAGTGAGTTACATAGTTACTTCATTTATACATTACACAGTGATAGACAATAAGCTTCTGCACAAACATATAAAACGTGCTGTATAGTTACGGCTTAAATACACATACTTACTTCAGTTACCTGCATAACTCAAACACTAAATAATCACCAACAATAAATATTCTACACTGTATATATTCATTCATTTATTATAACATTTATTTACTACCAACGAGTGTTACCATTTATACGTACATAAAATACGTGTTTCATACATACAGCTATACATTATTATATCTACAAAGTAATAAAGAAAATATACCATCACAGTTACTAGTGAGCGATTAAAAGAACTGTATTAAACATTTATTAATTAAAGCTACCTAGTGGAAACATATAAATTAAGTTACAAGGTAAACTAGAGAAAAAAAAAAAATGGCCAACACAAATGACGTTAGCAAGAGTGAACATCTTCAACACAATCGTGAAGACAAAGATTTCCACACAATGCTGACACATATATTGCCCACGATGGGTACAAGTGAACAACAAGTCAGTGTATATAGTTAATACTGTATATAGTGTATACATATATTTTTTTTTTATATAAAATAACAAAATATGGGACTATATAATATTATTTTCAGTAATACCTGTGCAATATAAACTAAAGTTTAAAAAAGTATCCCAAGGAAATTAGCCAGTAATTATGCAACCTCGAGCAACACCGAAAAAACGTAGGCAAACGAAGAAAAACAAACTATAGAAAATCAATACATACCCAAAAAAAAAAGAAAAGAAAGAAAAAGTAAGAAAGAAAAAAGATAGAAACAGAGTAAGATCACATAACAAACAAATGAAAATAAGTGTAAGTGTTACTACATATGCCAAAATACCACATAAACTACAAACAAAAAAGCAAATTGTTGTCTCCACAAGCAAGTGGCATGGCACATCATCACTATCATCGACCGCAGCATGACCGGATTCATATGTCAGGACTGCAATAATTACAATTATGTAACGACAAACGATTGCATTATGTTACACTTGCTACAATTATGTAACTACAAACGATATGTAACAATTATGTATCTCCATATTATAATTATGTAACGACAAACGATTGCATTATGTTACACTTGCTACAATTATGTAACTACAAACGATATGTAACAATTATGTATCTCCATATTATAATTATGTAACGACAAACGATTGCATTATGTTACACTTGCTACAATTATGTAACTACAAACGATATGTAACAATTATGTATCTCCATATTATAATTATGTAACGACAAACGATTGCATTATGTTACACTTGCTACAATTATGTAACTACAAACGATATGTAACAATTATGTAACGACAAACGATTGCATTATGTTACACTTTGCCAATTATGTAACAGTTGCATTAACAAGATGTAACTTTTATGTAACTTTAACTACAATTTTAAGGCCAAGACACTTATGTAACAGTTGCATTAACAAAATGTAATTACAATTATAAGGCCAACACAATTATGCATTACCACAATATTATGTAACAATTCATAAAATATAACAATTATGTATTACCACAATATTACTACAATATTATGTAACGTCATACAACTATAGCACAATTCTGTATTACCAGTATCATCATACAAGTTAGGTGAAATATTAAACATTACTAAAGTGATAACTCAATATGTAATGTATAACCTAGCAGTATTACCATTGCACAATTATATGCGTATGTCTGTTATACATACACATCTCACAAAATGTATACAACTTGTTTAAAATGTAATATTACTGAATAATTACTATTTACTATGAATATTTTATGTATACAATATTCATACAATTATGTCACTTTTACAATATGATGTATTTCACTTAATTAGCTTATAAGTTCATTATAATGTGTATATAATATGTATTAATATGTTATGACTTTTAACTGTCGATGGTACGCCATTTTCGCGTGACCGAGCATATGTTAGGACTCCATATTATAATTACAAATCATAACAGATAGATAGATAAATAAATAGATAGACAGCTCTATGCGAGCCTGGGAATGGGAAATGATCTTGCAAGTTACACTGAGGAAAAGCTGACGACAGATTACGAAGTAGCCAGTCAGTTAGTTGTCAGCAATTCGCCAGGTGAACAAAGCCTTGTTGACCATACACACAGATACACACATACTCACACACAGGCTTCTAGAACTTTCCAATCACAGGAAACACACGTGATACGACTCCTGTTTCACCAGAATTTAGGAAAGAGAGCTCAGAAGGAAGCTAGCCATAGAACAGACATGTCGCAGGGAGAAGGGCTTAGCAACTTGAGAGAGAGACAGAGAGCGAGACAGGGAGATAGCTCCCGGGACTCTACTTTATACTTCGCTCTGTGTGAGAGACTTGTTAATATTTCCAAGACAAATAAAAATAGTTCCATACTATTCTTTACCTCTCCTTGTCATTGAATGACAAATGGGAAAGAAGATTATCTACTTACAAAGCTACTCAAGTATAACAACCGCTCGTCCACAAGTCTAATATATATATAACTTCTCTACAAGTAACTACAAAGTCTTTTATGACAGTGGGAAGGGAGAGAGGGAGTGGAGGGTAGGAAGGGAGGGAGGGAGTGGAGGGTGGGAAGGGAGAGAGGGAGTGGAGGGTAGGAAGGGAGAGAGTGGAAGGTAGGAAGGAAGAGAAGGAGTGGCGGGTAGGAAGGGAAAAAAGGAGTGGCGGGTAGGAAGGAAGAGAAGGAGTGGAGGAGTGGAGGAGAGGAAGAGAGAGGGGGGGGCGAAAGAGGGTTAGACAGAGAAGAGGAGGCAAGAGAAAAGGGAGAGAAGGAGCGGGAGGAGGACAGAGATGTTATGGGAAGGGAGGTCAAGGGGTGCGATTGAATGCTCCCTCTCCCAGCAGCATATTCCGTGGCTCTGTCTTGAACCAGTTGTCTTCGTTGTTTTCCTTCAGACGTACGCAAATCAGGTTCAGAATAAAAGTTCACCGGAGAGAGAGAGAGAGAATCCTAACTCAGCAATACCTCCGCCTACTCACAAATGCCTACTTGCCAAACCTATTACACTTCTGGTGATCACGTACTTCATAAAGTTATCTAATTATGCTTTACTACGACAGTAATTCCTTAAGACACGTATATTACTTACCATTCTTTTTTATACATGATGTAAGAAGAGATGTTGCTTCTTTAGCACTATTTTATCGATATTTTTACCGTAAGTGCTCTAACGAAATGTCTTCGATTGTGCCTCCCCTTTACATTTTCTCCCGAAATACTCGGGCAGCTGGGAGTGCCCATGAACTCTCACTCTCTCCCCCACAATGCAGAACCTCTGCTTATCAAAATTCATTTATCCCCAGAACTACTACTCTCTGGAATTCACTTCCTGGGAGTTGCTTCCCACATACATTTAATCCTCTCGATTTTGAATCCAGTTGTTATAAGTATTTTATGAACTGAAGATGCCTTTAGGCACATGGACTTATTTTTTTCCTTTGTTTTTCCTCTCTCCATTCATTATAAAAAAAGAAAAAAAGTGTCCTCTGTGCACTTCATTTTTACAAAGTAAGCGAGTGAGAGAATGATCACCCAAGTAGCCTGAGACTTTGCCAGCAACTTCAGGGGCTTACATGGCTCACACCAACGTGAGAGCAATGTGGACGGCATATGGGGAAGCGGTGGTGGTAAAGTGTAGCTTTGGATCTTATTTTCGTTGGATTGGGAGGCTCTTTAGCTCTTCACCTTTAGGTTACTGGTATTGATTTTTTTTTATCAAATATTATTATACCCCTTTATATTTCCTACGTCTTTCATATCTAGACAGAACTTGCATATGCATTCAGAACAATATTAAAGTATCACATGCAAAAGTAACCTGATAAGGAGGTCCTAGAGAGCATACTTAGCCCACAAAAATACTAGCCTGGTTCACTATAACTCACTGCCCCACCACACATAACGATGGTGGAGCAATCAGAAAAGGTCTGTATTACTGTCATTAAAAGTAATGTCCATTTACGGTTGACAACATACATATAGCCCTCTGTCACCTGTATTCAGTGTAGGAAGTAACCAGCATAAAGGAACGTGATGGGGACACTGGTGTATTGCATTTGTTATTGTTATATTACCTTCTTTTTGTTGCTGATACAAAAACACCAATAAAGATACAAAGTGAATCATTGAAAGTCTACAGGTAGAAGGCGGGCCAAGCGCACAAGTCTACCCCATCCCACCCCCATCCTTTCCCCTCCAAAGCACTGGTTAATTAGCTGGAACGATCAAAGGCCTGAAGCTTCATTCATTCTAAAATCAAAGCAAGTCTTATGACCTTGGTGTAGTCTAGTCGACAGGCGTTAATGTAAGAACTGTTCTTCACTAATATAAGGATTGTTCTTAAAACAAGCATTCTTCGAGAAAAATGTCAAATTTAATTTATCGTACCCTCATATATGTATGACCATGCGTGAACTGAAAACTCCTTAGGAAATTATAATGAAGGGAATTTACATTTCACGTGACTGACTAGCTTACAATTAATTGTTTTCCAAGTAATTCACCCAATTTCAAGGCCACCAAAAGTCAAAATGACAACGACGACATACTGTGCACCTTCTTTAAACTCACATGGATAAGTATTGACGGGTATTATGTTTCAGATATGAACTAAAAATAACATCTTTCAAGTTTAATATGTAGTATGTTGGAATTGTTGTGTGTGTATCGAGACATGATGGTGACTAAAATAATGATTATAATGATGGTACCATAATAATGATCGTGGTGTTGATGGCAATGTTAATGGTGATAATGACGATGGTACTGGTAGGCTAAATGACAATAATAATAATAATAATAATAATAATAATAATAATAATAATGATGATGATGATGATGATGATTATAATAATAATAATAGTAATAATAACAATAACAATAATAATAATAATAATAATAATAATAATAATAATAAATAAATAAATAAAAATAATAATAGTAATAATAATAAACACAGAGGCAGGCAAAAACATTATCGCTCCGCCTTCTAAAGGAGGATAATAATAATAATAATAATAATAATAATAATAATAATAGTAGTAGTAGTAGTAGTAGCGGTAGTAGTAATAGTAGTAGTAGTAATGGCGGTGTATATAATGACAGTGATAACACCACTGACGATGATGAAAACGGTAATGACAAGTGTATTGATGATGATGGTGATAATTATTGTGATGATATGATCTATCTATCTATCTATCTATAGCCCGACGCCCTAATCCCGCAAAGGGTGGCCGCAGACAAAACGCCTCCAAGTCACTCTGTCACCCACCACTTGACTACCCCCCCACCCCAACTCACCCCCCCTCCCTCATATACCTCTCAACTCCATCCCTCCACCTCATCCTCGGTCTACCCCTCCCTCTCCCTCCCTCCACCTCACCTACATACACCCTCTTAGTCAGTCTTTCATTCTCCATTCTCTCCACATGTCCAAACCACCTCAGTGTATTTCTCCCAATCTTCTCAACCACATCCACATCTACCCCACAACGTTCCTTCACTTCTTCATTCGTCAACCTGTCCCTCCATGTCACTCCACATGCTCCTCTCAAGTAACTCATTTCCACTGCTCTCACTCTTGACTTGTTCCCCTCTTGCAAGGTCCACGCCTCGCTTCCATACGTCAGGGTAGGGATCACAATACCATCATGCAGTGACTTCTTAACTTCCATACTCACCTCCCTATTTCTCATCACTGCTTTCAGTGTACCAACAGCCTTCCTTCCCTGCTGTACCCTTTCACATACTTCATCCCCCAAAGTTCCATCCTTACTCATCACACTACCCAAGTACTTGAATGCACTCACATTCTCCATATCCTCACCATCCAACCTCACTGCACACTCGGACTTCATTCCTCTCAAACACCATAACTTTACTTTTGTTTACATTAACTTTCAGCTTCCTCCTCCTATACACTGTCCCAAATTCATTCACCAAACCTTGGAACTCCCATTCATCTTCACTCAACAATACTGTATCATCAGCAAACAGCAACACCGGAAGCTTCCAAATCTCACCCTCATTCATTAGGGCCAGCCCCACATCCACTGCCCTACCTTTCACCTCCTTTACAACCCCACCCATATATATATTAAACAGCCATGGAGACATCACACACCCCTGTTTCAGTCCCACATTGAGGTCAAAGAACTCACTCAGCTCACCATCCACTCGCACCGTAGCCCTAGCTCCCTCGTACATACTCTTCACAGCACTCAACAATTTCCCCTCCACTCCATATATTCTTAATACCTTCCACATACCTTGCCTATCTATTCTGTCATAAGCTTTCTCCATGTCCATGAAGGCAGCATACACTTTCCTTCCCTTCTCTAGATACTTCTCCACTAAACATCTTAGAACAAATATCTGATCTACACACCCTTTTCCCTTCCTAAATCCCCCTTGTTCTTCTCCAACTAGCTCCTCTGTCATATGCCTAACCCTATCAATGAGTATTCTACCATATATTTTACCAGTCACACTAAGAAGGCAAATACCCCTATGGTTACCACATACTTCTCTCTCCCCTTTTCCTTTGTACAGAGGAACAATTATACCTGATTTCCAGTCCTCTGGAACCCTTCCCTCTTCCCAAGCCAATCTACACAACTTCCATATCCACTCCACAACAATCTCACCCCCATACCTAAGCATTTCACCACACACTCCATCAATTCCTGGGGCCTTTCCCAGCTTAATCTTCTTCATCGCTTCCATTACTTCCGCCCAACTGATCTCTTCCTCCCTCCTCTCATCTCTTCTTCTCCCAGCCATTCCCCAACCACTTATACTCACACTGCTCTCACTCTCTACATTCAACAAATCCTCAAAGTGCTCCTTCCATCTCCTCAATTTCTCTCTCTTCTCCACCAACAATCTATTATTCCTATCTTTCACTCCCCTATTATTTCCCCTTTCACACTGCCTTACTTTCTTTACCTCCTTCCAAAACAATTTCTTACTCTCCCTCCATTTCACACTCAGATTCCTCCCAAACTCTTCATCCACTTTCTTCTTACTCTCCTTCACCAGTCTCTTAACCTCCCTTCTCCTGCTCACATATACCTCTCTCTTCTCTCTCTCATCTTCTCCCCTACCTCTACTCGCCAACCATTCACCATATGCCTTCTTCTTTTGTTCCACAGCTCGTTTCACCTCATCATTCCACCATGCTGTCCCTTGCACACCCTTGCATCTCCTCCTCACTCCACAAACCGCCTCACACGCTGCGCCTATCTCTTCCGTGAATATCTTGCATACTGATATGATACTAGAAATAATTACAATGATATTTCTTGAAAGTTTTGTGAAGTTATTGGTAACAGTAGGCTAATTACATGACATCAACCATGTTCAATAATGAATATGAAACTAATGCTAGTGGTAACAACAATACCTATTATAAGTAATTAGTCCCGTAATAATGGCGATAATAACGATGATTGCGATGGTGATAATACTGTTAATACCGACACTGGTAGGCTAATGATACAGGTGTTGAAGCTGGTACTGATGAAAATGGTAATGGTGGCGATGGTTATGATATGGTAATGCTGATAACGGCACTACTTACATTATCTCTACATTATCCGCGTCGCTGTTTCTTCATTTATCGTTCCCTTCATCTCTCTCTCACTTCGTATAACACAAATGACGGTGGAATAAAAAGAAACATGCAGAAATAAATAAAGAACATGAAGCGACGCGATAAACGGAAAGAGAACGAACGTGTACACGACGCAGATGCTAGAATGACACTGACCACAAACCTAGAAGCATGGAGAGTCGAAACATCCGCGGGTTCTTGTCTCGGAAACCCAGTGAGTCACAGCCAATGAACCCAGCGCTGGTCCTACGTCACAGCAGGTGGCCAATAAACGCAACCGACGATAAACCCAGCGCTGGTCCTACGTCATAGCAGGTGGGCAATAAACGCAGCCGACAATACACCCAGCGCTGGTCCTACGTCACAGCAGGTGGCCAATAAACGCAGCCGACAATACACCCAGCGCTGGTCCTACGTCACAGCAGGTGGACAATAAACGCAACCAACAATACACCCAGCGCTGGTCCTACGTCACAGCAGGTGGCCAATAAACGCAACCAACAATAAACCCAGCGCTGGTCCTACGTCAGCAGGTAGCCGATCAACCTAACAATAAACATGTCTAAATGAATCAAAATAAAGGGTAAACATGAAAAATCTACACGACAAGGAGTGAATTTATTAACGAAATGAAACAAGCTAGCTCACGCAACTTTACACAGGAGTGAAAAATGGAAAACAAGGGTTGAATATCATAGAAAATGGGTAGAAATCTCTCTGCTGGAAGGGGGTATCTACTATATTTTCATTTAATTTTCTTTCCTATTTACAGTATCGGCCAACTGTTAGCTATAGTTTGTTAATGTATATTCTCTTGTTCCGTATGTTGTGAAGAGATTGAAAGGCTAACAAAGAGAGTGTATGTAGGTATGAAATCGAACTAACTGGAAATAAGGAGAGAAAATGGCCGAGAATGGTTAAGGAAGCTCCCTAACATCTCTTCTTAAGCGATTTACTTTGTTTATTACACTTTGCCGTCCTCTTCTGTGCTGCATAAATAGTTGAATCACCACACTCTCCAAAAATAACATAAAAAATGATCTTGGCCAGTCGTATCCTTAAGTTGGTAAGGAAGAGGTGTTAGGGAGTTTCCTTAACCGTTGAGAATACGAGCCAAAAAGAAAAGGTACACGAGGAAGAAAGGAGGTGGGGAGGAAGACCAAGAAGCAGGTGAAATAATATTGTGGAAGGGAACATGAAGGTTGAGAAAGAGGTGGAAGGATGAAATCGAGGTGTAAGTGGGAGTGGAGGAGAGGAAGAACGAGAGCAAGGTGAAGAACAAAATCAAGGGACATGTGATTTACTGGATTACTTGTAATGCATTATCAACAGACAAATAATGGGGATTCTTTTGACGTAAGTCTTTACGGCTGGTAATTATAGTTCAGAGTTATGAGAGAGAGAGAGAGAGAGAGAGAGAGAGAGATGTGAAGTGCAAAGGGAGGAGGGAATATGGGAAAAGAGGACATGAAGGAGGAACTATGGCTGGAAAGATGATAAAGCAGAGGGACGTAACCCCTGAGTTGATAATCGTGTGGGTATATATATATATATATATATATATATATATATATATATATATATATATATATATATATATATATATATATATATATATATATATTCTTGCAAGCACCAAGTATTTTATTCTGATTTTAGAAGTCAGTGTGTGGTGAGAGGGTTAACGAAGGCAACATCTAACCTCTCAAGATCGAAGTGCTACTAAGCACGAGTAAGTTTAGGAATTAATATTATCATAGTGAAAGTGTTAATTGACATTGGTTGTAATCATTTAAGACCCATACACGTTTACCGGTACGCTACAACACTGGTAATTAGTATTACTGTAGTATCTCACCTTCACGCCTCAGCACATATTTCCAGCATATAGCTGACACAACAACGGTGAATGCATTTTGTTCCTTATTCGGAGCAACGTTGTAAAGGCAGACAATTTTCTAAAGATGAAAGGATTACCAGCAGTTGGAATGCTCATAACTGTCTTGAGTTGGGGACGCACATAGATTATTTTATGTAAGCTAAAGCCAGATATTCTTTAAAATTGGACTGTACCTTATGTTCCATTGGGATATATAAGAAATGGTGGTTTATACAAGGAGGCTAAATAAACTAAGAGATTGGAAATGCTGGGCTCAACCA
This sequence comes from Coenobita brevimanus, assembly GCF_032717465.1. NCBI lineage: Eukaryota > Metazoa > Arthropoda > Malacostraca > Decapoda > Coenobitidae > Coenobita > Coenobita brevimanus. Next base: position 45,136,933 of record NC_137033.1, read on the forward strand.
CGCGGCAAAAAGAGTCATCCACCAGTTGTCACAATACCTCATTTTGAGGAATCCTCGAAAACGGCAAAACAAGAATATCAGCAAAACGCAGAAAAAATAAAAAAAGCTGACAGGCGAAAACTGAGGGGAAAATGAGGCGAAAAAATGATAGAGAAAAAAAGAAATTCTGAAGGCGAGAGAAGCATAACAAAAATAATACAAAAAATACAATTTCAGAAAAGCACACAAAAATGCTGAAAAGTGAAAGAGGGGACGAGGAGGGATGAAGAAAGAGAAGAGATGGATGTAAAATTAAAGTAAAACTTGCAGGAAATAAGAAAGAAATAACAATGGGAAAAATTAATGACAGAGATCTTAGAAAAGATAACAGGAAAAAATATATATATAATAGAATAACAAGCCGACAAAGGGGCGAAGAAAGGTGTTTGAGGAAAAAAAAATAGAATGGAGAAAACTGTAGTGATGATGAAACCTTATTTCAACATTTCTTCCCTAACCTGGGGCATATGAGCAAGATTAATATTTGTTTCTTTGCCAAGCAGTCCTCCTACGTGCCACACACCTACTTTCCTTTGTCATCTCTTCAGCGCTAATACCACCGTCTGTCTTATTCAAGATCGGTGCACTGGTATTAGCATGGGTGTCTTTATCACATGTAGTGGGTCTTGATGAGGATCAGAGAAGTTTGCTTTATCAAAATTCAAATCATCAACATACCAGCCCGATATCGGTAACAGTAACACCAGGGGAATGTTAGAAAATACTGAAAAGGCTGGAAGGTAAGAAAAACAGTGAAAAAAAAAAAGAAGAGAGAGACGGAAAGGAAAAGAGAAGGATGAAAATTAAGGAAAGAATGCGAGGTACAAGGGCCTTGAGAAAAATGATAAACGTCAGGAAAATGCAGAAGAGACAGAGAAACTAGAACAGGAGACGAAAAAGGATAGAAATAGATAAATGTACATAATTAAGGGAAGAACGTAGAAGAGACGAGGGAGGAAATAAAACACAAAACAGGGCTAAGGAAGTGTCAGACATGGGCAAAGAAAACTGACGGGAAGGAAAAGGAGTGAAAAGATGAAAAGGAAAGGAAGGAGGTGGGAAAATATTAAAAGTATGACGTGGAAAAGACGAAGACAAGAATCAAGAGGGGAGGAGAATGACTATAAAGAATGGAGAGAGGGGGAAGAAAAGGGATGAGGAAAAAATGCATGGACGATGGGACGGTGTTTAAGAGAGAGAGAGAGATAGAGAGAGAGAGAGAGAGAGAGAGAGAATTCAACGTGTGACGTAATCATACATGCTGTCCTTCCTTCAGTTATAGTAAAAATTCTGGATTCAAATTATACGATAAAAAGGCCGTCTTTGAGATTTCTATATGAATTTTGCAGGCTTTATCATCATCATCATCATCATCATCTCCAACCATTACCTTTGATCACTGTCGACATTGTCATCATCATCATCATTACTATCATCATCATCATCATCCTGTAATTCAGAATACTAAATGGAGTGGGTTAAAAAAAAAAAAAAAAAAAAAAACGCTGTATATGAAAATACGAAATACTGAATAACAACTTAGGAGTGCCCTGTGAACTGTGCCATACAGCCATTCCCTCTCCATTGGTGCGTTTCAGACCCTCGGCTTCATCCATTAAGCGGAACCATATACCCGCACCAAAGGCCTTCACCTGGATCAGTCACACTTGTTACACCTGTGTGCTACAAACAAGATTTAATACATTGTTTCTCCGAGCCAATTATTACCCCCTTCCCCCTACCCCACATATATACTGTCTCACACACACACACACACACACACACACACACACACACACACACACACACACACACCATGCCTTTCACCTCCGCAACTGACAAGGTACTTACAGAGAGGTATACATTATACTTCCACCGGGCTTGACAGAAATACATAAATCAGGCATTTCTTTTTTACATGGCCGGAGGTGAATAAAAATGTGGCACTTTTCTGGCTTCGCGCTAATGAGTGTTTGGCTTGTGTGGGACGGGATCTGGTGCAGACGAGGTGCGTTTTTTTTTTTTTTTTTTTTTTTTATGATAGGTTTTGACAGTGAGGTGGAGTGAATTAATAGCTTTATGTGACCCGACATAAAAATGATGCAGTCTGTGCTGTTGATGGTGGTGTTGGTGTAATTATGATTAAATAATGATGATGGTCGTGAAATTCATAATACAGATAGTATTAATGATAATATATATATATATATATATATATATATATATATATATATATATATGATGTCGATGACAAGGACATGGTGTATTTTAAAGATAAAGCTGACACTGAATATAAAAAGTTAATGCTGATAAAATGAGGAGGAACATGGAAAAATGATTAGGAATGCACCAAAGCTGATCATAAATGGAACATTACAAGATCGGTGGTCAACTACATACCTTAGTATCCTCCTTGAGTAAAATTTTTTCTTATAATAATTTCATGTTTTTTTTTTCATATTTCTTGATGTGTTTGAATGATGATGATGATGATGATGATGATGATGATGATAACGATGATGATGATGATGATGATGATGATGATGATAATGATAATGATGATGATGATGATGATGATGATAATGATGATGATGATGATGATGATGATGATGATGATGATAATAATAATGATAATAATAATAATAATAATAATAATAGTAATAATAATAATGATAATAATAATAACAACAACAACAACAACAACATTAATATAATAATAATAGTATTGATAAGAATAATAAATTTCATGCCTTTTCTTTCATATTTCCTTATGCATTTATCACTTTTACCTTGTGGCTGATGGGATGCCGTTGTCTGTTTGTTACTACAACCAACTCGCAACCCAAGGAACTCGAGTTCGATTTCGCGCCGATCAGACTGGTGGACTCCGTTTGTCTTCCCCGTTGCCTCTGTGCACCCAGCTGTGTGACATGGACATACAGCAAACCAAGTACTGTGGGTCGTGTCTAAGGGGAAGCTTGGGACTTAACCAGAAATAACTGTCAGCCTTAATGACCCTCTTGCAGTCGATAGGCATAAATATAATCCTTCTCTCTCTCTCTCTCTCTCTCTCAGGGTTTTGGTTGATGAGTTTGATTGGTGGGATGTGTTTAACTGGAGGAGAGGGTTTAAGGGGAGACTACAGGGCAATATCTCTCTCACTCATATATCCAACTTCATACCTTCATAAAGAGTTGCGCCAAATTCACCAACAGGCATAGATACTACAGTTGGTGCCTTATCTAATGTTCTTATGATCAAACCTCTAACACACAATCCCTCGTAACCCTCATGGTCGTGTCAATGTTTGTATCTTATTTAAGCTGACACCAGACGATTATATTTATTTGCCGGAGAGTACACACGCCTGGGAATGTTGATACTGTTACCGTTAATCGTCTCGTCTGCGTCAGCACTTAAGAATTTATGACAGACCAACACCAGACAGTGGTCAATGGGAGGTGAGTCATAGCAGCTTGAGGGTGTTGATCAGACCACTGATGATAATGAAACTACCTTTGCTTTCCCGACAAATAAAAATGAAGAATACTGTACAAAGTTATCAGTCCGAGGACATCTTTTTCATCTTATTCTTGCCATCCTCTGTTGATTCCTTTCAGATATGTGGCTCTCTGGACTTGAATAAAATAGCTTTGCGGCAGTATGAATAAAATAAAAAAATGGATGAATCTAACAAGAGTGAGCAGAGAGATGGCTTCAGTAATTTGCCTCCCGTTAACACTACTGATCAGAAGACATTTCATTTTGTAATTTTGGTGGCTCAAGACAATTTTATTAAGTTTCGATTACCTTTTTTTTGAAGTTCACATGGTTAGATACAGCTTTCAAATAATCGTTTACTTGTAATGTAGCTGTCTTACACTGAATTTAATCGTGTGGCGGCAGCAATATGATAATACTTACATCCTCAGGGTGAAGGAGTTACTTGACACAACACTTGGACCTATCGAGAGTAAACACAGAAATGGCCTTAATGACTGGTCTCTCGTCGGATGGATGGTTGAGAATGGGAAGAAGAGGGAGAAGAGGATAAGGGGAAAAGGAAGAAAGGAAGGACAAGGAGGGCAAGGGGGAAAAGGGAAGGAAAACGGGAGAGGGACGAAGATGAGGAGGGGAGGAAAAAGCAAGAGAGATGTGGGAGGAGGAGAGGAAAGGAAAAGGAAGAGGGGACGCGAAAGAACCTAAAGGGACGTGGAAAGTAAAGAAGGAGGAGGAGGAGGAGGAGGAGGAGGAGAAACTCTGAAGAAGTGGGAGGAATAGGAGTGACGGAAGAGATGAGAGGTAACAGAGGAGGGAAGAGAGGGAGAAGATGAGAGGAGGGTAAGAGAAGAGGGAAACAGAGAGAGGACAGTCAGGGAAATTTAATACGCATAACAATAAACGGTGACAGTTTAACAAGGCAGTTTAATTCACTTACTAAGAGGAGTTTCCAAAAGTAAGTAATATCATGTGACCTAAGCAAGAATAACATTTGCGTTTGGTACTACTACTGCAGTGGAAGGATTACTGAAACAGGCTTTATTATTACGATTTGAAATGATTTTTGAAAGTCGATTAAAATACACTCAGAGGTAAAGTAAACAAAAAAGCACTCAGAGATATTGTGTGAAATACACAGGATCCGGATACCCCTCCAAATATAATCAACTCTTCCACCAAATTTTATTGAAATTCATTGAGAACTTTTGGAAATATTGTGCGGGATACATAGGATCTGGATCCGGATCCGATCCAAAATTTTATCAGTTCTTTCTTGGCCATGGCCCACTCTTGCACAAAGTTTCACTGAAATTCATAGAGAACTTTTGGAGATATCGTCTGGACAAACAAACATACAGACAAACATAGGTGATTACATAACCTCCTCCAACTTCGTTGGCGGAGGTAATAACTGTAGGCTAAAGATGAGAGAGAGAGAGAGAGAGAGAGAGAGAGAGAGAGAGAGAGAGAGAGAGAGAGAGAGAGAGAGAGAGAGACGAACCATAAAAGAGAAACCGATAAGAGAAGTTTTCAAGAAGTGGCGTGAATCACAGATAAAAGAATGCGGCCGACCGAACAAAAGGAAACCAGGGGAAGCAATTGGAAAGGATGTCCACCTGTTTTTGCGACAAAGTTGAAAAATTATCATTAATCATTTTGTTTGGCGCATTTTTTTACTTCATCATTTATCAGAATGTTTATGAAGTGTCTGGCGTGTGCGTAGGATAAAATAAAAGTATAAACAAACGAACTTCTATTTTTAAATGTAAGCTTAATTATTTTCACGTTAGCTTTCCTGCTAAACATTTTGCTAAGTGTTAGGTAGGTGTATGGGTTAAGACACCAGTATGAACAAACTTTTTTTTTTTTTTTTTCCAAAGTCTGAGTTCAATAATTTTCACGTTGTTGTTCAATCCAGAGGATTTGCGAAATGTGTGACAGCTGTTGAGGGTTATGATATAGGTACAGACTACACAAACAATCCTATACATAAATTACGTAATGTTCAAAAAAGTTTTTAAATGTCATAGAAAGCAAGTTCCCAGGTTCCCCACAACTCCGGCCCACCAGTGATAACCACCCGGCCATACAACGCTGTTGGATGCATACGGTATTGTACGTACACATTACCATACTGACTCCCATGATATTCACAAACATCATCATCATCATCGAGCTCTCATTTTCCAGTTTAGGGTGAGTGGGGTAGCGTCCAGAGAACCGGAAGAACCTGACAAAAAGATATCTATCTATCTGTCTAATGCCAGAAGCCATAATCCCGGAAAGGGTGGCCATTTGACTTTGAGTTATTTGTTTTACGGGGAGGGGTACTAACCCTCCACCAACCCACTTGCTGACACGTAGGGAGCACGTATGGTTTGGTTATATGGTTACCACCCAGCATTGTAAATGGTTTCTTGGCTTACAGGAAACCATTTGGCTTGTAACTCAATGTAAAGCCACCTGTAAAGGAAAGAAAAGCAATAAGAAGTGAAAGGAAAGATGGGAGAAATAGGAAGAGAGGAGGGCAGGCACAGAAAAAGAATGATAAAGGCTAAGGAAGAAGTAGGCAGCACTACATCAAGTGAGTGGATGATGGTCGCCACTGTTAGGACTCCATTATTATAATTACAAATCATAATAGATAGATAGATAAATAGACAGATAGACAGCTCTATGCGAGCCTGGGAATGGGAAATGATCTTGCAAGTTACACCGAGGAAAAGCTGACGACAGATTACGAAGTAGCCAGTCAGGAGATGATGCAGTTACTTTGTCAGCGATACAGCAGGTGAACAAAGCCTAGCTGACCATACACACACATACACACATACTCACACACAGGCTTCTAGAACTTTCCAACCACAGTGAACACACGTGACAAGACCCCTGCTACACCAGAATTTAGGAAAGAGAGCTCAGAAGGAGACAGGCCATAGAAGCGGCAGGGAGTGGGAAGAAAGGCTTAGCAACTTGGAAGAGAGAGAGAGAGAGAGAGAGAGAGAGAGAGAGAGAGAGATAGGGAGATAGCTAGCGGGACTCTACTTTATACTTCGCTCTGTGTGAGAGACTTGTTAATATTTCCAAGACAAATAAAAATAGTCCCATACTATTCTTTACCTCTCCTGTCATTGAATGACAAATGGGAAAGAAGATTATCTACTTACAAAGCTACTCAAGTATAACAACCGCTCGTCCGCAAGTCTAATATATATAATTTCTCTACAAGTAACTACAAAGTTTTTTTTTATGACATTTGGTAGCAGCGAAAAGAACGCACCTCGTCTTCGAATCAACAGTGAATTTCTACAAAAGCAGGCGACACTACAAGATTAACTTCAGTTCTACAGTGAACGAACTACACTACAACCATCTACAATCAACTACAAGTAACAACTCTACGAGTCGTCTGTAGGCTATAATCTTCTACACGCACCTACAAGTAGCGGCAGTCTTCATCCTACAACGAGTAAATCACAAGAAAAAAGGACCAAGAATACATCAAGTAAGAAAATACAAAACAAACAAACGAAGAGTGAGACACGACTCATAACTCATAACCACCAGACCTCACCCTCCTCTCTCTGCTACATCCACCCAACCTCCACTGCTGACGCAGGAGTGAAGAGGTCAAGACGACGAAGCAAATACTAAGTCCATATTCACAACTCATCTTACTCACTCGTCTTCACTCAAGTTACTCATCGTTACTCATTCACTCACCACAGCTACCAGTGTGGGAAGTCGACGTCATCATGCGTGCTTGCTGAAAAGACGCCACGTCAATCAACCCGTGAAGGACAACGCTATCACCACGTGCAACACCACTCACACCATTTCCACCACGGTAAAAATTAGTGAGTTACATAGTTACTTCATTTATACAATACACAGTGATAGACAATAAGCTTCTGCACAAACATATAAAACGTGCTGTATAGTTACAGCTTAAATACACATACTTACTTCAGTTATCTGCATAACTCAAACACTAAATAATCACCAACAATAAATATCTACACTGTATATATTCATTCATTTATTATAACATTTATTTACTACCAACGAGTGTTACCATTTATACGTACATAAAATACGTGTTTCATACATACAGCTATACATTATTATATCTACAAAGTGATAAAGAAAATATACCATCACAGTTACTAGTGAGCGATTAAAAGAACTGTATTAAACATTTGTTAATTAAAGCTACCTAGTGGAAACATATAAATTAAGTTACAAGGTAAACTAGAGGAAAAAAAAAAAAATGGCCAACACAAATGACGTTAGCAAGAGTGAACATCTTCAACACAATCGTGAAGACAATGATTTCCACACAGTGCTGACACATATATTGGCCACGATAGGTACAAGTGAACAACAAGTCAGTGTATATAGTTAATACTGTATATAGTGTATATATTTTTTATATAAAATAACAAAATATGGGGCTATATAATATCATTTTCAGTAATACCTGTGCAATATAAACTAAACTTTAAAAAAGTATCCCTAGGAAATTAGCCAGTAATTATGCAACCATGAACAACATAGAAAAAGCGTACACAAGCGAAGAAAAACAAACTATAGAAAATCAATGCATACAAAAAAAAAAAAGTAAGAAAGAAAAAAGAGAGAAATAGAGTAAGATCACATAACAAACAAACGAAAATAAGTGTAAGTGTTATTACATATGCCAAAATACCACATAAACTACAAACAAAAAAGCAAATTGTTGTCTCCACAAGCAAGTGGCATGGCACATCATCACTATCATCGACCGCAGCATGACCGGATTCATATGTCAGGACTGCAATTATTACAATTATGTAACGACAAACGATTGCATTATGTTACACTTGCTACAATTATGTAACTACAAACGATATGTAACAATTATGTAACTCCATATTATAATTATGTAACGACAAACGATTGCATTATGTTACACTTGCTACAATTATGTAGCTACAAACAGTATGTACCATTTATGTAACAGTTGCATTAACAAGATGTAACTTTTATGTAACTTTAACTACAATTATATAACTACAAACGATATGTAACAATTATGTAACGACAAACGATTGCATTTTGTTACACTTGCTACAATTATGTAACTACAAACAATATGTATCATTTATGTAACAGTTGCATTAACAAGATGTAACTTTTATGTAACTTTAACTACAATTATGTAACTACAAACGATATATAACAATTATGTAACGACAAACGATTGCATTATGTTACACTTTGCCAATTATATAACAGTTGCATTAACAAGATGTAACTTTTATGTAACTTTAACTACAATTATAAGGCCAAGACAATTATGTAACGGTTGCATTAACAAAATGTAACTACAATTATAAGGCCAACACAATTATGCATTACCACAATATTATGTAACAATTCATAAAATATCACAATTATGTATTACCACAATGCTACTACAATGTTATAAGTCATACAACTATACAACAATTCTGTATTACCAGTATCATCATACAAGTTAGGTGAAATATTAGACATTACTAAAGGGATAACTCAATATGTAATGTATAACCTAGCAGTATTACCATTGCACAATTATTTGCGTATGTCTGTTATACATACACATTTTACAAAATGTTATACAACAACCATTGCATTTATTCAAATATGTATACAACTTGTTTAAAATGTAACATTACTGGATAATTGCTATTCACTATGAATGTTATATGTATACAATATTATAATCAATATTATATACTAATAGCTTAGCATATGTCAATGATGATTGCTGTCGGAGGACCTCCAGCTGCGTGTCCCGAGCATATGTTAGGACTCCATATTATAATTACAAATCATAATAGATAGATAGATAAATAGACAGATAGACAGCTCTATGCGAGCCTGGGAATGGGAAATGATCTTGCAAGTTACACCGAGGAAAAGCTGACGACAGATTACGAAGTAGCCAGTCAGGAGATGATGCAGTTACTTTGTCAGCGATACAGCAGGTGAACAAAGCCTAGCTGACCATACACACACATACACACATACTCACACACAGGCTTCTAGAACTTTCCAATCACAGTGAACACACGTGACAAGACCCCTGCTACACCAGAATTTAGGAAAGAGAGCTCAGAAGGAGACAGGCCATAGAAGCAGCAGGGAGTGGGAAGAAAGGCTTAGCAACTTGGAAGAGAGAGAGAGAGAGAGAGAGAGAGAGAGAGATAGCGGGACTCTACTTTATACTTCGCTCTGTGTGAGAGACTTGTTAATATTTCCAAGACAAATAAAAATAGTCCCATACCATTCTTTACCTCTCCTGTCATTGAATGACAAATGGGAAAGAAGATTATTTACTTACAAAGCTACTCAAGTATAATAACCACTCGTCTGCAAGTCTAATATATATAACTTCTCTACAAGTAACTACAAAGTCTTTTTATGACACAACCACCTACCACTACAGAAAGAGATACTAACTTTTTTTTTTTTTTAGTATCTCTTTCTGTAGTGGTAGGTGGTGGCGACCATCATCCAATCACTTGATGTAGTGCTGCCTACTTCTTCCTTAGCCTTTATCATTCTTTTTCTGTGCCTGCCCTCCTCTCTTCCTATTTCCCCCATCTTTCCTTTCACTTCTTATTGCTTTTCTTTCCTTTACAGGTGGCTTTACATTGAGTGACAAGCCAAATGGTTTCCTGTAAGCCAAGAAACCATTTACAGTGCTGGGTGGTAACCATATAACCAAACCATACGTGCTCCCTTCGTGTCAGAAAGTTGGTTGGTGAAGGGTTAGTGCCCCTCCCCGCAAAACAAATAACTCAAAGTCAAATGGCCATCCCACAGAAAGAGACACTAATCTTTTTTTTTTTTTTTTTTTTTTTTTCACTCTATAAGTCACACTCTAATTTATTCACTTTAAAGGCCGCGAAATCTTGATTCTCAACTTTGTAAAATCTGATGTAGGCTGGAACACAAAATTGGAGTTCTCCCGACCATGTGAAGGTTAACAGCATCGGCATTAACATTCACAGGCTCCTATGACTTACTCTCAGTTGAATAAAATCGTCTGACGTTAGCTGGAAGACAGTACTACAGTAGAGTTTTTTCGTCCATGAGAGGGTTAAGGTCTTGATTTTACAGCACCATGAACTGTAAGAAAAACATTATTCCCACATTCTGAAATTGTGAATATTTTGACCATACAACCGTTCTGCTCCGTCTTGGACAATATTAGGGTCAGAATAGAAAGAGATAATTTATATACATATATATAGCGAGGGGAGAGAGAGAGAGAGAGAGAGATGAGGGAATAGTTTCATCCATTATTCAAATAATAATCCAGTCTCATTATATCCATTATGGGTGTAGGAGTCCCATGCTGGGCTGTCACAATACAACAAATATAAACTCTACAAGGACAGATTTTTCCTTCAGCTGAATCGCATGTCTTGTTCACAATTTAACTCACTCGTTACAACGACGTATTATTTGAGTTTATTCTTCAATTTCAGAATGATGTCTAGCAGTGAAGGGGTTAATGAAAGGTCTCACACACACACACACACACACACACACACACACACACACACACACATGAAATCTCTGGAACTTATTGGAACAAAACATGGAATACGTCACTGGGCTGAAGGAGTTAGTGGAACCGTTCTTTTTATGATCCCAAATTGTCTTAAGTCAAGGTATTTGTTGATAGATTTTGTAGACGGTCAGTTATGTACCCTGTTTAATCCGCTGCACCCACTTCCTCTCTCACACTCATTTACTCCAGCCTTATCCAACCTAGCCTGACCTGACCTGACCTGACCTGACCTAACTTGGCCTCACCTGACCTAATCTAACTTGGCCTCACCTGATCTAACCGACCTAAACCTGACCTGACCTAATCTAACTTGACCTGACCTGACCTAACCTAACTAGACCTGACCTGACCTAACCTAACTAGACCTGACCTAACCTAACTAGACCTGACCTGACCTAACCTATCTTGACCTGACCTTACCTTACCTAACTAGACCTGACCTGACCTAACCTAACTTGACCTGACCTGACCTTACCTAACGAGACCTGACCTTACCTAACCTAACTTGACCTGACCTAACCAGACCTAACCTAACTTGACCTGACCTAACTAGACCTGACCTGACCTAACCTAACGACCTGACCTGACCTAACCTAACTAGACCTGACCTGACCTAACTTAACTTGACCTGACCTAATCTCACACAGCCCATACTAACCTAACCTCACCTAACCTAAGTTGTCCTCTAGTCACATACCCCCCCTCTCTCTCTCTCTCTCTCTCTCTCTCTCTCTCTCTCTCTCTCTCTCTCTCTCTCAGTTACCATGATTTAACCGTTCATATCATCCTGTTCTTTTTTTCCTGGCACCCTTCTAAGCAAAATGCCTGCCCCTTCGCTCTCCGTGTTGGTGGTGGTAAACCAGGCTTAGGGTGGGGGGCTGGCAAATTTGCCAGTTTCCCTCAACGGAGATAAACATGCCATACAACGCTGACTGGCAGTGTGCTTGATCGTATTAACTGAGAAGTGAAATAATCCAAAAGCGATATGCACATTTTTACCCGAAGATCGAAATTCTTCTTCCTTTTGGAATCGAAGATAATTGACTCATCATTTTTTAGATACTGTAAACCTGCGTATGTGTAGATGTGATTAATGAAGTTGGTTTTAGTACCAAGGTGGACAAGCTGGGATAACGACCAGAAACAGCTGCTCTTCATTTTCAGGTCTCAGGTTACACTGCTGGGTGAACAGGGACAAGTTTGAACTATCGCAGCAATAATAAAAGAAATAACATAATAAACAGATAAGTAAATGAACAGATAATAAAAATAAAGTAAAAACTGTATCCTTCGATTGAAGGGATTATTGGTGATTAGTTAGAAAGATCTAATTAGGTTCTGACAAGGTTGCTTGATGATATGAAGCAATGTTAACCGTGCAATATGAAAACTTTTATTTCCATTTTTTATTACGAAAGGAATTTATTTAGCTAGGTAAAGAAGTTCTGAACTGGAGGGGTTAGATATGGCCTGCGTTAACCTCATGACTACTAGTGGATTTTTCAACTCTAAATAGAAACCACCTGGTTGTAGCCTAATTACAATAAAGACATAAGGTATCAAATTGAAGAGGTTAAGCCTGGCATGGTATGGAGGCTGTAAGGGAACTACTGACAGCGTTCGTACACTCGCCAGACAGTTTATCCTCGTCTAGTAATCCTGACCCAGGCTGGAGGGGAGTCATAGCCAGGGATTCACATCAAACGAAGGCCTGTTGTCCAGTGTTAAGGTGGTAGTTTGGATCTTTTCAGCACTGCACTGGGAACAATAGGCGATGGCATTGTTACCTACCAGTCCAGAAAAGCTTTGAACCACTAACAACAGGTCTTTGTTCAATGTGAAACTGGCTACGACTTCTCAGAGTTAGCAATAGGGATGGAGGGTGGGCAGAAAGTGTGGCTTACAACTGTACACTTAATCAAATAATACAGATGCACATTTCGCGCGAAATGCTCTGACGCGGCACAAAATAGATACCAGTAACGTAAAATGTTCGATGATCTTATGCCACGTTAAATGTCTTGCTTTCTTAAGGATGAATTCTATTGTTTCTCTGTGACATTTACTGCCCAATTCATTGCAGTTATTTATATCATATACACACTCACTTGAAAACAGAATTATCATATTTGGTCCTCACAAGACTTACTGATTGTTTACGAGCATTTACGCACATTTATTGATCATCTTCGGACCCGTCCTACTGTATGATTGGTATACATTTTTTTTCTTTCTATAGTTGGGAATAAAAGTCTGATCAATATTTTACCTTTTCTGTTTCTTACTTTCCTCTGCTAGCTAACATTCCTGAGCTTAGAGAGGTTTGGTAATTATATGTGCGCACATATGACTCTCTCACATATGTTTCCAATGAGGTAATTGACGGACAAACTTACTAATGCCGTAGATGTAGTGGAATATTAGGATAAATGTCCCGGACAGTAAGTGGGAATCTCGAGGGTGAAGGAGGACGTAGGAACATGTGGGAGGATGTTAATGGACAATGGAAAAAGATGCTCAGCGTGGGAGGCCATGGTAAATGAGGCCTGCCGTGGGAGTCTTTACGGCTGTCATTTTGTCGGCCTTATAGTTAGATCTTCAGACTTTTATTTATTTTGTAACACTTTATGGGGATTTATGCAGTTATAGCCATTAGTTCTTTTCAGTCCCATGGCCTATTCTTTAATCTTGCTCTCTCCAGGCGATTTTTACCAGTTTAGGACTTTCAAACCAAGGTAGTTAGATCCAGTCTTCATTAGTCACGCTACTACCATACACCTTTTACTCAAACTTGGCCAAAAATTCCAATTTCTCCATCTTGAATGGAGATTTGCAGTTGAATATGATACTAGCCATGAAAAGTGCTATGAAAAGAAGAGAGAGCCATAGGATTGCTTATTCTGCTACTAAGCTATGTGAACTAGGGTGTCAAAGCACGAAAATCTGGTCCAGGTTAAATGCAAGTAGTGTGTAGTCACGAAGAAGTGCTATGGAAGGCTGGAATCACAGTGTTGTCTTATTCTTCGTCCGTGCTTCGTGAAATGAACTGAAAAAGGATTGAAATCTGGACAAAGTTAATTTGAAAGAACTATGGTAGAGCACTCTCTTAGCTGACTAGCATGAACACAACTAGAGGGAGATTCAGTGGAGAGAATCTCTTCGACTACGGTAACGTAATTTCCAAACCATTCATCATAATGGATTAGGTTTTCTCCCCATTGACTAGGACTTAGCAAAAGTGTTTTCCAAATCCATAATCTGTAATGCAATCCGGATCGGTCTCCAAAATTTATCGATTGTTCCCTGGTACATGGGTTATCTACCAACCAAATTTGGTCCGATTCTCTGTTATAGTTTTTGAGTAATCTTGCTAATAGACAAACAAACTAACAAACATCGGTTCCCAAAGCAAATCGATTCTTCCCCGGGACATGGGCTATCTACCCATCAAATTTGGTCCAAATCTCTCTTTTAGTTTTTGAGTAATCTTACTGACAAACTAACAAACAAACAAGGGTGAATAATACATACTCCTTGTCGGAGAGTATAAAGTTTCGAAAGGGGATAAGTGTAGCGATTTTTAGAACATTATCCACTTACCGAATTTCAAGCACTTTCTGGGAGGGAAAGAAGCCACCTGGGCGAAACTGTTTCTGGCAACCCAAGTGGGAGAAAAATTGCGTGTGTGCGGCTGCAAAGCGAAGTGATATGACTGGGGTTTTGCACTGTATAAAAATCATTATGCATACATTCATTTCAAGGCATGCATGCATAACTAAACATAAATGCACACATATAGGCAAAACTTTTCCTTTTTATTACTGCTTCGCTAGTGCACTTATATCGTTTTTAATTACATAATTTTAAATGAGTTGTGCATAGTAATATTTTTGCAAATGTACTGTTAATCTGAATAGGAAAACAGAGGGCTATAGCTGGATATAGTGACAAAAGTAAATATATCTTTATCTATGAATCTTTATGATCTTTGATTATTCAGAGAAATGTAATAAAATTATCCAAGGGAAGAAAGAGAATGAAACGTATGGTGTAAGGGATTTTTTTTTTTTTTTAAGTTGGAATATAAGAAAAATAGTGTAGAATGGAGGGAGCTTAACGAAAAATAGGATGACACAGACACAGGGAAACATGTATAGAAAAAGAAAATCCAAGAGGGTGATTTGTAGAAGAAAAGAGAAATAGCAAAGGGAGAGGGTTGTGGGGGAAAAAGAAAACTGGAGTTAAGAGAATTGGGGATAAATTTGACAAGTAGGGAAAAGCAGAGGAGTGACGAAACAGAAATAAAAGGAGAGAGAGAGAGAGAGAGTAAAGTAAAGTAACCCTTGCAGGCAGCTGTACATTAAAGTTAAATAGTAGTAAACCTGGCATTTCTACTCAATACCTTAAACATCCATGAACGTAATAACATTAGAGATAAAACCATCAGCAATCGTCCCACGACTCCCTTCCCATTCCAAGATTAATTACTTCGGAAATTACCTGATGACATTTTAATCACTCTTTATATTAATTTGCTTATTTGTTTACTTTATTTGCTGGCGGAAAACTTGGACGGCAGGGAAATTGATGTCCACATTTACTTTCTCTTTCTCTTCTTGTTCTCCTCCTCCTACACATCTTCTTCTTCTTCCTCTTGTTCTTGTTCTTCTTCTTCTTCTTCTTCTCTCTCTCTCTCTCTCTCTCTCTCTCTCTCTCTCTCAGTTTACCCTTGCCACTTAGGGCAGGTGGTGATGCAGGAGTTAGCATCGCCAGCCTGCAAGTTTAAGGACCCGAGTTCGATTTTCGGGCCGGTCAGACCCTTAGCCACAGTTTGTTTCCCCTTGTCCTTGTTCACCCAGCGGTACTATTGGGGACCTGGATGGAACACTGACTCTCGCGGGTCATATCTAGGGGAAAACTGGAACCTAGTAAAGAAAGGATTGTTTGTCTTAGGCTCGTACTTTCGCCGTTTAAGGAAGCTCACTAACACCTCTTCCTTAGCTATTTATTTCTAGATATGGCTGGTTGATATCCTTTGCACGTTATCTATGCCCAATAAAGTGATATTAGAAGGATTTATGTAACACAAACGAGGACACTAAGATGTAATAAACAAAATGAACCTCTTAGAGAAAGGTGTTAAGGCGCTTCCATAATCGACGAGAATACTAGCCTTAATGATCCCCGTGAAGTCGATAGGGATTACTCCCAAGCCTTTGTTTCTTTCTTCTTCTTGCTATCATATTCGGTTTTATCCAAATCATAAGAATGCTCCCATAACGAAGGAATAAATGAAGACTTTCGGCTATGTAATCCCTCAAGTTTACAAAGTGTCTTCTACGATCAGCAAATGCAAAAGGAAATAGTAAAAAATAGGAGGCGAGTCATGGGACTGAAGTGGTTAATTATCTCGCAGCAATACCCTACCTTCAGGCTCTTATAAAGGCTTTTGTTAGATGATTTAATTAAAAAAAGGACTTGCTGAGGGAAAAGTTTAGAAGCTTTCTGGGTTTCTGCTCTGGCTGACCATTATTTGTTTCAGTGCCATTCCTTTTTTTTTCCTCACATCATAGCTTGTGCCAAACTGGGCATGCCATCGTCTTTTTCTAGGCGGATGATGATAATGAAGAGGAGGAGGAGGAGGTGGTGGTGAAGAAGAAGAAGAAGTAGAAGAAATTATGACGAAGGATAGGGATGATGATGATGATGACGATGAGGAGGAGGTTAGAATTAAAAGCCTAGCAACCGCAACACACAAAAAAGGAATTTTAGGCTATTTATGGCATTGTTACAGAAACCTTTTTAGGGCTAGTATGGAATAATTATTTGCCTTTGCTGTAACTATCAGCTTCTGAGTTTCATATAGTCGGCTGCGCATTGGAGCGGCAGAGTTACAGAGCTCGTGTTCTTGCCGCATCCAGATGGTTGTATTCAGTTTAAGAGGCCTCTCCTGGCGATGGCGTTTACTAAGCTTATATCAAGTCTCTGCAGTTCCAAAAGTCTCTCTTAAGCTGGATGATATAGCCAGTGACTTCTTTGTTGTTACCATTATAATTACGTTTCACTTTACGATTTCTCTCAAAACCATCATTATTATTCATTTCTACATCCTTTTAAAACACCAAGAAACAAACAGGACTGACTGTATTTGTTTTAAGATCATCGGAGCAATACTTGAGAGAGAGAGAGAGAGAGAGAGAGAGAGAGAGAGAGAGAGAGAGAGAGAGATTTTTCACAGTATTCACTCAGTTCTTCACTCTCCTCCCCGTCATCATCATTATAGAATTCACTTCTCTCTATTCTCTTTTTCTCCCGTCTTATATTGGACTCTTCGGGAAAATAATCCTCGTTCGGCGACTCCCTCCTCTCTTTCTCTCTCTCTCTCTCTCTCTCTCTCTCTCTCTCTCTCTCTCTCTCTCTCCTATTAGGTCTTACATTGCTCGCACCGCTAAGTTTGTCAGTGTTGTGTTTTCAGTGGCATTTCTTGTCTCTGTCATGTTTTCTTCCACATTTTACTTTCTTCCCTCTCTGTATATAATTTCTGTCAATCTCTGATCCTCAGGTCTCAAGGCCCTGACTTCAATGAAGTGTTTTATATTTCGTTCTTGCTGCCACCTGGCGATTGCTGTCACCTTGTCAACTAGGATGGTTTAGAGAATGGCTGGCATTAACCCCTTCCCTGTCGGCCTATTCTGAATATAAGGCTCGTCTGCTTAAACCTCAAATAGCAAAGTGGAATGCAAAACCCTAATTATTAACGGTTCTTTCTGCAAAGCTTGTGGCTTTTCAGTATGGTCAGCCTGCATCCCATATAACAGAGTGCAGTCAGCACCCATAAGATAAACCAAATACGTTCCATCATTATCAAGTACTTCAAAATTTGTCGTCAGAGTTTTGGGATCTGCATCCCACTTTTCGATTTTAGGTTTACGCATACGACCCTAAGGTTCCTATGTTTAAACCTCTAATCCCAAAGTGGAATGGAAAATTCAAATTCTTCACCATAATTTCTGATGCACATGAGGAAGATGGAACATATCTGGCCTTCCTATATACTCGTAGTTGCTGAATGCATCCTGCATTGTGGGATGCAAACTAACCAAACCTAATAACCATAGACATTTCCCAAATCACTGTTAAAATTTAGGCACTTGGATTCCATTTTGCGATTTGAGCATTAAGCAGACGACCCTACGCCTCTTGTTGTACCATTAGCAAAGTTAAAAATACGTTATCGTCGTGAAAGGAGTTAATGTTTTCGTTAATAATTTTTTTTTTTTTTTTTTTTGTACACGTTTCCCAGTGCCTTCTATTCAGTATCTTCCTTTCTCCCTCTCCTCTTTATTCTCTCAGACCTGTCTGTGTTTTACTTTTGGTTAGTTTGCTCTTCTTTAGTCTTTCGTTTGTTTGTTTTTTTTTTTTTTGCTTGCTTCGTCTGGATTATGGACTATTGGCTATTTCTTGCACTGAATTCACATCCAGATGTAATACACATATAGATATAAATACACTTGCAAATCAGATGCACATACAGATATACTCGTAGTCATATCCAGAAACAGATGCACACCCATACACATGTAGAGATAATGAATACATTTACAGATATTTTATATATATATATATTGTTACATAGCCTATGATTTCATCATCCTTTGTGTAATTCTAACGTACAGTATGCTGCATGTTTGATCACGAGAGTGTTCTACCTCACTCCCCCCGTCCTCCCTTATAGTAGAGTAAGTCGTTCTTTCTGTTGTTCAGAGCAGGATTGTCAACTCTTTGTCCCCATGGCTTCATTTGCGCGTCCTTCTTACAAGTTGTATCAAGCTCTGCCGGTCCCTATATAATGAGCTCAGTCTCTACATTAATTGCCACTTAGATCTACTCTTCATTTTGCTCACATCTCTGTCCTCCCCTGTACAGTTGTTATTACTGTGAGTGCTCAGGAAGTCTCCAACCATCTAGCAGCTGTGTAATTTGAGTATAACTGTTATTGCATTTTTTCTTGTACTGTGTAGCATAAGGTGTTGATTCTTAGGCCTAGTAACGTTTTTGTGATTCATATGTTTTTATGTCAGTCATTTTTGATAATATTTTGTATCTGTAATAATATATCTTGCATTCACTGAGTATTATCCGGCTTTCTCATTTTATCAAGGCTGACTTAGATAAATTTACTCTTGTTAATTTCGTGTTAATAGAGGCTATTGCAGTTAACCATATATTTAACCTGTTTTTTGCCATTACATTATCCTTATGAGTCCTGAATGCTTTGTTGTTAGTTTGAGCATTAAACTTTAACTTGTAATTTTATCTAACTCTTTTGTTTTGAACCTGGAACTTTGCGGGACAGTTTTCTCTGTTCCGTAACATAAATTTGGCGACCTCTTATCAGGATATTCAGGATATTATCATAAGGATATTGCTTGATATTTTGTGACTGTGATTTATTCATGATGTCTACTATTACTACGCTTGATGAAGCCGAAGATTTTTTGTCAAATGTTCAAACAGTGTGTGATGTAGAAAACAGAACAAAGAATGAACTTAAGCTTGTTGCTCAACAATTGGGAATTGCAGTTCACTCTCATCATTCTAAAGATCAAATTGTTGGCATGATTAATAAAAGCTTGTTTAATGTAACTCCTCTAAATGAGCAAACGCAGATTGAAATAGCTAAGTTACAGCTAGCCCTGCAGGAGGCTCGTGTTAAGGAGGCTGAGTTTCAAGCTCGTGCTAAGGAGGCTGAGTCTCAGGCTAAGGAGGCGGAGTCTCGGGCTCGTATTCAGGAGGCTGAGTTTCAGGCACGTGCTAAGGAGGCTGAGTCTCAGGCTAAGAAGGCTGAGTCTCAGGCTAAGGAGGCGGAGTCTCAGGCTCGTATTCAGGAGGCTGAATTTCAGGCAAATGCTCGTATTCAAGAGGCACAGGTACGGCTCAGGCACAAATTGAACTAGCTAGGATTCAGGCAGACCATGAGTATCGCATGAAACAAGGTGGAACTGGATCATCTAGCTCTGATGATTTTGATGTGGCTAAAAATGTTAAACTTGTCCCTCCTTTTAATGAATCTGATTTAACAAAGTATTTTCAGTTGTTTGAGAGGGTAGCTACAGGTTTTAATTGGCCAAAAAAGTATTGGCCAGTACTCCTTCAAACTGTTCTCACCGGTAAAGCTCAAGTGACTTATGCATCTTTGCCTCAGGATCAATCTGATAATTATGATGTAGTTAAGAGCTTGATTCTTAAGGCCTATGAGCTTGTTCCTGAAGCCTATAGAGTAAAATTTAGGACAACTTATAAGCAAGATAAGCAATCCCATGTTGAGTATGCAAAAATCAAAGAAGATCTGTTAGAGCAGTGGTTAAATTCTAAGAATGTGGATACTGATTTTGGTAAATTTAAGCAGATGATTTTGCTGGAGGACTTCAAAAGGTGTGTTAATAAAGATGTAAGCCTATATCTTGATGAGAGAAGAATAGATAATTTGTCTGATGCTGCAGTTCTAGCTGATGAATATGTTCTCACTCACAAGAGATATTCTAGAGAAAAAAGGAAAGCTGAGAGTAAGTACGTTGCCTCTACTCAGAGTACGGTACAGGTAACAGAAAAGAGAATAAAGATGATGTTTCGCAGGAAGTAAATACCAGCTTCACCTCTAGGTTTCAGAAAAGTAAATGTACTTATTGTAGTAAGCTTGGTCATACTACGGAGAGATGTTTCAGGAGACAGCGTGATGTGAACAAAAAGGAGTCTTTAAATATTCAGTCAATTGGTCTAATGTCCACTCTTGAGAGTTCCCAGAATTCTTTAACTGAGTTAACTGAACCTGCTTTGAGGGGTAAATTAAATTCTCAGGATGGAGCTCCTCTTTTGAGCAGTAACGTGGGTAACACTCTCAAGAGTTCATGTGCTAATTTCCTGTCTGATGGTTTTGTCAGTCCTCTGGACAGTAATGACAGGAAATCAGTTAAAATATATCGTGACACAGGTGCTTGCCAATCCCATATGCTGACCAGTGTTCTAGGCTCTAATGTTAATTCCTCTGATGAAACTGTAATCTTACAAGGTGTAGGGAATAATTACTTCTTTGTCCCTCTGTGCAGAGTGAATTTAGAGTCTGGTTTTGTTAATGGTTCTGTTATGGTTGGGTTGGTTGAGACACTCCCAATGTCAGGTGTAACTTTCTTACTTGGAAATGATATTGGTGGAAGTCAAGTGTGTCCAGCTCCTCAGTTGTCTAGTGAGCCAGTGGCTGCGGCCCAGGATTGTGATGTCCCTGATGTGTTCCCTGCATGTGCTGTCACTAGGGCTAAGTCTAAAGTTACTGGTGATTTAGAGGATAATGATGATGATGATGTTATCCTAGCTGACACTTTTCTTGCTAATTTGGACTACTCACCAGATGAGGCAGTACCCCGTAGTGTTGATAATTTGTCTCGTCAAGAGTTGGTTGAGTTGCAGGTTGCTGACCCTGAGTTGAAAGGTCTAGCTAACTCTGCTTACAGTGAAGAAGAGTCAGCCGGTGCTTCTACTTGTTATTATGTAAAGTCAGGAGTACTTATGAGGAAGTGGAGACCCCCAACAGCATCAGCCGACTGTGAGTGGGAGGTTGTACATCAAGTTGTCATCCCTCGTGTTTGTAGGCAGGATATCATTAGAGTGGCTCATGATTCCAGTTTGGCAGGACACCTTGGAGTGAGGAAGACTGTGGCACGCATTTTCAAACACTTTTACTGGCCAGGTATCTTCAGGGATGTTTCCTGGTATTGTAAGTCTTGTCACACCTGTCAAGTTGTGGGGAAGTGTAATCTGACCGAAAAGGTTGCACCTCTAGTTCCCATTCCTCCTTTTGAGACGCCTTTCACCCGTGTGTTGGTGGATATTGTGGGCCCTCTTCCTAAGACTTCTTCAGGATTTTCTTATGTGTTGACCCTGATTGATATGGCTACTCGTTATCCTGAAGCCATTCCACTTAGAAATATCTCAGCAAAGAACGTGGTTAAGGAAATGCTAGGATTCTTCACAAAGTTTGGTCTGCCCAAGGAGGTACAGTCAGACCAGGGAAGTAATTTCATGTCAGATGTTTTCAAGCAGTCTCTGAAAGAGTTGGGCATCACCCAGATCACGTCTTCAGCTTACCATCCCCAGACCCAAGGAGCGTTGGAGAGATATCATCAAACACTCAAATCGATGCTCAAGAAATACTGTTTGGAACATCAGAAAGACTGGGATAAAGGTCTTCCATTTGTTGTATTTGCCACAAGAGAATCTCCAAATGAATCACTGGGCTTCTCACCTTTTGAACTACTGTTTGGCCATGAAGTAAGAGGACCCCTTAAACTACTCAAGGAATGCTTGCTGTCGGAGGAAGATGACGTCAACCTGCTGGAGTATGTGATGAAGTTCAAAGAACGGCTGTCCACTGCTTTACAGCTGGCGAGAGAGAATTTAGGAGCTGCTCAGGAGAAGATGAAAACTTGGTATGATAAGAAGTCCAGGTTACGCCACTTTCAGCCAGGAGATCAGGTTTTGATTCTGCTACCGGTGCATGGGCAACCTCTTCAAGCCAAGTTTAGTGGTCCTTATTTCGTGGAGAAGAAACTCAGTGATGTCAACTATGTCATCGCCACACCAGATCGTAGAAAGAACAAGCAACTTTGTCACATCAACATGCTAAAGTTATATCACAGGCGGGACGAAAATAACCCAGTCTGCACTGTAGCTGTTCCACCCGAGTCTGCAAGTGAAGTTCTCCCATGCAGCATGAACCTGAGTGATAGTTTGGGGAAGAATCCTGATATCATGAATGATCTCCAGACTAAGCTTTCTCATCTACTTCCCGAGGAAAGGCAGGAGTTTTCGGCATTACTGCAGGAGTACCCGCAAGTGTTCCGTGCTACTCCAGGAAGAACCACTGTGTTGATGCATGATGTCGATGTTGGAGACGCAAAGCCAATTAAATTGCCTCCTTACCATGTGAACCCAGTGAAAGTTCCTCTCGTTCAGAAGGAGCTTGGCTACCTGTTGGACCACAAGATGATTGAGCCCTGTCAGAGCGAGTGGAGTTCTGTCACTCTAGTCCCTAAGCCAGGTGGGTCACAGCGGCTTTGCATTGACTACAGACGTGTTAATCAGATAACCAAAACAGACACTTACCCTCTCCCTCGTGTGGAAGATTGCATAGACAAGATCGGAAAGGCAAGGTACATAAGTAAGTTTGATTTGTTAAAGGGATACTGGCAAGTACCTATGACTGAACGTGCTAGGGAGATCTCATGTTTTGTAACACTAGGAAAGACTTTTGCATGTTCTGTAATGCCATATGGTATGAAGAATGCACCAGCCACATTTCAGAAGCTCATGAATGTTGTAACAGAGGGTTTGGCAGGGTGTGTTGTTTATATTGATGATGTATTAATCTTCAGTGACAACTGGAAAGATCACCTATGCCATGTCAGTAAATTTCTTGAGCGTTTGGTTCAGGGTAATCTTGTAGCTAATTTGTCAAAGTGTGAGTTTGGTCAAGCTAAAGTTCAGTACCTAGGGTATGTAATTGGTGATGGACATGTTGCACCACCAGCAGCTAAGGTTCAGGTTATAAGTGATCTTCCCAGACCTAAAAGTAGGAAAGAACTACAAAGATTTTTGGGAATGGTAGGTTATTACAGGAGATTTGTTCTTAACTTTTCAATTCTTGTATCACCACTTACAGACCTACTGAAAAAGGGAGTTGAATTTGTCTGGACCGATGACTGTGAATCCTCTTTCAGCAGACTTAAAGCTATCCTATTAAGTCAACCAGTGCTCGCTACTCCAAATTTTGCTAAGCCTTTTAAGATGGCTGTTGACGCAAGTGATACAGGACCTGGGGATGTTTTGCTGCAAGAGGATGATCAGGGTATTGAACACCCTGTATCTTACTACAGTAAGAAGTTCACTCCACCTCAAAAGAACTACTCAACTATTGAGAAAGAGCTTTTGGCCTTGATTTTGGGTTTACAGCATTTTTCATTTTATTTGTGTTCTGGTTTTGACCCCATAGTCATTTATACCGATCATAACCCACTGAAATTCCTTAGTAAGTTTAAAGATAAAAATCAGAGATTGACAAGATGGAGTCTACTTCTTCAGGAGTATTCATTAGACATACAACATGTCAAAGGGAAAGAAAATGTTATTGCAGATTGCTTATCTAGACTTTAGACAGATTGTTTTAGAGTAATAAGAAATTTCCTTTGTAAATTTCTTTTTCTTTGTGGGGAGGTGTTACATAGCCTATGATTTCATCATCCTTTGTGTAATTCTAACGTACTGTATGCTGCATGTTTGATCACGAGCGTGTTCTACCTCACTCCCCCCGTCCTCCCTTATAGTAGAGTAAGTCGTTCTTTCTGTTGTTCAGAGCAGGATTGTCAACTCTTTGTCCCCATGGCTTCATTTGCGCGTCCTTCTTACAAGTTGTATCAAGCTCTGCCGGCCCCTATATAATGAGCTCAGTCTCTACATTAATTGCCACTTAGATCTACTCCTCATTTTGCTCACATCTCTGTCCTCCCCTGTACAGTTGTTATTATTGTGAGTGCTCAGGAAGTCTCCAACCATCTAGCAGCTGTGTAATTTGAGTATAACTGTTATTGCATTTTTTCTTGAACTGTGTAGCATAAGGTGTTAATTCTTAGGCCTAGTAACGTTTTTGTGATTGATGTGTTTGTATGTCAGTCATTTTTGATAATATTTTGTATCTGTAATAATATGTCTTGCATTCACTGAGTATTATCCGGCTTTCTCATTTTATCAGGGCTGACTTAGATAAATTTACTCTTGCTAATTTCGTGTTAATAGAGGCTATTGCAGTTAACCATATATTTAACCTGTTTTTTGCCATTACATTATCCTTATGAGTCCTGAATGTTTTGTTAGTTTGAGCATTAAACTTTAACTTAACAATATATATATATATATATATATATATATATATATATATATATATATATATATATATATATATGCAGATACACATATAGATACGAGTACATACACAGAAAACATACACATACATATGCAGATTAATACATACAGTAGATACATATAAAACATACATACAGATAAACATCCAAAACACATACAGATATACATAGAGGCAGCGATACACATTGACATAGCGATGTAGATACGTATACACATGCTCTTACAATAAACACATTTTTCATTGTATAGGTATTTTATCCATTGACACTGAATCCCGTGATTTATGTTCAAAGATAAAAATAACATTCAGTGTAAATAATAATAATAGTTATCAGATTTCTCCTACTTCACAGAATATATAAAATACTTTCGACATTAGATTAATCTGCCTGAACTCATTTCATATAACAAGAAGAGTTGATTAAATGTGTGTGTGTGTGTGTGTGTGTGAGAGAGAGAGAGCCAGCGTCATACATCATGTCTGGAACACAATACTAAAGTTATCTCGACTATGAAGGGGTGAATGATACTTCTATTACTTCGGAATCCTATAAATCTCTCTCAGCTTAATACAGTCATTTAATGCTATTGGAAGTAAAATAATAGAGCTGTGCCAGCCATGAAAGGGTTAATGGTACCCGTATCAACACTGAGCTAAATATTATAACATGGGATTAGCTGGAATACAGACATAGAGTTGTGCCGAACATGAGAGGGTTATTACCGCAAAATCTCATCCATTCAACAAGCAACTGACCTTTCCAAAGCGACAGATGTTTGTTGATGTTATTCTTGCTTTCGTCAGATGATGTTAATAAGCTGGCATTTGTTAACTCCTTCAGTACGATGACGTCTTACTTATTACACCCACGCTTGCAGAATGAGAGGGGCAATGTTGTACTGTACTCGGTGTGTGTGTGTGTGTGTGTGTGTGTGTGTGTGTGTGTGTGTGTGTGGAGGGGGATTAAGAGGTCCAGAGGGAAGACAAAGATACGAAAGAGAATTAAAAGGGTTAACAGAAAGAGCAGTGGTTTATGGGAAAGAAAATGAGCTACGAGCGAGGGATGAGGTTAAGAAGGGATTGAGAGAGAAAAAGAGAGTGGGTCAAGAGAGAGAGAGAGAACGATAAAGGATTAAATGAAGACGAGAGAGAGAGAGAGAGAGAGAGAGAGAGAGAGAGAGAGAGAGAGAGAGAGAGAGAGAGAGAGAGAGAGAGAAACAGAGGGGAGCTAATAGAGGCGGGGGCATTAACAGAGAAATGGGAGGGTTAACAAAGAGAGAAAGAGAAGACTTAAGAGAAGGACTGGGTGGGTAGAGGATGGAAGGAATACTGGGGAAGGGATTGTGGGTCTTTATACCAATTTATTCTTCGTCTAAGGAGTGTTCAGGTGATTTCTGCCACACTGGAATCTGGGAATTAAACACCCGTAGCAGCGACAAGCACAAATGTTCAACTGTGTCTGTTCTGACTTGATTATCGAGTTCAGCTCCCTCTCGTAACGAAGATTTATTTTAAGAACAAGAGACATGGACGACTTTTTCACTCCCTTGTCCCCGAGGAACCTAAACACACACACACACACACACACACACACACACACACACACACACACACACACACACACACACAATAGTTTCCCGCCGTCGGTCATAACAGTAGTAAAAATGATGTTGGCAACTGTGTGGGCGTCACATAAAACGTCACAAGGTCAGGAAAAACGAAGGGAAAAAAAATAATTAAATCATGAAGGGCTCAAGTTAAGAGGGAGCTTAGGAAGACACACAACATCACGGCTTGTTAGTTTTAGGGAGGGGGAAGGGGACTGAGGGGAGAGAGGAGGGTTTGGGAAGGAAAGGGAAGAGTGGGATGGGGCTGTGAGCAGCTTAGGAAGGCCTGAGAAGGGGGAGGAAGAGATTGGTCTAAGAGAGAAAAAAATAAAACCGATAAGCCAAAGGAAGTACCGCTCTTACGGCATATCCACGCGTGTTTTCAAACTTGTGTTGAAGACACAGTTCAAAACATTTTTGGATGCTGTATGCATTAGTATTTAGACAGATGTATGCAAACAGGCTTCAGCGCTGCCTTAAACTTATGGGCAGCTGAGTTGGTGCAATGAGTGTACCCATACCAGCCCGTTGAGAGTTCATCATGATGTTGCCAACATGATCTGGACGTTGCTGTTCCTAACATGCTTGCAGTTTGTTCGTTACTGTGGTGTTTACATGTTGCCAGCACTTGTTCGAGTGCACGTGAGGTCGGATAGGATGGCATTAGACGGGGCAGGAAAAACAGGAAATGGCATGAAGTCATGCAAAATGGGGATGTTGCAACTTACAAGACAAGGTGGGGTAGATGGGAGGGTGTAGGAGGGGCTAGAAGGTGGAACGGGGTGAAAGATAGTAGGAAGTGGAATGAGAGTACAAGAGAGGATAGCAAGGGTTAGACTGAGGTGTGAAAGCGGAAATAAAAAAAATGGTATCTTAGGAGATGGGGTGGAATGGCTGTAGGATGGGATGGAATGGGATGGAAAAGGAAAACTATGAAACAAGGTGGCTGAAAATAGACAGGAATAGAGGTGACAGGAGATAGTTGAGGAGAAGAGCATTTTAGCAGAATGGACGGGGAGAAAGGGAGATGTGGACAGCAGAGGATTAGTTGGGTTGGAGAGTAAGAAAGTAAAAAGTGACATGTGGGTATGAAAGAGGATAGACTTTAAATGAGGAAAGGTGGTCGAGGAGGTTAGTGGAAATATCAAATGCTAAGTGGAGAGAGAGAGAGAGAGAGAGAGAGAGAGAAGACAATGAAAGTTGAGAGAGGTTGTTAAAGTGTTACTGAAGAAGTGAGATAGATTAGGATTTGTATAAAAGCAGGTGCGAGAGAGAAGGACTGGAGGAAGAGAGAGAGGGAGGGAGAAGGAAGGAAGGAAGGAAGGAGAAGGAAAGGGAGAAGAATGAAAGAAGAAAAGGGAGAGGGAGAAGGAATGGGGGAAGAGAAAGAGAGAGGGAGAAGGAAGGAAGGAAGGAAGGAAGGAGAAGCAAAGGGAGAAGAATGAAAGAAGAAAAGGGAGAGGGAGAAGGAACGGAGGAAGAGAGAGAGAGAGAGAGAGAGAGAGAGAGAGAGAGAGAGGGAGAAGGAAGGAAGGAAGGAAGGAAGGATAAGGAAAGGGAGAAGAATGAAAGAAGAAAAGGTAGAAGGGAGAAGGAATGGAGGAGGAGGGGAGTGGGAGAAGAAATGACGGGAGGAGAGGGAAAGTGGAAAAGGGAACAAAAGGAGGGGGAGAGGGATACGGAAAGAACGAGAAGGTGGAGAGAAAGGAGGAAGACAGGAGGAGGAGGAGAGAGAGAAGGAAAGAGTACAACGGAATACAAAGGAAAACAAACAGCAACAGACCTATTAGACCTTTCGAGGCTGTTTATTATGAGATAGGTTATAACTAACGTATCTACTCTATGGGTCAAAGATATGGATGGCAAAGCAGGAAGACTCCCCCCCCCCCCAGCAAACCCTCCAGTCGGCAGGAAATAGGGAGAAGGACTGCCATGGGAGGGGGAGAGCGAGAAGGAAGAAACTGAAAGGACGGGGAGAGGGAGAAGGAAGGAATAATGAGGGAGAAAGGGAGAAAGAAGGAATGATAGGGAGTGAGACGGAATGAAGGACTAGAGAGAGAGAGAGAGAGAGAGAGAGAGAGAGAGAATTTATCACTGCCTTCACGCATTTTTCTCCCTCCTCCCCGTCATCATCATCATCATTATCTTTTCCCTCCTATTCTTTCTTCGTCTTCCTCTTTGTGTTTTCTTTTCATTCTCTTATCCTCTTCCTAAAAATAATCGTTACTCCTTGACTCCCTGCACTCTCTCTCTCTCTCTCTCTCTCTCTCTATCTCTATTATATGCCAGGGACTGGCAATAGATGAGACAGTAAATACGAGTGCATAGGAAATATAGATAACAGGAGGCCCCCTGGCCCATGGCGATGTTACCTGTTGGAAAACAAGAATAATCAACTAGCATCTAATCAACGCGTAAGGAAAAAGAGAGAGAGAGAGAGAGAGAGAGAGAGAGAGAGAGAGAGAGAGAGAGAGATGAAACGGAGACTGGGGGAGCAGGGAAGGAAAGTAAGAGAAAGAGAAGAGAATAGGTGAAGATAAGGAGTAGAAAGGACTACAAAGGAATGAAACAGCAACAGACCTGTTGGTCCTTTAGCGGCTGTTTGGTATAGGGAAGGTTATAACTAACAAAACTATTCTCTCAGTTAAGGACAAAGAAAAGTAGGAAGGCTCCCCCCTCCCACCAAACCTTCCAGCTGAAGCTGGCAGGAAGTAGTGAGAGGAACCACTATGGCGAACAAAATATATTACTCAGGAGTGAACATATTTAGCTGGGGGTTAGAAGACAGATATTCATCCAAGCGATTTTTAAATGTTAGTACTGAATCACAGTTTATTACACTGGAGGGCTGTTTGTTCCAAATATTTACAACTCTAGTAAAAAGGGAGTGCTAAGCTTCCTCTGACTGAAATCGCTATTAGATAATTTTGTGCCCATTACCTCTAGTGTAATATGAGCGATCACCTGTGATATATTTTTTGATAGCCAAATTACTGTGTCTTTTGAATATTTCGAATATTTAAAATAAACCTCCTAGTAACCTGCGTTTGGTTAAGGTAAAGAGATTCACTGCTATACACGCACCTCTTACGGTTTGTTTCTCATTCTAAGTATCATCTTTGTCACCCTACGTTGTACTCTTTCAAGTTTCTCTATATCTTTTTGTAATATAGGGACCGACACTGGACACAATACTCTAAGTGTAGGCATACTAGAGAATTATACACGGTGAGGATGATATTTTCTTATTTTTATTCAAATGATCCACAACTGAATCCGATAAGTTTGTTTGTTTTTTCAACAGCCTCTGCACACTGTTTGATTGATTTAAGATAATTTGCTACATAATTCCTAAGTCATTTTCTAGTTGAATATTGTTCATAGTGTAACTGACTGTTTCATTTTTATTTCCAATGTTTAGCACTTTGCATATACAGTACTAATACTAAAATATACCTGTCATGTATGGGCCCATTTAAATAGTCGTTCAATGTCACTCTGAACTGCCTGCCTCTGTAAAAAAAAAGTGCCTACTCTTTTTCCAACTTTATTTTCATCAGGAAATATGGATATTTTACAAAAAGAAACCATCATCTATATACCATTTCCATATAGTAAAAGCAGAATAGAACCCAATACTAAGCCCTGTGGCACCCCACTTGTAACATCTCTCCATTCTGATTGTTTACCATTTATTTCGACTCTGTTCACGTCCTGTAAGCCAGTTATCGATGTACTCTTACTCCAGCACATTGCCTCTGAACGCATGTGTCTTCAATTTCAGAATTAGTCTTTAATGGACATCTTTATCAAATGCTTTATGAAAATCAAGATAGATACTCTCGATAGATCTGGTCTCATCATATATACTGAATATTTCACAGCAGAAAACCAAGAGACTCGTAAGGCAAGAGCAATTATTCTGAAAACCGTGTTGTGAATCGTTAGGCAGATTGTTTATTTCCAAGTGCTTAACAAACCTATCTTTGATACTAGTTTCCAACAACTTGCACACCACTGAAGCTAAGCTTATTGGTCGATAATTTTCTGGTTGCGATTGGTTGCCTTTTTTAAATACTGAAGTTGCATTTGATAGTTTCGACTCATGAGGCACCTTAGTATTTCTTAGTGATTTAATGAATAGCTCAGGTAATGGCTTAGATGTTTCATTCACTGCTTCCTTCACAATGCGCGGAGATATTTTATCCGGCCCTGATGTTTTATTCACTAAGTTTACCAATGGCAAGTCGTACAGCATTCTCACTAACAGTAATGTCGCTAATTATGTTACTCTTTTGTAAGACAACAGGAAAAACTGGTGAAATGGAATCAGTATTGACAACTGTAAATACGGATGGAAAGGAAGTGTTGATAATTTTAGTCATAAATACATAACCTCCTCCAACTTCCGTTGGCGGAAGTAACGAGAGAGAACATAATAGGAAAAATAAAAGAAACTGGAGGATGGCGAAGAACAGGAAAAAAATTAAAGAAGAGAAGAGGAATAGAAAAAAGGAGAGGAAGAGGAAGGGAGAAAAGAAATTTAAACAAGAAGAGAAAGAGATAAGAATAGGAAAAGAGAAGATCAAGGAGTGACAAAGAAAGATGTGAATGAAATGAAAAGACAAAAATGAGAAAATAAAGGAGAAACATAGACAGTGGAAGAAAGAAGGAAGAGAAGGAAGACAGTAAGAACACAGGAATAATAGGAATGAGAGTGAGCAAAGAGAATATAGTGTTCGCCAACCCACAAGGCTTATCTTAATAGTCCAACTGTATATAAAGTAACCGGGGAATGACGGAGCACGGAGGGGAAGAGCGAGAAGGTGGGATGGAAGAGGGAGAAGGAGGGAGGGAAGAGGGAGAAGGAGGGAGGGAAGACGGAGAAAAAGGGAGGGAAGAGGGAAAAGTAGGAAAGGAAGAGGAAGAAGGAAGGAGGGAGGGAGTGACGAGGAGGGATAGAATAAATCATGGATAAAGAGGACATAAGGGAGGAAAAAGGAGGAAAGAAAATGAGAAATAAGAGGATTCATAATTAAAAAAAAAAAGACATTGGAAAGTAGGAGGGAAGGAAAGGAGAGAAATAGGGACGAAGGAGTGAGCAGAGGAGGAAGGGAAGGAAGTCGGGGAGAAAATGAGAAAAGAGTGAGAAATGAGAAGCAGGATCAGGATGAGAGAGAGAGAGAGAGAGAGAGAGAGAGAGAGAGAGAGAGAGAATGTTTAGGTAGGGAGAGTGCGAAGAAGAGAGGGAATATGGGAATGAGAGGGAAATAAGAGGAGAAATAAAGGGGAGGAAGTGCGGAGACTGAGTGAGGGAGGGACGGAGAAGGGAGGAGGCTGAGCAACAGGGAAGACGATAAAGAGAGCTAAAAAGTAGGCAGGACAATAACATGAAAGAGTGCAGAAGAAGGTGGGAAGAAAACGAGGAAAACAAGAAGGTATGCAGGAAATTAATAGGGAATTATTAGAGCAGAACAGCAGCGAAGTTGGAGGAAGAGAAGCAGATAGGTTGGGGAACGATAGGTTTAGTGCAAGGCAGAGAATGAGAGTGTAACTGAAAAAGAATTATGACAAAGACAGAGCAGGTATGAGATGGGATGGATACGTACAACACTGAATCATACCAGGAATTCCTCACTGGATGTGCATCAAAGGAGACTGGGACGGGCCAAGTGACCAGCAGGTGCCTAATGATATATACCTGGGCACCTGAACAGCACGGGCCACGCTGAAGAGACTCACGGATTTATTATTACATATGAGATCACGAAGGGAAAGGTAAGCCCTCAGTTTATGTCACTGCTGAAACATAAATGGAAAATAAACAGAGTGTGACATTTCTCTCTCACTGACATGTAAATTGGAGCGCAGTCTTCCTAGTTTCTCTTTCACCAAATTGATTGTCATAAATTCGGGACTTGCCTATACCTTACCTTACTCAGTTTTAAATAATACGACTGTTAGGATCCCTTGATGACACCAGGAAAAATAAATTCCATCACGGTAGCGGAAGCCAGAGAGTTGACCCACCACCCCTTTCTCCAAGCTTCCTGTCTCAGCATCCTACTGCTGCGACAACTTGTCAGCCCTTCCGCTGAGGACGGCATCCTTGTGCCTCATTCACACTGCAGGTAAGACTTGTCGCAAACCTCAAAATCGCAAAACCAGTCCCCGACCATGGAGGTCTCCGAGCAGTCGTGCCACCGATCAGCTACCTGTGGTCGTCCAGTGTCCGTCCAGCATCCGTCCAGTGGGCGGCCGAACGGCGACCATGGCCAGGTACACACAGGTCAAGACACCGACAAATGGCGGCCGGTCAGCGTCCTGTCACAGTTTAGACCGTGACCTCTAGGCCGCCACTAGAACGACACCGGCCGCGGATTGGTCGGCGGCTGGTCTCGGTCCAGCCCACTACCTGTCGCTCGACCAATCGCGGCAATCGCGGCTGGACGGCTGCTGGACTTCAACTACCACCTCAGACAGGAGGCTTGTGGACGGCGGCCGCCGCAGTCCAGTCGTCGGCTTGACGGAGTGAGGACGGCCACCCCACAGAGCTGGCGGCGACCGGCCTCCGTCCGGAAGGCAACCACCGCTTAAAAATCAGGTGTCACTGACCAGTCACAGTCCGTAAGCCGGCCAGACACAGTCCAGCCGCCCACCGGGCGGCTTCCGTGCCACGACATCGGTGGTCGCGGGGAGGTTTTTCGTGCAGCACGAAATACCTTGCGACGAGTTTTTGGTCGCCATGGTGGCCTGCGGCTAGACCGAGACATACAAAGATCGGTCGTAAACCTCACCAAAACCACCCACGACTTGCAGGTCGCGGGTGGTTTGCATTAAGTCGTACCTGCAGTGTGACTGGAGCCTTACTAGACAGCCAAGCGGACATGCCTCCTGTCTCTCCACCACAATGGAGGATACCCAGGAGTCACTGTCAACGACCGCGTCATGGCTCCTGAAGGGAATATAGGACAACCAACCACAGAGAACACCTCAGCTCTCTCCACCACCGGGAAAAATATGTGAAGTTTCGGTGAGATCAACACCTCCAGTCTCGGCAAACCAGTGGCGGCTACTGAGGGACGATCTTATGAAGCCAACGACCAAGCACACAGCAAATGCATTATCACAGTCAGAGATGGCCTTCTGACCACCTTTAAGCTTGTCAGCATCTCTTGACATTGTCTTGCAGGCACCACCAAACACCTACGTGCCATATCGTTGGAGATGATTGTTGAGATATTTTTGTTGTGGTGGTCCCAGGTTCATCTACAACTTGAACTCAGTGGTCAGCAGACTGTCCTCCTCCCGGGGGACAAGGAGGAAAGAAAGACGTTTGTGAGCAATGAAGCCGCTCACTTATATCAATGCTACAAAATGAAGGCACCCCTCTCCAACACCTGCCGTGACTCTTCCACTTCTTTTTTCTTTTTAATGTGTCAGACTCTAGGCAAAGTCTTCAGGGCCTATTTCTCGGGGGCAGTGGCCTATCCCAAGGTCCAGTAGTCCTCCTACACCTCCGCATGTCACCACTTCGGCGCTGACACCCACCGTCCATATTGAATACATGCTAGGGCTGTCTCATGTAGGACTGGTGTACTGGTATTAGCGGGGGTATTTTGACGACATGTCGGAAGGTGTTCTGGTATATCAGAAAAGTCTGCTTTTATGAAATTCAGACCCTTAAACTGTTCCCTGCTCCAGCAGGGATTCGAACCTGGGTCCATTAGGATTGCAGGCCGCCTCTCTACCGATTCAGTTACAGCCTCCCTGACATAAGTGGGCAAAAGCCTGTCTGTCTATGAGATTGAATTGATCTGTGACAGGTTCACTTTGGCGTTGTCCTTCTGAGGTGTCCCTGGTCATGGCACAAGACACCCCACCACCGCCACCACATTACTGTATCAGGAGGTAAGCTGAATTATTCACCACACCCTTTGCCATGCCAACAAAGGCCAGGCTCCAGACACATATTTGTTACATTACTCGTACTTCTTCATGAGGAACAAAGGGCGATCTGTCTTGCCCGTCATGCCGACAGATAAGACGATATCACTTCAACATTAAACAAATCCTACCACGAAAAACATATAAAGTCAACCAGTATAACATCAGGTCATCCAAACACCCTCTGTCTTCTGCACCAGGAAAAGGGTAAAGTGATCTGTCTCGTGCATCATCTCAGCAGCCAAATGGAGCAACATGTCAACACACCACTGTCAAGAGAGACACGGTGACTCGCCTTGCCCACCACCATGATAGCTCAGTGTACAGTGCAAATTCATGGACTGTCTGTGGGCTTATCAACGGGAAAACTAATTTTCCATATTTAAGGATACTTATGATACTGTATCATCACTGGTAACATCATTACCACCGGTATATTTTAGCCAATTGTTTTCAGTCTGCACCTCAATGATGTTTTATATCGGATAGGGCGGCCAGGGAGGAGAGATGACAACGACGACGACGACGGTGATGATAATGATGATGATGATGATAAGAGAGAGAGAGAGAGAGAGAGAGAGCAAACAGGGAGGGGAGAGGAAGAAGGGGAGGAAGAGAGGACACATGGATGAGAGAAATAAAGAAAAATGAGTGAGGGGAGATGGAAAGAACATAACAACACGAGGAGAGGAGGAGGGAGAAGGAAGAAGGGTGACGCGGTAATAAAAAGAAAGATAGATGCATAGAAGGGAAATAATAAAGTATAGAAAACTAAGAAAGGGAAATGGGTAAACAAGGAAAGGGGGAACAGATAAAGGGGAGAAATAATCAAGAGCAGAGAATAAAAGGAGACATGCAGAGGCTGAAATAAAAAGGAGACATGCAGAGGCTGAAATACTGAACACAATTAACGCTTGAGTTAAGAAAAAAAAAGGGGGGGGAAGGACTTAATGGGGGAATGTGGAAGAGAAGGATTTAAAGGAATAAGAGGAAGACAAGTAAAAGGATGGAACTGATACTAAATCAAGAGAATAATGGGTTTCATAAAGTTAACCCCTTCACTACCAGGAGAGCTTTCTCTTAATCACACAGCCACCAGACGATTTTATTCTGCGATTTTTTTTTCAACTGACGCAGTGAAAAGGGGGATGAATAAAGGCTGCATCTATCCTTTCTAGTTTGTAAATTCTTTCCAATACTGAACACATTGTCCAGAGATAATAATGGTAAAATGGAAGACATCCTTCAGCCACGAAATTTTCTCTGTTGCTCTTTCAGCTGCTACCATATATTTTTCAGCTAACAATTGTGTACAATGTTTGTTAAGTGGTAAATAATTAAACCCTTCCATTTCGAAAACCCTCTCTATAACTAAAGAAAAAAATCGACAAAAGTTGGCAAGAATAAATTGGAAAAGATTACCCGGTACATAAAAGTGAAGGACTTGAGAAAGAACGATGATTAGCAAAGGAAGAAAAAGTATAAAGAGAGTGAAGGAAACGTAAAACAGAATGTAAGAAAACGAAGAGGAAAGGGGCAAGGAAATTCTGATGCAAATGACGGGGATTTATTTTGGCAGGGAGGAGGAGGAAGAGAAGGTAAAGAAGACGAGAGTGAAAGTAATATGATGTAACTGAGAGAGAGAGAGAGAGAGAGAGAGAGAGAGAGAGAGAGAGAGAGAGAGAGAGAGAGAGAGAGAGAGAGAGAGAGAGAGAGAGAAATTTAGTTAAGTAGGGAAGGAATATTTAACATCGTAACATGTGATCCCACCCTTGCTAAAAAATAAATAAATAAATAAATAAAGCCCAGATGATCCTCAATATACTAATTGCTATCATCAGTAATACCTTCCAGCTGTGATTCGTTACCGTCAAGTGATTATATTCAGATCTGGAAATTCCATTCTTGGTGAAGGTTACGAACGATTTCCATTACCCATCTGTACGACGACCTCCTATATAATTTTCTTGCTACCACCAGACTAGCAATCTGTAGGAAGTAAAGTGGAGAGGCGGAAAAATGGATATGAAATACGATCCAGAATATGGTTGCGCTGTCATCAATCGTTCACGCTATCTTCATCACTGAATCCCAACTCTTACACAAAACTTACGTCAGAAACCATTCTCTGCCGTTAGTAATCCCCATTCAACCGTCTTAACCGTCTCTAGCAGCACGCTGCCAACATGCGCTAACCGCTCTTAACCGTACACAAACATCACTGACCTTCGTTAACTGTTGCTGACCATAAGCAACCGTTCCCAACTATCATCAGTCCTCCCTATCCGTTCTTATCCGTCATAAACCGGCTTTAACATTCGCCAAACGTGGCTAACCATCCTCAACCGTCCTTGCTTGTCATCGACAGTCCTTAACCACCATCAATCGTCTTCAGTTCCTACAAATAACCCTTATTCATAATTAACCGTCATTAACCGTTCCCAGTCGTTATCAATTCCGTCCATAACCGCCACCAACCGTTCTTGACCGTCCCTAACCGTCGTCAACCACCATCAGCGTCTGAACAAGGTCATCTCAACCTCTCCTCTTCCTCCTCGCCCCAGCTCTTTCCCCTCCTCCATCCACCTTTTCCGATAAATTCCTCCCTTTATATTAGTCTCTGGTTCGCCCCTGAAGTTTCTCTCCTTTGTCTCTCCCTCTCCCAATATCGTCTCTTTTCCATTCCCTTTCATTTCACTTGATTACCTCTCCCTTTTTGTTAATGTCAATCCATTGTTCGTCTTAATATACTGTTGTTGTACTGTTCTTTTTCCCTAAAATCTCTTTCTTTTTTTTTCACTTTTGTTTTCCAGTTCACCTCAATCTTCACTCAATGTATGCTCCGTTCGGGTGTTTCTACGCTGAATGGCAAGCAAAGTGGTTTCCTGTTTCCAAGGAAACCATTTACCACGCTGGGTACTACTGTATAACAAAATGGTGTCTAGTGGTCTAGGAGGTTAAGGCGCTTCAACCGGATGGGACCAGCAAAGTTTTCCATGTAAGAGGTGCTTAGGGGTTATTGCTTACATACAGCCACTCAGGCGAAGGAGAGGCTGGTGTTATTCACCTTAATGTCAGGAGTAAGTAGCCCGGCTCCGGGCTTCCACGTTAATAATGGGGCAAAATAGCATGGGATGATACACAGAGCAGGCTTCCCAGTACATTCCATCACGCTCCTCTATTGTCAGTATCGTCTGCAATGCTTCCCCCACTGAAGAGAAAAGCACCAGATACAGATCAAGATCTGACTTTTTTTTTTTTTTCCGCCACTTAGACCTTTGAGAAACACCACGTAATGTGCATGTCAGTCTATACTTGTATCCCCAACCTTTAGGCCACAAGTGACAGTCAAAACAATAATAATGACGGTAAGCAACATATTCACGGACCAAACACTTTGCTCAGCGTCCTGCACAATAACATACAAGTGGTTTGGATAAAGTACAGATGTTTTTATTCTCCTTTATATTAGCAAACATCACTTAATACTAAACACACACACACACACACACACACACACACACACACACACACACACACACACACACACACACATCATACATATGTATAAGCATGATTTTTAAAATCATCTTCATTACTTAAAAAATAGTACATATTAAAGATATTAAAACATTTCTTGCAGGTTTTTGCATCATCATCATCATCATCGTTATCATCTTCCCGCTTTTATTTTTTCCAACTTTCAAGTAAATTAAGCAGGTTTCAGGAAGCCACGAAGAGGAAAGAATATGTTAGTGGGAGAAATACTGAACAACATGCTCAATGCAATAGTCCACACACCCATTCATTCATCATTCAAGCCCCTAGAATCCTGGCTTCACCTGATAGGAACAATTTTCCTTACCTAACCTCATAATTACCTTTCCGACAGAGTAACTACGAAGGTTATTAACTTAAAACGAAGGTTCTAAACCCTAATCTTAGGGGGCTCCGTACAAAATTCATCTCACCAGCTCTACCTCTTGTCAGTTCCCTTGCCTCGTTAGCGCCCATACCTCTCTTTCTCTCATAGTCGTATATAATGTCTAACCATTTTCTTTTTTGCCGACCACGCCTCCTCCCACTCTCGGATTTGCTTTATACATCCTTTTCACCACCCTATTTATATCCATCCTTTCCTATTGACCATACAATCTAAACACGCTCTCTTCAAGTCTGTTATCCGCAGGCTTCCATACTCCACATCTTTCATGAAGCGCATTATTTCTTGTCCTACCCACTCTCCGCACTCCACACAATTTTCAAAAATCTCATCTTCACTGTAAGAGTTTCGTTTTCATGTTTCATCATAGTCTCACACACAGTGTTAATGTGGGCACAAATACTCCTTCATGGAATCCTCTTACAGCTGCCACACTCAGATATCTCTTTTGCATCAAGGTTATTGCACCAGACACTTTCCTTTCCTGCACCACTCTACTTTACACTTTCTTTGCACATCTCCCTCTTCTTTGTGTCCTTGCATCCACGTACTTAAATTCTCTCACCAGTCCAAGTCTCTGTCGATTCAGCACATGCCACATAGGGAGCCACACTCTCTCTCAAGAACCATCACTTTACTCTTATCTTCATGGACTTTCTAGGTTCGACGCTAATAGACATCAACAAAACTTTGCACCAGTCTGCATAGTTCCTGCTCACTGTTAGCCAGCAGCACTGCACCATTTGCAATCATGAAATTTGAAATACTTCACCCTTCACCATTCATTACTGTTGTCATTCTACTCTTCAACACCCAAGTTATTATTTCCCTCATAACCCCATCCATATAAATATTGAACAGCCTTGAGGTCATCATACTACCTTGCCTTACTCCAATACCGAAGTTAAACTTTTTGTTTTTGTTAATAACAGAACAGAGGAAGGAAAAACAAATGAATAAAAAAAAATAATAATCCATACACCAGATTACTGGTGTCCTCTGGTCAAAAAATATCTGTAACAGTTAGGCTTGAACTGCTGTAGGTTGAAGTTTGGAGGGAAACAACTCTGGGGAAGCGAGTTCCAGAGAGATGCAGTTCGGGGAATGAAAGAATTCTGATAGGCAGAAGTTTTGCAATGTGGCTGAGAGACATTCCAGTCATGAGCGCTACCAGATGCCCGTGTAGCACGAGGGAAGACATGGAGAGGTGGCACCATGGACTCAACTTCGTATGAGCATTTACCATAATAATATCTGTAAAATAATGTAAGGGAGGCAACATTCCTCCTTACTTGTAGGGAAGGTAGTTTATTTGTAATGGCAGGGTTGTTAATAATTCTAACAGCTTTGTTCTGAATTTTGTCTAGTTGTTTTAATGCAACTTCTCCACATCCATTCAACAACAGTGAGCAGTATTTAAGCTGAGAGTACACATGCCTCTTATAAAATTATACCTAACTCCTCGTCAGTGAAGAAGTTACGAACTCTGTACAATAATCCAAGTTTCTTTGAGGCGGTTTTAGCAAGTGATCTGATATGACAGGTCCAGCTGAGGGCACTGTTAAGTGAGACGCCGAGAATTTCAATACTTTGGAGATGGAAATATTAGTAGCAATGAAGGTAATGTACGAATCTGGCAATATCTGTCTATTAGTAAATTGTATATATTTAGTTTTACTAGCATTAAATGAGGCAAGGTTGTTTTGTCCCCATTCACTGATCGTAGATAGGTCTTGATTTATGGAGATGGCTGTACTGAGTTGAGAGGTAGAGATATTAGACTAAGTAAATAGGTGTCTGAGTGTGAATGAACTATGTAGTGCTGAGTCACCTGCATATGAGTGGATGGGATTTTGGGTGACAGATAAGAGATCATTACTATGAACCAAGAAGAGGGTTGGCGCCAGAACTGATCCATGTGGCACGCCAGAGTTAATTGAGTGGAAGTTGGAATATACATCATCTACTTTCACTCTTATTTTCCTGTCACTGAAATATGAGGAAATCAAAGGAACAAAAGACGTTAGTCCATAGCAAGGGAGTTTGGACAGCATGGAATGGTGCCATACTCTGTCAAAAGCTTTAGAAATATCAAGGGCTACTGCATGAATTTCTCCATGCAAGTCAATTGATTGATGGATGGTATCAGTTAGGAGACTGAGTATGTCAATGGCGGATCTTTCGTGGTGAAAATCCATACTGTCTATCATTAATTAAGTTGTTGGATTCAAAATGTTTAATAATGTGCTTATTAATTAAAGTTGCAAATACCTTACCAAGAGAAGATGTGACAGCTATTGGTCTGTAATCAGAGCGGTCAGAGGAACTTCCTTTCTTCGGAATTGGATGGATATTGGCTTTTTTCTACGAATTTGGGAATGAAGAAGTACGTATGCATAGTCCGAACAATTTATCTTGAACAGAGGCAAGTTCAGGGGAACAGTTTTTCAAAACAATTGGCGGAATTCCATCTGGGCCTGGAGCTTTGTTAGTAGGTTAATTGTCTAGGATGGATTTTACATATCTTGTCTGTATTTTAAGTGGAACAATATCGAGAGAGTCAAGTTCTAGTACTGGGACATTCTGGCTGGCATCCTCTGTGGTAGAATTTCTGGCAAATGTACTGGCAAAAATATCTGCTTTCCCACGCGGGTCATTTGTAATGTTGCCATGTGAAGATTTTAGTGGGGGAATGGATGATGACTTGTTAAAGTTACTATTGAAAGAATTAAGAGTTGAGCAGAATATTCTATTGTCATTAGGATTGTTAAGTAGTTTTAATGCTTGCTCTTGAAGAAAGTTTGATTTAGCTAGATTTATTACATCTTTTGCATGATTTCTAGCGGTTTTAAATCGAGAGAGTGATTCAGATGTTTTTTATTTTAAGTAAGAATAATATACTAATGACTTTTGGCCCTTTGCTCTGGCACAGCTGCCATCAAACCATTTTGGGGAGTTCGATCTTTT
This sequence comes from Coenobita brevimanus, assembly GCF_032717465.1. Classification (NCBI taxonomy): domain Eukaryota; kingdom Metazoa; phylum Arthropoda; class Malacostraca; order Decapoda; family Coenobitidae; genus Coenobita; species Coenobita brevimanus. The sequence continues at coordinate 45,178,515 of NC_137033.1, forward strand.
AGTGAACTGTTGACTTGGTATGAATAAATCCATGACAGCTACTATTAAGTCGCAAGTGTGGGACTGGGTAGAACTGGGATCACTAGAGAAGAACTAGGCACTTAAACGACGTCCTGCTGTAATCCCAGCTTCACCACCGTCATAAAAAGTCATAACAGCAATCAGCAGCTTTGCCTGTACACCATACGTCCATAAACTCCCTTAGTTTACCTTGGCGTATGGTTTTTGTAGGTCCATAAATACGATACATACATTACAGCCTTTCCACAAGCTTCCTTCACAGTCATAAGTAGCGCTAGGAAATTAGGCCATCTTTTCGAATCCACTAGTTAAAAAACGTGGTGTTTAGGAACTCACGAACAACTAGAACACACTGAGCTGGTGCCCCATCCTGCCTGAAGATGACAATTAGGTAGCAGTCGTCAAATAGTGATATCACAAAAAACTCCTGACGTCGAGATAACCATCTGCCGTATTGGCGTAAAGATAATTTGTGGACACCTTATCTATCCCTCAGTCTATCTAACGTATCCATCTGTCTGCATATATATATAATGTGTGTGTGCGTGTGTGTGTAAAGAGAGAGAGAGAGAGGGGGGGGAGGGGAGAGAGAAACCTTTCAGTTCTATCACTGACACATTGTGAGGCACCAGTCCAGTTTACCGTCATTGTCACCATTTCCACTCATCTTTTCTTTATACCTTCTTTTTTCTGTCTGCTCTCTAGTTAAATTTTCAATGGTACGGTTGTTCCATTTGCGGTCTTAAGTTTTCCCGATTTTCGCCATATTTTCTGCTATATTTTATATAATCTTTCTGAGACATTTTTTTTCTTCAACAGCTTGACATATCGTGTTCTCAAAGGCCTTCTTCCTCCAATGTGTAAAATAATAAGAAAAACAGAAAAAATGAATGGAACAGGTAGAACGAAGAAGGAAAAAGGAAAGAAAAAGTAAAGGGAAATACTCACGAAATGAACCATAATAAAAATTCCTTCAGTCCAAGGATGCATTATTATCTTAATTTTGCTGCTGCCAATTGACTTTCTTCAACTTACAAAAAACCTCTCGTATTCAAGACTTTTTGAAGGTTGTATTCCACTCCGCCCGTTCTTAGCATATCACCTAAGAGCCACAAAAGCCTCTGAAGTAGCGGAATAAAATGACAAAGACGACATATGAGGAAAGTGGTTAAGAGACGTTTTTCGTCCAGCAAGGTATGGAAGATAGAAAGACAGAGAGAAGAGTACAGAAAAGAAAGAAATGACATACCCAAGAGACGAACACGATGAAATCCCTTTTATATTTTAATTATGAAAGCAAACGATTATATTCAGATTAGGAGAGTACTTTCACAGCAGAGGAGTTAGACCTGTCCATTATTGACACTTTCAGTAAAAGAGGCCTTTGCCAAGGTTAATAAAATTGTCCGAAATTAGCAATAACAAACCTACAGAAAAATGTGATCGCGTTGATGAGGTTAAGAGACTTATCCCTCCTGTTCGATGGGATAGGGGAGGAAAAATAAACAGAAAAATATTGAAAGAAATAGAGGAACAGTGGAGAGAGAGAGAGAGAGAGAGAGAGAGAGAGAGAGAGAGAGAGAGAGAGAGAGAGAGAGAGAGAGAGAAACCATCTTCTCGAAAGAGACCTTTTGCTCCCTCCTCCGAGATTAGAAGGGAAGACCTACACATTTTGGGAGTTTGCTCATTCTTTCTCCCCGCTTACGCTTTTTATTTGTCTTCCATCCAATACAATTATCACACGGTCGTCCTGCTGAGAGAGAGAGAGAGAGAGAGAGAGAGAAGAGCGAGTGTGTGTGTGTGTGTGTGTGTGTGTGTGTGTGTGTGTGTGTGTGTGTGTGTGTGTGTGTGTGTGTGTGTGTGTGTGTGTGTTCCAGTAAACATGACTCTCACTGTTTACCTTCTCCACAATCTCCAACCATCTTTCATCCTCCTAAAATGAATGAATCTAGTTCCAGTAAAATGTGTCCCTGAATCACAGCAGAACTAACTTTTACGATGTAGGAACAACGTCTTTATTTCACCTCAGCTAAAACCAAAGAGAAATAAGTATATGAGAGTGAGTTGTCGAAGCCTGAGATGGTGAATACTGCCATCATTAATCCTGTGATGTTCAAAACAAGTGTCGTGATCATTATTATCATCATCACAGCCCCTTTTTTTTTTTTTTTTTTTTACCGAAGGAGGGGCGTAGGGGAAGATCCAAATAACAAGGAAAAACCTGATAGAACTAAAACTAATAGCTTGTCCAACTGAATGGACGACACTCATTTCTTTACCATTTAATCCCTCGGAACCCCGTCCCCACCATAGGCATAAATATCCGCACTCACGCGTTTCATACCGCCCATCACCTATAATCATTAAGTCGACTTTCACGACACCTAGAGACTCTTTTTTTCATTCCAGGAAAGTTCGAATATGTTCTCTTGGAGAGCTCAGCGATTTTCTTGTGATATACAAAACTACCCAGCTTGAAATTTTGAGTTGATTTACCATGTCAGCTGTTGCGTCAGCTAACGCATCTGCTGACTATTAGGAGATTTTCACTTTCGACTTTAAGGAGGCAGTTTAGCGACTTTCTTATGAAGCATAAAGCTGCTCAGCTTGAAATATTGAATTGATCTGACATGTCAGCTGTTGCATCAGGTGATGCATCTGCTGATGCTCTTTTAAAAATTGGCTGCAAAAGCTTCGCTGCAGGCCTATGTAGATAATCTCTTATATTAATCAGAGAGCGAATCACAAATGCTCGAGAGAATTTGCCTCTACCTATGGAGATGAATATTCTTAAGCTGAATGCAACCGTTTGATGGTAACAAGTTGAACAATAGCGTCATCTTTACTAAGCGGGATGTTCCCTTCAGAGCAAGTACGTATTTTGTTTTTCATTCTAAATAACACCAGATTATTTTATTTACCTTATGTAAGAGTCATTTGGGGTGAAGGAGTTAATATTGTGTCTGGTTCTTTCTCACTACTGTATAATTATAATTAATTGGCCGAAAAAGCTACGCAACCGTGGCAAGAATGCAATACAAATGCTGCCATCGTAGTGACGGGCTTAGGAGTTTATTCTGTGTGTGCGTCTTTACGAAAATACGGGCTGATATGCTTTGCGTGGCTTTTTTCAGTTTGGTGGGGGAAATCTGTTGGTTCCAGAGGGTTCAGTTTAAACAAGTCAGTATACAACAATGTAATTTTTATCCTGTGGAATGTTCAGCAAATAATGCCATAAAAATTTGTTCAGTCCTAAGAGTACTCCGTAACATCTGTCTTGCGTACCCAAGTTTGGTAGGCCTTGCCTGAACCTATGAACTCAATACAGAAATAATGGTCAACATTATGGCGAAAATTTCCATTGGTTACATCATGCCTGCAGTCTGTTCCTTTGTGAAATGTTCTCTTTCATAGTTATCACAGGGAGTGCATTCTATAAGATCGATTTCCGTACGCTGCATCCTGTGAGGGGTGGCATCGATAAAAGGACTTCCAGGCATTTCTATTCCTACGCAACAACGACTCCTCTTTTGCAACTGGCAATTCGCTTAACTTCTCAGAATTTTCTCCAACTCTTAAGCGTCAGTGTTCATCGGTATTCTCAGTCCTTTCCGTACACAACTGGTCAACTCTGCAGCTGTCTTCCTCCGTCTGTTGCAGTTACCCACGAATTTCAATCATTAACATGCAGTGCGACAAGGAACTTCGAAATGAACCGTTATGCGTGTTAGCTTTCCTTCGTTCAACAGCCTTTGTAAGGGAGAAGTTTTGCAGGCCATTAACCCCCCTCCCTCTTTTTTCCATTAAGATCATTATTTTGGTTTCTTTTTTTCTGACCAAAACTAAGAACAGAGTGACTATTTGGTTCCTGTGTCTGTCCGTCTGTCGTTCTGTCTGCTTGTCTGTATCTGTCTGACTGGTTGGCTGCCTTGTTTTTTATCTATCACTGTGTCTGTTTCGTCAATATAACCTTTGCTCTCTCTCTCTCTCTCTCTCTCTCTCTGAACCCATTCCCGTCCAACATGTTCCTCGTCTTCAGCAAGAACATTTTCACAGCCAGTAGTTCTTCCTGTCGTTTCCTCCTTACCTTCTGCTTGTCCTGCCTTTTCTTTTTTCCTCTCCTCCTCAGATCTCCTCGGCTTTACACTACACCCATTTCTTTTACGATCCACCGTGGCGTCAGTTCCATCATAGCTTCAGTAATGGTCATCCCAGCTTCACTCTCCTCTCAGCTCTTCTCCCCTCCTCGCCGCTCTGCTCTCTACCGCCAGTTTTTCTCTCCTCTCCTTGCTTCAGCCTCTTGCCCCCCCCCCCAAGCCTTCTCTTCTCCTTTCCTCAACCCTCCTGCTCTTCTCCGCTGTGCTCTCTACGTCAGCCCTTTCCTCCTTCCCCCTCCTCACTGCTCCTCCCCCTTCTTTTACCTTTCTCTCTCTCTCTCTCTCTCTCTCTCTCTCTCTCTCTCTCTCTCTCTCTCTCTCTCAATTTCTCCTTTCTCCTATCCCCATCCCATTTCACGCACCCCCCTGTCCTATCTTCACTTTACCACTCATTGCTTCATCCCCTTCCCCCAGTCCGTTCCATAAGTCAGGTGCTCCTTCTCGTCTCCTCTCCTCTCCTCATCATACCCTCTTTCCTCGTCTTCCTCTCATCTTCTTTTCGCATCATACCCTTTTCCTCGTCTTCCTCTCAGCTTCTTTCCTCAACATACTCTCTTTCATCATCCTTTTTTCCCTCTAACTCTTTTCTCATCATCCAGGTCTTATCTTCTCCTCCTCTCACCCCTCTTCTCACTCCTGTTAACTGATCTAATTGTTATCCTCTTCTGTGTGCACACAAATTTAGTCGGCACACCAGGTTCCTACAGCATCACCACCTCCTCTTATATCATATCTTAGTAGAACCTTATCTGCCATCTCTCAGCAGCACCTTCACTCTCATCTCTAAATAGCACCTTCTCTCCCATCTCTCAGCAGAACCTTTTTGCTCATCTCCAAGTAGCACCTTCTATCCCATCCCTAAGTAGCACCTTCTCTCTCATCTCTAAGTAGCACCTTCTCTCTTTCTAAGTAGCATCTTCTCTTCCAACTCTAAGTAACACGTCTTTGTTCTCTAAGTAGCACCTTTTCTCCCACCTCAAAGCAGCACCTTCTATCCCATCTCTCAGGAGAATCTTCTTTCCCATCTCTCCATAGCACCTTTTTCTCCCATCTCTAAGTAACATTTTCTCTCTCTCCAGTCAGCTTCTCTCCTGTCATACATCACATTTCCTCTCGCCTCACTATCCATCACATTATTTCATCACTCTCTCCACACCACCCTACTTCTTCTGACCCCCAAACCCGTCACACTAGCTCCTCACACACCCCACCTCCTGTCACATCTATCCTCCCACCCCTTTGCCCTCGTAGCCTCTCCTCACATTACTGACTCTTGATGCAGTCCACACACCGGAGAGGAAAACTCCATTATCCTCTTATCCCACTCGCACCTGTTTCTCCCCACCTCCCCACCACCACGCCCCTCTCTTCCCAACATCTGTACTCTCCCCTAACCTCATCACGATACCAAATTATCTTACCTAACTTTCACTCCTCTTCCTGATATCATCCTCTCATCACCCATCGCCTCCCTTCATCACCCCCCTTCCTGCCTAATATTTCCCTCTCTCACCACCCCTCTCCCTTCATCACCCTTCCTGCATCTCCACACCACTCTTTCCCCTCAATATCCCTTTCCTTTCCACACATATCCTTCATTCCTCATTGCCCTTATTTCCCCTCACATCATCAATAGTCTCCTCATCCTACACAATTTTTTTCCCCAGCACCACCTCTCTCCCTATCCCTCATCCCACCATCATCGCACCATCATTTCCTGCCCTTCACCTCACACCACTTCATCCACACCCCTACACCATCCCTTCCCTTCCTACCCCTCCCCTCACACACTCATTAATCCCTTCCCTCACGTCTCCCTTCATGTGTAGCTCTGTCGACGTCAGAGCACAGAATAAACTTCATAATCCCCTCTGTTACATCCACCACCGTGACCAGACTTGCCTGCCTCTCTCCACACCAACTCTCACAAATTTACTAAAGGATTAATAAGCTCCTTCAGTCTGAGGACGTCCCTTGCATTTCACTCTCACTGTTAACAGACGATTACATTTGGCTGACGAGGGCAGCCTTGTAGTGAAGGATATAATGATGACAATATCCATCCCCTCAAATTCAGAAAAAGTCTTTCCTGAATAAAATAGAATAGTTTATAGACTTCCAAACTGAAAGAAACATATATGTTAAGGTATTATATCAATGTTCCATACGTACTTCTCGCGCATATTATGTCTGTCTGTCTGTCTGTCTGTCTCTCTGTCTCTGTCTCTCTCTCTCTCTCTCTCTCTCTCTTTCCCCCCCCCCACTTTTTTTCTCATTCTCTTTCCCATATGGTATTTCTAAACCCTCATTATTTCAGGAACATTATCCTTCTCTTCATCCATGTCATTCTTCCTTTCTCTCTAGTTCTCCTTTTCAGTAAATTTTCCTATTTAAACAGCAATAATATATCTGAAGTATTTCTCAGACCTTCATTCTTTGTTCCCCAGCCCCCTTTCCTAGTATATATATTATCTGCTTCCTTTCTTCTTCTTCTTTTTCTTCTTTTTTTTGTCTTTTCGTTTTGCACTTGCTTTCAAACTCCTCTACCCTTTTCCCCTTCCCTCTGGAACTATTTCAAAAGCTTCACTCAGTTCTTTGATGGGTTTTGTGACAGGTCTGTTCTACCGGATGCCTCACAATACAGAGGCAGCCTTTTATTTACAATACTGTTTCGAGCTGAATACTGCAATGCTGTTTTTATTTCGACCATTGAAACTATAGTATTATTTCGAAACTTACCTTAAAGTACAGTTTTGATCTCTAGAGTACGATAATAGTTTGAATACTGCCCTATAGCGCTGTTTCAGACTCAGCCCTACCACTCTTTTCCAGACTCTACCCTACAGTTCTGTTTCAAATTCAGTGATACAATACCGTTTTAAATCCTTCCCCACAGTACTGTTCCAAAGAACTCTACAGTGCGGTTTCAAACTCTGCCCTACAATATTGTTTCAATCTTTACACTTCAGTGCTGTTTCAAGTTCTGTCATACAGTGCTATTTCAAGTTCTGTCATACAGTGCTGTTTCAAGTTCTGTCATACAGTGCTGTTTCAAGTTCTGTCATACAGTGCTGTTTCAAGCTCTGTCATACAGTGCTGTTTCAAGCTCTGTCATACAGTGCTGTTTCAAACTCATCTATGCAACTTTATTCCGTGTCTAATTCAGATCCTACTGTTTTAATTTCTAAAATGCTGTCTCGAACTCTTTTCTGCAATGAAAATTTTCATATCGTCCTTACAGTGTATTTTCATTGCAGTTTTTACCACACTGTTTTCGCCTATAATTTACACCACTGTTTTCATTGCTACCCAACACAACTGTTTTGAACTCTATCGTATACGGCAACAACATTGTTGAACTATACAGTACCATATATTACTGTTTTGAACTTCACCCTACACTGGTGTTAAAAAACCCACCATACACTGCTGTTTTCAACTCGCTTGTACTGCAGCAGATAGTCAGAATAGGGCAGAAAAAACATCATCTTGCGTGGGGTGGAAGTAGGCCTAAAAGTAGCTAAATTCATTCTTATTCCGCCAAAATTAAACGAAGCCTCCTGTACTCACCCCTACTGTGGTACTGTACAGTACACTAATATGTTCTCCACCTCGCTGTACAAAGAGGTGCATTACTTGCCCAGAATTTTAATCAGCACCATCAGCTGGACGACACAGTTTGTATTTCAGTCTTGCTATTTCCAGACGATTTTATTCAACGAAGGAAAGCGACATTTGTATAGAATTTAAAATCCTAAAACACGATAACGTCCTCATTACTGTAACTACACTGAATTTGACTGACTTTTTATTTTTTTTATTCACGCTGCTATAGTTCATCCACATAAACCTGGCCGGGGTTTCCGTCCTTTTGCAGCTTAAGTCACGTCGCTCAGTGGCTGAGAAAGACAATATCACGTCTCTACATCTATTCCATGGAACTTCTTCCTGACTTGCTTCATATTCCAATGTTTATCTCTTGTTACAACTCAGCATTAAAGGCGAATATATGGCAATTGTAGGTCACATATGACAGTAGTAGCATGATTTATGTAATACCCAAGAGGATAGTAAGGTGTTTGAAACAAAATAAATACCTTAACCAAAAAGAATACAGGCCCAGGGCTCTTCACCCATTCCATAGCGATTCTTCATGACTAGCATCATGTTTCATTGCTGATCTACTTTTAAAACTTAGCATACAAGATGGAGAGATGGTGATTTTAGGCCATGATGGGGTTAAAGCAGTATAAGTCCTCAGGGGTAGGATTCTCTTTTATACTAAAGATCAATTCCCTGTTCAACTTAGATATACTTTTACAGGAAGAACAAGATAAAGGATTATATTTTTCCATTCCCTTTCCCTGATCGTCCTGCAGAAAATATTTATAACCTGCGTCAATTTTCGCTTTGCAACTAAGATTTTGTGGAGTTGGAACAGGAGACAGACAAAGATTCGAGGGCCTCCTTGTCCTTCCTGCAAATAAAAGCCTGAGTTATGACACTAAGTTGATCGTATGTGCGTTTGTGTATCCCGGCTCAGCTTCAAAATTTTTGTCTTAATCAGAATAAAAGCACCAGGATATGGCAAAAATAACATGATAAGGACATCCCTGGGTTTAGCAGGCTTAGATCACCACTAGACGATTTAACTCATCCAAGGAAAGCGTTATTCATACCGAATTTTGGTTAATTCCTTCTAAAATAACACCTTCTGTATATTATTTTACTAATTATACTAAGAAGACAAATGCCCCTATGATTACCTCACACTTCCTTTTCCCCTTTTCCTTTGTACAAGGGAATAATTATACTTGACTTCCAATCCTCCGGGACTCTACCTTCCTCCCAGGCCAATCTGCACATCTTCCACATCCATTCTACTACTATCTCTCCCCCATGCTTCAGCATTTCACCACACACTCCATCAATTCCTGTGGCTTTCTTCAATTTAACTTTCTTCATTGCTTCCACAACTTCTATCCTACTGATTTCTTCCTGTCTTCTCACCTCCCTTCTTCTCCTAGCCATTCCCCAGCCACTTATACTCGCATTACTTCCATCCTCTATGTTCAACAATGCCTTAAAGTGTTCTCTCCATCTGCTCACTTTTTCTTCCCCTCTCCACTAGTAATCTGCCATTTTTATCTTTCACTCCCTTGCTAACTTCACTTCCACCCTGTCTTACTCTCTTCACCTCTTTCCAGAATATTTTCTTACAGTCCCTCCACTTTACACTCAAATTCCTTCCAGATTCCTCATCCACTCTCTTCTTACTCTCACATACTAATCCTTTCACCTCCCTTTCTTTTTACATATAACTCTCTCTTCCGCCTCTCAACTTCTTCCACGCCCCTATTTCTCATCCATTCATTGTGTGCTTTCTTCTTTTGTGCCAAAGCCTGTTTCACCTCTTCATTCCACCATGCTGTTCCTTGCACCTCCCCTCCGTCTTCTCTTCATCCCACACACCACATCACATGCTGCACACATATCTTCTGTGAATATCCTGTACACACCTTCCACGTCCCCCATCGTTTCGTTTCGTTTCGTTTTTAAAGGCTCCAACATGCTTGCATGTGTCGGCCTTGGTCACCTAATGGCGGCTCTCCACGCTGCACGATCCACTGCAGCCTCCCTGTTCAGTCCCTTAACCCTAAGGTCACACTTAATGACCTCGTCCCATGTCTTTCTCGGTCTACCCCTCATAACCCCACCCCCAATATTAACACTTCTCACCTTCCTCACCCAATTATCATACCCCATCCTCTCCACATGTCCAAACCACCTCAATCTACCTCTCCTCATCACAACACCAATACACTCCAGTCCCATCCTACCCCTCAACTCTTCCATTGTAAACCCAGCCCCTCCAGGCCTTGGACGCAGGGACGCACTGCACATCCACCTAATCATTGTCATTTCTGTACGTCTGAGCCGGCGAATGTCTTCCTCCTTCACTGCCCAGGTCTCACTGCCATACAGCATTACACTCCTAACACATGCTGCATACAAAGACCCCTTAGCACGTAGGGAGAGCCCTCTCAATGTCAGGAGAGGCAAGAGCTCCCTGAACTTCTTCCAACCACTTCTCACCCTAGCCACAGAGCTAGCTCCAGCCCCACCTCCAGCACACAACATGTCTCCCAAATAACAAAACTCTTCCACACACTCAAGAGATTCACCAGCAAGTTCAATCCTTTCACATCTGACGATCTCCACCTGCTCACCCCGGCACGCCGTACACATAAAATCAGCATTATCTCGCAGTCTACCTCTGATACCACTACATCTCTTATGCACCCATTTATCACAAACACCGCACAAGATGGAATTACTTCCCACTCCCTTGTGACAAACTGCACATGGCCACTCTCCCTCGTCTTTGACAGTACCGCCACCAACCCTAGATATCATCACTTTTGTTTTATCTGCATTTACCCTTAAACCCTTTTGCCCCATACCATCTCTCCACTTCCTAAACCTTTCCTCCGCCTCCCTTTCATTCTCTGCAATCAACACCAAATCATCAGCATACAACAACTCCCACGGGAGTCCGTTTCTAAAGTCACGTGAAAGGGCTTCAAGTACCATGATAAACAACATGGGACTCAAGACTGACCCCTGATGCAGTCTTGAGTCCCATGTTGTTTATCATGGTACTTGAAGCCCATCTGCTCCAATTCATATTTGCCCAGTCGTTCCTCCACTTCTCTCTTATATTCTGCCTTTTTCTCATCCTCTTGTAACCTTTCCACTTTCCTTGCAAATACTCCTTCTTCCCGTCCTTCCCTTCTTCTATTTCTCCATCTAATTTGGATCTTGATTCTGGCCACCACAAAGTAGTGGTCAGAAAGTCCACTCCCCCAGCCTCTATAAGCTCTTGCATCCATTACACATCTTCCAATCCTTTCATCCACACACACATAATCAATCATATCCTTCCTTTCATGCAGTTCACCACCCACCCTTCTCACTCGCCATGTATACCTGTGGATCATTTTGTGTCTGAAGAAGGTATTGGCTATTACCAACCCCCTCCCAGCACAAATGTCCACTAACGCACTGCCATTCTCATCTATCTCAGCAGGCACACCCCACTCACCAACTATTCCATCCACCTTCACATTCCCTTTACCATTCATATCACCGATCAAAAACACTCTCTCATTCCTTCCAAACTTTTCCATGCACACTTCCACATTTGTCCAGAACTCTTGTCTCACTCTGCTTGCACGATCTTGCGTTGGCGCATACACGCACACAATCGCCCACACTTGTATTGCAACTTTCAATCTTACCCACACAATCCTTGACCCAACTGATCCATACTCTCTTATGTTCTTCTTCCATCTTTTACTCACAACTATACACACTCCTTCTTTTGCCCTCTCATTCTCACCTACTCCTACACATATACCCCATCCATACTCTCACCTCTCCACAGTCGGTAATGTGGCATTAAAGTTTTATATGTAACGTGACAGGTTAGGCTACAGGGTGAAAGTTATAATTAATAACAACTTCAATGGAATGCTTTGAATTGTATGGGGGAATAGTTGGAAATCACTGGCAGATACGACATCGTAAATGTTTTTGTGCATCCACTCATCATGTTTTGATGTGAGTGATAGATGCTACATTATTAAAGTGTTCAACATTAGATTATTTACTGAGGTCAAAGGATTTCCCGCTTGCACAATGATGCGATTATTTAATATATAAAGCATTATTATGAAGAGCATTCTTGCACACGGCATAGCTACATTAGTTCATCAGGAAGTGAAACTAAGATCGAATCGGGGTTCACTCAGGCACAGTATCTCAAAGCCCAACCGAATCACCTGAAGTTGTAAAGGTTACTATGTTACCACATGAAACGCGAAGGGGTCGGCTAGCGAGGTACGGTACCAGTTCTTAATGACTGTACTTGTTGGTTGAACCAGGATTCCGGGGGCTCGAACAGTGAATGAATGGGTGTGTGGTCCACTTCATTACGCATGCTCTTGGTTAGTTATCCCACTGTCACGTTCTTTACTACTGATTACTTTCTAGACTCTACCTCACCTCACCTGTCGATGGGAAAAAGAGGCGTGATGATACTGATGATGATTAAAGCAAAGTTTTGTACAAAGGTAGACCTCATCCGGGGTCAGGTATTAGACAGGATGTGAAACCAGGGGTCCGTCCACTCTAAGGGGTTCTCGGGCTACGCCGCGCCGGCACAGCTGTTGCAATTTTCTATATGGGTAACGCAGGGTATCCCTACTAGTCTTAAGTAATTCATTGTGTGTGATGTCAGAAATCTTATTCTTTCTCTATAATGTCAGAAATCTTAACTATTTTATTTTTCCTACCATCTGAGGATTTTATTCGATCTAGGAGAGCTTTCCGGGTCTGTAGGGTTCAGACTATCTGTCTGTCTGTCTATCTACCTATCTATTTGTCTGCCTGCTTGTCTGTCTATCTATAGCCAGACGCCGTAACCTTGTAAGGGATGACCACAAACAAATCGCCTACATGTCACCCTGTCCTCCGCCACTAGGCTGCCCTCATGCCAGGTCACCCCCCCCCTCTCTCCTATATCTCTCCTCCCCATGCCTCCAACTCTTAAACATTGTGTCTGGTATGTGTGGGAAAGACTGTCCTTTGCCATAAGGCTGCCCTTCCTCCAACTCACCATTCTGTCACCTTTATCTCTCCACCCCATCCTTCCAACTCAGAAACATTTTTGTCTGTTAGATGTGGGAAATATTTACTGTTTTACTCTTGCTACCGTGACACGATTTCCTCTAACCCTGGAGTGTCTTCCCATCCTGCACCAGTTAAAATATAGTGTCCAGCAACCCTTTCAGGACGACAGTGATCTTAGCTACTACTCTCTTGCTTCTGTCAGACGATTTTATTCAGCACAGGATCTTTACTATTACACTCTTGCTTCTGTCAGACGATTTTATTCAGCACAGGATCTTTACTATTACTCTCTTGCTTCTGTCAGACGATTTTATTCAGCACAGGATCTTTACTATTACACTCTTGCTTCTGTCAGACGATTTTATTCAGCACAGGATCTTTACTATTACACTCTTGCTTCTGTCAGACGATTTTATTCAGCACAGGATCTTTACTATTACACTCTTGCTTCTGTCAGACGATTTTATTCAGCACAGGATCTTTACTATTACACTCTTGCTTCTGTCAGACGATTTTATTCAGCACAGGATCTTTACTATTACACTCCTGCTTCTGTCAGACGATTTTATTCAGCACAGGATCTTTACTATTACACTCTTGTTTCTGTCAGACGATTTTATTCAGCACAGGATCTTTACTATTACACTCTTGTTTCTGTCAGACGATTTTATTCAGCACAGGATCTTTACTATTACACTCGTGCTTCTGTCAGACGATTTTATTCAGCACAGGATCTTGAATGGTATATTAGTGCTTTTCAGACGATTTTATTCAGCACAGGATCTTGACTATTACATTCTTGCTTCTGTCAGACGATTTTATTCAGCACAGGATCTTTACTATTACACTCTTGCTTCTGTCAGACGATTTTATTCAGCACAGGATCTTTACTATTACACTCTTGCTTCTGTCAGACGATTTTATTCAGCACAGGATCTTTACTATTACACTCTTGCTTGTCAGACGATTTTATTCAGCACAGGATCTTGAGTGTTATATTAGTGCTTTTCAGACGATTTTATTCAGTAAAAGATTTTTACTATTACACTCTTGCTACTGTCAGACGATTATATCAGGCACATGATCTTGACTATTACATTCTTACTTCTGTCAGACGATTTTATTCAGCACAGGATCATTACTAATATACAATTGCTTCTATTAGACGATTTTATTCAGCACAGGATCTTTACTCTTACGCCCTTGTTTTTGTCAGACGGTTTTATTTAGTACAGGATCTTTACTGTAACATTCTTGCTTCTGTCTGACGATTTTATTCAGCACAGGATCTTTACTATCACACTCTTATCAGACGATTTCATTCATCAATGTCTTTACTATCACATTTTCGTCAGACGATTTTTTTCTGCCTAGGATCTTTACTATTCCACTCTTGCTTCTGTCAGACGATTTAAGCACAGGATCTTTACCATTCCACTCTTGCTTCTGTCAGACGATTTAAGCACAGGATCTTTACCATTCCACTCTTGCTTCTGTCAGACGATTTAAGCACAGGATCTTTACCATTCCACTCTTGCTTCTGTCAGACGATTTAAGCACAGGATCTTTACCATTCCACTCTTGCTTCTGTCAGACGATTTAAGCACAGGATCTTTACTGTTACATTCTTCCTTATGTCATACGATTTTATTCAACACAAGGTCTTTACTATTACATTTTTGTCAGACGATTTTATTCTGCCTAGGATCTATACTATTACATTACATTCTTTCTTCTGTCAGACGATTTGATTCGGCACAGGATCTTTAAAATTACGCTCTTGCTTCTATCAGACGATTTTATTCAGCACAGGATCTTTACAATTACATGCTGTCAACTTTCAGACCCATAACTCATCTACATCCTTTCCATTTTCCTCCCACATTCATTCAGACACTTACTCCTGTCTCACACCACACATCCACACCATCCCTGCTGCCCCCACTCCATTCACCCACTCCTTTCCCCATCCACTTCACTCGCCTACACCCTTCCCGCTGCCCCAGTACACTCACCCACATCCTTCCCTCTCCTCCCCTTTCCCGTCCACAACATTCACTCACATACTTTCCTCTCCCCTTATACTCACCCACACCCTTCCTTGTACACACACACACACACACACACACACACACACACACACACACACACACACACACACACACACACACACTTCCACGTCCACTACACCCGCCCACACCCTCTCCTGTCCCCCTTCACTCAACCACACCCTACCCTACCCACACATCTTCACCCTTTCTCGCCCACTGCATGAACCCATATTCCTCCCCTAGATCCCTTCCAATCACCCACACCTCTCTTCCCCACCACTCACCCACACCCTTTCCCCTCTACCCTCACTCAACCACACCCTTCCCCATCTACCCTCACTTAACCACACCTTGTACCTCCCTCTGCTGTCACTCAGCTTCTCCCTCTCCCACCCCTACGCACCAAAATCCTTCTCCTTTCCACTTCACCCACACATACTCCTTCATCTCTCTCTACGCACGTACGCCCTTCCCCGTCCACTCCACCTCATCCACATCCTCCCCATTCCACTCTCGAGCCACCCATTCCCTTTCCATTAATGATGATGATGATGATGATGATGATGATGATGGTGATGATAATGATGATGCGTACTTTGCTTTGGACCTAAAGATAACTGAGTTCCATGATAACTATAAGGAAGTTATTATTAGAAGACGGAGAAAAAGTTTGCTTATTACGAGGAACCCATAATCGCAGTCACGCCAGTTGTTATAGCTGTATTATTGTACTATCTTGTTATTTGCTGATTTGCCCAGAATATTTTGCTCTCAGTAGTAACTTGACATAGTTCACTTTAATTTTCTGTGCGGATAATTGTAAAGAAAGTACTAAAAATGCAGGTACTCGTAGCAGAAGTAATTCGGTATCTACTCATTGTGGCCATGGGAAGTCTGGTAGGAGTGGGTATCAGCATATGGGAGTCCAGGGTTGCGGAGGAGGCACAAATCATGACATGCCATATTAAAACTATTTACAGTGCACCCTCGGCCTGGACCCTGGACGTCTGGGGCCGACGGGTCCCTCTCCTTCGTTCCCTGTTCCCTGACCCATTCAGGACCGTCGAAGAGGTCTGTGGCGATCTGCCCCCCGTCCACCACACCGTTCCCTTGTATTCAGTGTATCTTTATAATAAGTACGACATATGTGTTATGAATTATGTACAAGACGAGGAGCGGAGAAAGGGGGCCATAGCTCACATTTGGGTTTTCTACATAGTGCCCCTCACCTTTCTCCTTAATACTGTAATTCCCCTTATTTTACATTATCTGAAACAGCGAAAACAGCGAACCACATTAAGACAGAAGGAGTCGGGTGTTAGATGGCACTTACAAGTTCTGCTTCTTTTACTATGGCCTAACTTATGCTTATTATTACCGGTACAATTTATTTTACTGCCTCTAATGCAGTGCCGTGTATGACGAGCGTAGCGGTGGACTACATGCATTGTTTTATTTAAGCACTGATTTGGGCATATTCAGTTCTGCCTTGTGTGGCAGCCTTAGCTTTTGTTTCTTATCTCATATTTATGATTCTGTATCTAGGCCTGTAAACTTCATCAAGAGAGGTGGGGCTGGATGTTAGGTGGCTTTTTTTTTAAGTCACTTTTTAGCTCACACTAAATCCTACTTGGCCTAACCTCATTCATGCCTGTGTTTTTACTTAATATCACGACGTCACTGCTCCTGCTGTTCAGTGATTTTCTCCCATTAATGGCACTGCTTCTAAACCTTTGAATGCATGACAGGGTTGAGGGCTAGACATTCCGTGGAACTCTTACTTTTGATATTGACATGAGGCGGGTCTGGACATTACGAGGAACCTTTATATTCTATCCTGTCTTTATGTGGTATAAACGGTTCTGCTTCTTTCACTCTGTCTTGGCTTATATTAATGGTTTGCTATTCATCATTATCATCATCTGGACCTCCTTTTCCACTCTAGGGCAGGGTGAGGAGTAGCAACGTCCAGACAGCCTAGATTTGCCCAATCCAATAGGGCATGCTTTCATTCACGTCACCATTCAAGCCCCCAGAATCCTAGCTCTATCGGATACGCCAAAAACATTCATCACGCTTTGTAATTTCACATAAACGTATCCGATAGAGTAAATCCGGACGCTGCCACGTTAGAATGGAGTGCCAAATCCCTGATCATGCACTTCTCCTTACAACATTCATCCAGCCAGCTCGATATCTTGTCAGTTCCCTAGTCTCACCGACTTCCAGACCTCTCTTCCTCACACACTCATCCACCATATCTCTCCACCTTCTCCTTGGCCTACCTCGCCTCTTCAAATTCGCTCAGATATATATACCTTTTTCACCACTCTATTGTTATTCATTCTCTCCACATGACCATACCATCTCAGTACACTCTCTTCGATTCTGGTGTCCACAGACTTCCTTACTCCACATCTTTCACGAATCACATTATTTTGTATCCTATCCACCCTCAGTACTCCACATACATTCCTCAGCAGTCCCATCTCCGCTACTCTTACTCCTGAGTTTTCATTTTCATGCCACACCAGTCTCACATCCATATGTTAAAGTTGGCAGTAACACTCCTTCATGTAAGCCTCGTGCAGCTGCAACACTCAAGCCTCTGTTTCTTATCAATGCCTTCATCGCACCAGCTACTTTTCTTCCTTGTGTCACTCTACTTTCAACTTCTTTTGCGCATTTTCCTCTCTTTTCAATCACTGTACCTAGGTATTTGAACTCTCTCATCATTTCCAGTCTCTCTCCTTTCACTGTAACATCGCACTGGGAGTCACCTTCTCTCTCAATAACCATCACTTTACTCTTTTCTACATTTACTTTCAAGGTACGACGCACACAGCCATCAGCAAAACTCTGCACTAGCCTACCAAGTTCTTGTCCGGTTTTTGCAACCAGTATTGCATCAGCATACAACAATTTGAAACATTTCATCCATCACCATTCATTACCAACGCCATCCCTCTCTCCATTACTGGTGTTTTTACTTCTCTCATCATCCCATCCATATATATATTGAACAACCATGAGGACATCACACAACCTTGTCGCACACCTACACTGATCGTGAACCATTCACTTAAATGCCCGTTAACCCTTACACGTGCCTCACTATCATCATATAAACTCTTGACGGCACCTAGCAACTTACCATCTACACCGTACATGAGCAAAAATTTCCACAATCCTTCTCTGTCCACTTTGTCGTATGCTTTTTCCAGATCCATGAATGCCATAAACACCTTATGGTCCTTCTCACAAGCCTTCTCTGCTATCTATCTTTCTGCAAATATTTGATCCACACGTCCTCTGCCACTCCTAAAGCCACCTTGTTCCATCACTCACTAGGACTTCTGATATCTCTCTTACCAATAATTCTTCCATATACCTTCTCTACAACACTCAATAAACGTATGCCACGATAATTCTTACACTCATTTCGCTCACCTTTATTTTTGTAAAGGGGTACAATCACAGGCTTTTTCCACTGCAGGCACAGTTTCACTCATCCATGCCTTCTTACGTATCTCCAACAAGCACTTCATTCCACTTTCTCTACTACACTTAGTCACCTCTGCATACACCTCATGAACCACTGCTTTCCCATTTTTCGGCCACTTCACAGCATTCTTCACCTGTGCGAGTGTCACATCTCCTGGCAGATACCCCCCAAACCAATCATGTTTACAGCCGCTCTGCTATCTCTATTCCCATTCATCAGGCTTTCAAAATATTCTTTCCATCTGGTCCTTACTTCATCCCCACGGGTTAATAATCTACCACCTACATCCTTCACACCATCACATTTCTCTCCACTTTCACTTCTTCATTTCCGCACCTCTTTCTAGAATAACTTTCTATTTTCAGAGTACTTTGCATTCATTTTTCTTCCTAGATCATCATTTACCTCTTCCTTTTTCCTCTTCACTTGTCTCTTTACGTGCTTCTTGCTCTCAGTATATTCAGTTCTTATTTCAACTGAACCCCTGTCTTGTAACCACTTTAGCCATTTCCCCTTTTCCTCCACTGCTCCTAACATCATCCCACCATGCCGTACCTTTCATCTTTGTTGTTACTTTTGCCACACCACTCTGCTTTATCATCCCTAACTAAGCAATCCCTATATGCATTCCACAAGCTGTCCAGATCCCTTTCATTCCAATTCACTGATTCTAACTCCTATACTTTGGTCCTGTAATCATCTGCCATTTCTTTGATCCTCAACTTCTCGTCTTTCAGTCTTTCTCCCTGACTGCTCCTCTCTCTCCTGATCCTCCTCACCTCTCTCAGCTTGATCTTACATACCACGATCACATGATCTGGCAGACCCCCACATCGTCCTCTCACGGCCCTCGTATCAGCAACCACTGCCATCATCGACCTCTCTACGAAGACGTAATCAATCAGGGTTTTTTAACACGATCCTCGTTCCCTCTATGCCATGTATATTTATGTGCATCTTTGTGTCTGAAATACGAGTTACAAATGCACAACCTCCTCTTCTAACACATATCATTTAGTCACTTCCCATTATCATTTTCTCCTGATACTCCATAACAACCCATTATGTCATCCTCAAGACCAGTGCCTACTCTTCCATTCACATCGCCCATTACGATCACTTTATAGCTCCTGGGCATTTCTCTCACTACTTCATCCAGCTCATCCCCAAACCTGTCTTTCTATTTCTCACTCCTGTCCTCACACGGTGCATACGCTACAATGACCGCCACTTTCACCTTCTCAAACTTGAACTTTACATACATACACCTCGAGCTGACACATTTGTAGTCTCTCATTCCACCCTGCGACACCTCATTCATTAACAATGCAACTCCTTCCTTGCATCATCCTCGCCCGTTCATTCCCGATCTTACACATTTCACATCCTCCCACTCCTCCACTTCACACCCTTTCATCTTCGTTTCACACAATGCCATCACGGCATATCTCGCACTCTTGAACACATTCACCACTTCGAACCTCTTGCTTTCCACATTCACACCTCCCACATTCCACATGGCCATATGAATCTGCCCATTTGGTTGGGGCCCTGGGCAGGTATTGGGCCCTCCGAGGCTCTCTGAAACAGCTGCCATGATTAAGTGATTTTGGATAGGGGAAACTGGGGGACACTTAACCCTGCCAGAAACCCCTGTTATATGGTTACCACCCAGCGTAGCAAATGGTTTCCTGGGTACAGAAAACCATTTGGCTTGTCACTCAGTGTAGAGATCATACGGCATCTCTGCATTGAGTGAGTGGATGATGGGCGCCCCCATCCACCACAATTTTTATTTATTACTGAATATAATTTATTACTGAATAAAAATCTTTTAAATGACCTGCAGAATGAAAGGAGAGGATGGACATGACGGGGAACCTTTGTTTTAGGCACAATTTGCAGGCTGTATGTTAAATTTTACTTGGTCTGCCCTGCTCATGGCTGTTTTTTTTCCAATTCATTTTTCTGTATCTAAGTAGGCGAAAGGCATTAGAAGCAGGCCTTGACGTCTTGTGGATTCGTGCTTTTGTCAGTATTTATTGGTTGTATATTAGAATCAACTTGGTCTACCCTGCTCAGGCCTGTTTCTTTGCTCTTATTTATGTTTCTGTTTCTAAAACGTGAAATATGTGAGAAGAGGCACAACTGGAAAGCTTGCTGAGTTTTTTATTAGGCACTGTTTTCGGCTACCGGTATATACTTAGTTCTACATGCTGTCCCTTGTTCATGCTTCTGTTTTTCAACTCTATGTTTCCCTACCAACACTTGTGTATTCATATGACAAGAGGAGAGGCTGGTTTTCTCGTGGAACCTTAATTTTTGACAGACACACGAGAATGTAAGAGCTCGGATCCTATACTGCAAATAATCATTTGACAGAAAAAGAATGTAAGTAACTTTGCGGATTAAAATCGTTTCGCAAAAGCAAGAATCAAATAGCTGAGATCTGTCACGCCCAGAGGGGGGTAATGGACGATTTCCACCATAATCAGACTGTAGGCATGGGGCTGGCCGCCCCAGGGGTTTCATGGGTTCTTGAGAGAGAGAGAGAGAGAGAGAGAGAGAGAGAGAGAGAGAGAGGAGAAGGGTTATGGCAGTAGAGAGAAAGACAGTGGACGAGAGGTGAGAGGTGGCGAGATAGGCAGAAAGAAGAGATTGAAGGAAGGGTACAGTTTCCATCATAAACGTCGCATCCACTTCCCACTACGACCCCCGCCCGCCAGGTAGACAACACTCCACTCTGTACGCCGCTTCGCACAGCAGGAAGGAACGTTAGCCGCTTCACTACTGAGACTTTTTATTCTATAGTAAATTCTTGAAAGGAACAATAACCCCTTCGGTACTCCCAAGTTTTTTTTTTTTTTTAGTTCATTCCTGCTGCTAAAACACTATTCTTTTTCAGCTTCAGGAGAGCCTTTTGTTGGTGACGAAAACGCCGTGAATACGAGCGACGTCCTTTTGAGCTCATTCTCACTCCGGGCAATTTATTCTGGTTAGGAGAGATATTTTGAGCTGGAAGGGTTAGATATGGCCTTACTAATCCCTTTACTGCCAAACGACCCCCTAAACTGGAATGAAATGATCTGTAGGTAGAGAGAATAAAATATAAATGACGTACTTAAGTTCTCTTTCTATAGCCAGACGCCTTAATCCCAGCAAGGAGTGGACACAAGTGAGTTTCCTCCATGTCATCCCTTCCTCGGCCACCAACTTACAATCTCTCCAACTCACCTCACCCTTCCTCGTATACATCTCTTCCTAAACCCCCAGCTCATCCTCGGCCTACCCCTCCCTCTAACTCCATCCACCTTACACACACACACACACACACACACACACACACACACACACACACACACACACACACACACACACACACACACACACACACCGAATCAAACTTGTATCCATTTTCTGCACATGGGCGAACCATCTCAATGTACTTCTTATGTTTTCCAGCACATCCACAGCAACACCACAAAAATCCATCACTTCCTCGAGCTACAGGAGTTAGTGTGAACGCTGCCAGCTCAGAGACGAACTTACTCTAATGAATGAATGAATAAATGAATGAATGAATGAATATTTGAACAATCAAATAAATATGTAAATAAATAAATGTGAACATATTATTATGAAACGTAGATCAGGTCATTTCTAACCCAGTAAATAAACATCAAGGATGAGAAACAATCAACTGGGTAAATAATGCTTAATAGAAAATGCTAAATAATATATATACACAGAAAGCGAAGATGTTGTGTAAGTGAGCCAGAGGGGGTTGGCACATGGAAGAGAGTTAAGGGTGAGGGAAAAGGGAATTGCAAGATGGAATGAGGGAACAAGAAGATGGAAGGAGGTTGTGGGTCAGGGAGGTGATGGTTAGGGGGCTACTCTAAGTCCACAGAAAATCAGATGAATTTAGAATTTTATAAGAATATTTCCTAGTCATTTACCCCTACAATCAGATGCATTTTCTGTTTCATTCTGACTCCAGAAAATTATACTCAGCTTTATTCTAGAATTTCAAGGCTGGTAAAGTTAGATACAGCCTTACTTAACCTCTTCACAGCGACGTTAAAGTATGAAAGACTACAGTATTTTTCCCTAGTCTACAAAACATATTATCGTAGAGGCAAGAATTTATTTTTTCTAGCCTGCAGATCATATCAGTCCCAAGGGCAACGCATTTATACGGGGCTTAAAGATGGTTAAAGGTAATGGTGAAAGGTTTTAGACAAGGCTTAATATAATAGTCATGCTTAATGGAACAGAAAATGGAAAAGAAGGGGGAATGTTGGCTATTAAGTTTGGAGGCGTGGAGAAGTGTCTTAACCCTTTCAGTAATGTGACAATTTTTTTTCACGTTGCTTCTGTCTTCAGATTTTATGGCGCCTAGGAGAGCGCCCTGTGAGTGAGTAGGTTGATAATGGCAATATCAATATGTTTATCTGCGTCTATACATTTTATATCTATACCTATCTGTATCTGTACATCCTTATCCATCCACCTATTGTATCTGTTTATTTTTATCTATCTGTCTGTGTCTGTCTGTCTGTCTGTCTGTATATATCTATATCTATTGCTATCTATTTACGAGTATATTTATTAATTTTATTTATGTTGTAACCTAATTAGTATGATGACGTCTTTTTTTTATTTAACCTTGCTGTCACCTGAAGGTTTTATTGATATCTGACAACATCCCTTTGTTAATGAAGGAGTTCAATTAGGTTACACCCAATTCTTCGGAAAAGTCTCTGCTCATCTTAATTCATTTGTCTACCAGTGACAAGAACGTAAAAAAAAATAATGTCTCAGAAAAGTAATCGTAGTATTTAGAGGAATGTAAAATGAAAGGAGAAGGAAATGATGATTGTTAATTCAGCCAGCGAGGAGAACTGTTTTAAACAGGAGCAAGATTATGCCTGAAATGGGTGTTTCATTTGAGAGGTCGTGTGTGTGTGTGTGTGTGTGTGTGTGTGTGTGTGTGTGTGTGTGTGTGTGTGTGTGTGTGTGTGTGTGAGAGAGAGAGAGAGAGAGAAAGAGAGAGAGAGAGAGAGAGAGAGAGAGAGAGAGAGAGGTCCTTGGCCTAAAGGAGTTAAAACCATCCCCCTTTCCTTCCTCTTCATCCTTTTCATCCTTCCCATCTCCCTTCTATACCTCTCATCACCTCCCATCCATCTCCCCGGTACCACCCCCTGCTTCCTCAGTTCTCTTATCCACTTCAGCCGGAGGACGTCTCTGATAATATGTTCTTGCACTCTTCAGACAGTTTGATTCAACAATCTCTATTTAATTCCATCTGCTCCATTCCTTCTTTTACATCTCTCAACCCTTATAATCTCCCATTCACCTCACCTCATATCACAGCCACCCTAACCACCAGTACTCCTTCCTATCCTTTCCTAGTAACCCTCCCACTTCTCCAGCTTCTTTTCTTTTTATCTCCTATCCAGCACCCCCCCACATGTCATTCACCCCTGTCTTCACCCTTTCCAACACTTCAAACCCTCCCCTTCACTTCACTCCCTCCCTCTTATCTTACTCCCCTCTCCCCGTTCTCTCCGCCTCACCCCCTCCCTTTCCCCAAATTCTGCAAACTCCCACCCACCTCCTTGCCTCCTCTCTCCACTGGGAAGTATGCATATTGAGTATTAATCCCCTCGGAGTCCTGCATCTTCCTTTAATGAAGCAGAGTGAGCTTGAGTCAGATTTCCACAATTTACTCTGAGTTAGAGGTGACCTGGGTAAGGTCATTAGGTTAGATTTGAGTGAATTTTATCAAGAGAAACTGGAGAGGATATATATATATATATTTGCCGTCTAAATGTACTAATTACTGTCGTCCCACCTCTTCCACGGGAAAAGGATCAGAAAGATGATTATGATGACGATTAAATTTGGTATGACCTTACTCGTCACCCATTATACTCGGATGCCTTGTTTTCTTCACGCTCATTCTTGTGAAGACTGCAGTATCTCTTTTTCAAAATGATCTCAGAGGTCAGACATGCTGTGCTGCTTCCTTGCTTTGTTCAATCCTGCTCAGCTGCGGACCCTACATGAGTTTCATTCTTCCCACTGTGGAGCACAGCTCATTTATTTTATATGAATGGAGTCAAAAGGCATTTCATCTAATTAATATCTCTATGAATAAAAGATTCCCTTTGGTATCTTTGTTTACATCGTAGTGTTATATCACTCTGTCATTACCTACGCTTTTATACCAGCAACTGTTCTTCTAAACTCTGACTGTTTGTTCTTCCATTAAGGAGGGCATGCAACACCCGTCCATCCATGACCAGAGCTAATCCGTCAAGAACACTTCCGGTCATCTCTGGAGCAGTAATATTCCTTTTTTTTTTTTGATCCACGACTTCAAATCTTCTCAACCCAATATATGCTCATGCATCTCAAAGTGAACGAATTAGATTTTTTGAAGACTACCAGCCTCTAATTACATCAGTATTACAGAAAATACGTGTGTATTTTCAACTCTCAGTGACCCACTGTCAGCTATGTAAACCTGTCTGCGTCTACTAGAACAGAATACAAGATGTGTCCTGATCATGAGAGAATCAAAGGAGGCAGTGTTAAAGACTCTATGACTTACTTTGAGCTTCATAAAATTCATTTTAGCTGCAGTGGAATACCAGAGCTGTGGCAATGAAGAATGTCAAGATGAGAATAAATGAAGGTATTGTGCGCCATAAAACCCCTGAAACCTGATAAAGTAATTTATGTTTCATTCTTGATTCTCAGGGACGAAGTAAAGCGCCCTACATATAACAAAAGGTTACGAAAGACTATTTGTAGCTCCTACATTTCACAAAATTTCTCCTTGGCTGAAGAATATCCGTCTACAGAGAAAGTAAGAACAACAATGAAAGGAGTCCAGTTCCAAAAGTCTCTCCTGAGCAAAACATAAATCTTTGGACACAACAATAATAATATATTTAAAACATAATCGTACTGCATGGTTAAAGTGGTGTATTACTGTAGTGCGTAATATTCAAGGGTAACATCACTTGGTAAGAATAGTACTCAAAATGCCCTTATTATGTCTCTTTACTACCTTGAAATGAAGGATGGCTTGGGAAGGGGGGGGGGGATTTATGAACGGCAGGGGATGGGGATTGTATGAAATGGAAAACCCCTATTTGAAAGAATGGTTTTACATAAAAAGGAAGTTATTAGGGCTTATATGAAAGGAAGGGGAGGGAAAGAACTTACAGTATATGAGAGGAAGGGAGGTTTATACGACAAGGATGGGGCTACATGAAAGGGGGAGCTTATATGAAAAGAAGAAAATTATATGTAAGGGAAAGGGGCTTATATGAAAAGGAGGGACTTACTTGAAAAGGAAACTGCGTTTACATAAATGGGAAGGGTTTATATGAAACGAAGAGGGCTTAAGTGAAAGACATTGTGCTTAATAACTTGACGGGAGAGGGCGTGGATGGAACAACGAAGGCTTGTATAAAGAAGAGCAGGCTTATCTGAAAGGAAGAGGGCTTATATAAAAGAGACGGAGCTTATAAGAATTGGAGGAAGCTTCTATGAAAGAGTGTGATTCGTTTGTTAGTTCGTTTACAAGGCAACAGCATGCGTCGGCCTTGGTCACCCTAAGGCGGGTCTCCACACTGCTCGATCTCTAGCAGCCTCTCTATTAAGTCCTTTATCCCTGAGGTCTTGCAACTCTTCCCTCAAAGTTCACACCTTTCACCCTCTACATCTAGTTACCGTACTCTATCCTTTCCACATGCTTAAACCATCTCAGTCTACCCCTTCCCATCATAACACGTACATTCAAGTCCAATTTTTCTCCTCAACTCTCTTTCGCAGTCCTAACCTCCCCCTCCCCCCCCTTTAGGTCTCTTACTGAAGGACGCACTACACATCCATCTAATCATTATCATCTCTGTCCGTGTGAGCCTTCGATTATCCTCTTCCTTTACTGACCAAGTCTCTGCCGTACAGCATTACACTCATACATGCGGCATACAATGACCCTTTAGCACTGAGGGAGAGCCCTAACAATGTCAGGGGCGGGAAACAACTGCCTTAACTTCTTCCAACCACTCTGTATCCTAGCCACTGAACAAGCTTCAGTCCTTCCTCCAGCATATATCATGTTCTCTAAATAACAAAACTCCCTCACACATTCAAGAGACTTTCCAGCAAGCCAACCCTTTCACGCCTTTCAGTCTGTGAATGCTCTCAACTACACACCACACACACGAAATGAACATTATTTCGCAACCTATCTCTAATACCATTATATCTCTTATCCACCCACTTTTCACAAATACTGCACAAGATTGGCCCACTTCCCACACCCTTGTGGTCCATAGCACGTATGGTTACACTCCCTCTGCTTTGACAGTATAGATCAACGCCAAATAATCAGCATACAACACATTCCATGTGAGTCCAGTTCTGAAGTCACGAGAAAGGTTCAAGCACCATAATAACAATACAAGGCTTAAAACTGACCCTTGCTGCACGCCAACATTCACGAAATTTCATCACTAAAACCTCCTTTCACTCTCACCTGGGTGCGAACACCCTCGTACATTGCCATTACTACTCTAACCAGCCAATCCTCATTCCCAAGCTTTCTCATTGCCTACTTCACTACCTCCCTAGGGACTTTTTCAATGGTCTTCTCCAAATCAACGGACACAAAGTACAACTACCGTATTACTTTCTTCCCATTTTTCCTGAAGCTGTTGGACAATAAACATCAAATCAATGGTTCCATTGCCTTGCTAAAACCCAAATTGAATCTTATCAGTATTCAAATTTTCCCTTATCATACCTTCCAGGACTCTCCATTACCTTCATTATCGTGTCCAATAGGTTTATGCCCCTATAATTTCCTCTTGTATGAAAGGAAGGAATTTCTATGAAAGAATGTGATGCTTATATGAAAGGGAGAGGCTTTTATGAAAGGAAAGAACTTGCATGAAAGAGAAGAGCAAATATGAAAGGGAGGGGATTTTTATGAATGGAAGGGGATTATATGAATGAGAAGGGTTGATATGAAAGGCAGCGAATTTATACGAAAGGCAAGGGATTTATATGAAAGTCAGGGGATTTATATGAAAAGCAGAGGACTTCTATGAAGGGAAGGGGAGTGTATGAAAGGGATGGACTTATGTGAATGGAAGGGTTTATATGAAACGGAGGGGCTTATATGAAATGGAACGGGTTTATATGAAAGAGGGGCTTATATGATAGGGAGGGGGCTGATATGATAGGAAGGAGGCTAATGTTAGAGGGAAGGAACTTATGTGAGGGGAAGGAGGTTTGCATGAAGGAGATGTGTCTTATATGAAAGGTACAGTAAAGGGCTTATATGAAAGGACGAGGCTTATATGAGAGGGAGGGGGGCTATTATGAAAGTGAGGGGGCTAATATGAACGAATGGAATCTTATTTGAAAATGGGGGCTGCTATAATAGGGTGTGATTCTTTTGTTTGTTTATAAAAGCTCCAACATGCTTGTATGCATCTGCCTTGGTCACCTAATGGCGGCTCTCCACGCTGGTCGATCTCTGGCAGCCTCTCTGTTCAGTCTCCCATCCTTGAGGTCACATTCTACGACCGAGTGCTAGGTCTTTTTCGGTCTGCCTCTTGCAACGCTACCCTCAACGTTCGCACCTCTCACTTGATTGTCATCCTCTACCCTCTAAACATGCCCAAACCATCTTAGTCTCCTTTTTCATCACAACGTAGATACATTCAAGTTCCACCTTTCCTTCCAACTTTTCATTCGCAGTCCTAACCCCTTAGGGCCTGTCATTCAAGGACGCATTACACATTCTTCTATCTAGTAT
Source organism: Coenobita brevimanus (assembly GCF_032717465.1). Taxonomy (NCBI): domain Eukaryota; kingdom Metazoa; phylum Arthropoda; class Malacostraca; order Decapoda; family Coenobitidae; genus Coenobita; species Coenobita brevimanus. The sequence continues at coordinate 45,206,790 of NC_137033.1, forward strand.
CACCTCTGCTCGTTTGAGCCTACAAATATCCTCTTCCTTTACTGTCCAAGTCTCACTGCCGTACAGCATTACACTCATAACACAAGCTGCATACAGGGACCCCTTAGCACTGAGGGAGAGACCTCACAATTTTAGGAGAGACAGCAGCTCCTTAAACTTTTTCCAACCACTCCGTGTCCTAGCCAAAGAGTCCCACCTCCAGCACAAGTCATGTCCTCCAGATAACAACACTCCTCCACACACTCAAAATACTCTAGCAAGGCCAATCCTTTCCCGTCTCACTGTCCGTGAAAGTTCTCCCCTACACACAGCACACAAGAATTCAGCATTATTTTGCAGCCTACCTCTAATACCGCTACACCTCTTACACACCCACTGATCACAAACACTGCACAAGATGGGGTTACTTCGTACACTCTTGTGGCAAATGGATGGGGACCAAACAACCTTGTCTCATTTAATGCTAGTAAAACTAAATATATACAATTTACTAATAGGCAGATACTGCCAGATTCATACATTACCTCCAGTGCTACTAATCTTCCCATCTCCAAAAGTATTGAAATTCTCGGCGTCTCACTTAACAATGCCCTCAGCTGGACCTCTCATGTCCGATCACTTGCTAAAACTTCCCCAAAGAAACTTGGATTATTGTATAGAGTCTGTAACATGGTCACTGATGAGCAGTTAGCTATAATTTATAAGAGACATGTGCGCTCTCAGCTTGAAAATTGCTCACCTTTGTGGAATGGATGTGGATAGGTTGCATTAAAGCAAATAGACAAAATTCAGAATAAAGTTGCTGGAATTATTAATAACCCTGCAATTATAAATAATCTACCTCCCCTACAAGTAAAAAGGAATATTGCCTCCCTTGCATTATTTTACAGATATTTTTATGGCAAATGCCCAGACGAAATTGTGTCGATTGTGCCACCTCTCCATATCTTCCTTCGTGCTACACAGGCATCTGGTAGTGCTCATGACTGGAATGTCACTCAGCCATATTGCAGAACTTCTGCCTATCAAAATTCTTTCATTCCTCGAACTGCATGTCTCTGGAACTCGCTTTCCCAGAGTTGTTTCCCTCCAAACGTCAACCTACAGCTGGTCAAGTCCAATTGTTACTGATATTTTATGAATGGAGAACACCAGTAACCTGGTGTGTGTGTGTTTTTTTTTATTCATTTGTTTTTCCTTCCCTTGTTCTGCTATTAAAAAAAAAAAAAAAAACTTCTCATGGTCACACTCCCTCTGTTTTGACAGTGCCGCCACCAGTTCTGCGTGTCATCACTTTTATTTTATCCGCGTTTACTCTCAGACTCTTGTACCCCATTCCACCTCTCCACTTCCCAGATCTTTCCTCCGCCACCCTCCCATTACCCGCGATGAACACCAAATCATCAGCATACAAAACCTTCCATGGGAATCCAATTCCGAAGCCACGTGAGACAGCTTCAAGCCTGTGATAAACAATAAAGGTCTGAAAACTGACCCTTGATGCACGTCAATATTCGTCGCTGCACCCTCGTATGTTGCCATTACCACTTTAAGCAGCCACTTCTCTATTCCAACCTTTATCTTTTTCCACTTCACCACCTCCCTGGGAACTCAGTCAAAGGCCTTATTCAGATCCACAAAGTACACCACTCACTTCCTTCCTATATATTATTCCTGAAGCTGTCGGACAATGAATACCGCATCACTGGTCCGTTTGCCTCGCATAAAGCCTAACTGCATTGCATCAATATTCACTCTTTCCCTTACCACGACTTGCCGGACTCTCTCCATTACCTTCAGTATCTTGTCCAATATTTTTTTGCCTCTGTAATTTCCTTTTGCGAGGGCATCATCATGCCCTTTATGATGTTCATATGAAAGGAAGAGTATCTTTTATATTAGGAAGGGGGTCTTATATGACTGGGGAGAGGCTTATATGAAAGAGAGAAGCCTATTATGAAAGGTTGTTGTTTATATTAAAGGAAGGGGCTAATATGAAAGGGAGGGGATTTACATGAAAGGGAAGGGGTTGATAAGATAGGGAGGTGCTTATAAGAAGGGGAGAGGTTTACATGAAAGGGAGAGGATTTACAGGAAACGGAGGGGGTTTTATGCTAGGAAAGATGTTCATGGGAAAGGGAGGAAGTTTTATGAAAGAGATAGGGCATATATGAAAGTTTATATATATATATATATATATATATATATATATATATATATATATATATATATATATATATTGTTACATAGCCTATGATTTCATCATGCTTTGTGTAATTTTAACGCACAGTATGCTGCATGTTTGATCACGAGCGTGTTCTGCCTCAGTCCCCCCCTTCTACCGTTATAGTAGAGTAAGTCGTTCTCTCTGTTATTCAGAGCGGGATTTTCAGCTCTTTGTCCCCATGGCTTCATTTGCGCGTCCTTCTTACAAGTTGTATCAAGCTCTCCTGGCCCCTATATAATGAGCTCAGTCTCTGCATCATTGCCACTTAGATCTGCTCCTCATTTTGTTCACATCTCTGTCCTCCCCTGTACAGATATTATTATTGTGAGTGCTCAAGAAATCTCCAAACATCTAGCAGCTGTGTGTAATTTGAGTATAAGTGTTATTGCATTTTTTCTTGTACTGTATAGCATAATGTTAATTCTTAGGCCTAGTGAGGTTTTTTGATTAATGTTGGGTTTTATGTCAGTCATTTTTGATAATAGTTTGTATCTGTAATAATTTATCTGGCATTCACTGAGTATTATCTGGTATCTCATTTTATCAGGGCTGACTTAGATAAATTTACTCTTGCTAATTTCGTGTTAATAGAGGCTATTGCAGTTAACCATATATTTAACCTGTTTTTTTGCCATTACATTATCCTTATGAGTCCTGAATGTTTTGTTGTTAGTTTGTGCATTAAACTTTAACTTATAATTTTACCTAACTCTTTGTTTTGAACCTGGAACTTTACGGGACAGTAGTGACTCTTAGTATTCTCACTTAAAGTATACATTATCTTTCTCTGTTCCGTAACATAAATTTGGCGACCTCATATCAGGATATTCAGGATATTATCATAAGGATATTGCTTGATATTTTGTGACTGTTACTTATTAATTATGTCTACTATTACTACACTTGATGAAGCCAAAGATTTTTTGTCAAATGTGCAAACAGTATGTGATATAGAAAACAGAACAAAGAATGAACTTAAGATTGTTGCTCAACAATTGGGATTTGTTGTTCGCTCTCATCAGTCTAAAGATCAAATTGTTGCCATGATTAATGAAAGCTTGTTTAATGTAACTCCTCCAAATGAGCAAACGCAGATTGAATTAGCTAAGTTACAGCTAGCCCTGCAGGAGGCTAAGGCTAAGGAGGCGGAGGCCCGTTCTAAGGAGGCTAAGGCACAAGTTGAAATTGCTAGGATTCAGGCAGACCATGAGTATCGCATGAAACAAGGTGGAACTGGATCATCTAGCTCTGATGATTTTGATGTGGCTAAAAATGTTAAACTTGTCCCTCCTTTTAATGAATCTGATTTAACAAAGTATTTTCAGTTGTTTGAGAGGGTAGCTACAGGTTTTAATTGGCCCAAACAGAATTGGCCAGTACTCCTTCAAACTGTTCTCACCGGTAAAGCTCAAGTAACTTATGCATCTTTGCCTCAGGATCAATCTGATAATTATGATGTAGTTAAGAGCTTGATTCTTAAGGCCTATGAGCTTGTTCCTGAAGCCTATAGAGTAAAATTTATGACAACTTACAAGCAAGATAAGCAATCCCATGTTGAGTATGCAAGAATCAAAGAAGATCTGTTAGAGCAGTGGTTAAATTCTAAGAATGTGGATTCTGATTTTGACAAATTTAAGCAGATGCTTTTGCTGGAGGACTTCAAAAGGTGTATTTATAAAGATGTAAGCCTATATCTTGATGAGAAAAGAATAGATAATTTGTCTGATGCTGCAGTTTTAGCTGATGAGTATGTTCTCACTCACAAGAGATATTCTAAAGAAAATGGGAAAGCTGAGAGTAAGTACGTTGCCTCTACTCAGAGTACAGGTAACAGGAAAGAGAATAAAGATGATGTTTCTCAGGAAGTAAATACCAGCTTCACCTCTAGATTTCAGAAAAGTAAATGTACTTATTGTAGTAAGCTTGGTCATACTACGGAGAGATGTTTCAGGAGACAGCGTGATGTGAACAAAAAGGAGTCTTTAAATATTCAGTCAATTGGTCTAGTGTCCACTCTTGAGAGTTCCCAGAATTCTTTAACTGAGTTAACTGAACCTGCTTTGAGGGGTAACTTAAATTCTCATGATGGAGCTCCTCTTTTGAGCAGTAACGTGGGTGACACTCTCAAGAGTTCATGTGCTAATTTCCTGTCTGATGGTTTTGTCAGTCCTCTGGACAGTAATGACAGGAAATCATTTAAAATATATCGTGATACAGGTGCTTGCCAATCCCTTATGCTGACCAGTGTTCTAGGCTCTAATGTTAATTCCTCTGATGAAACTGTAATCTTACAAGGTGTAGGGAATAATTACTTCTCTGTCCCTCTGTGCAGAGTGAATTTAGAGTCTGGTTTTGTTAATGGTTCCGTTATGGTTGGGTTGGTTGAGACACTCCCAATGTCAGGTGTAACTTTCTTACTTGGAAATGATATTGGTGGAAGTCAAGTGTGTCCAGCTCCTCAGTTGTCTACTGAGCCAGTGGCTGCGACCCAGGATTGTGATGTCCCTGATGTGTTCCCTGCATGTGCTGTCACTAGGGCTAAGTCTAAAGTTACTGGTGATTTAGAGGATAATGATGATGATGATGTTATCCTAGCTGACACTTTTCTTGCTAATTTGGACCACTCACCAGATGAGGCAGTACCCCGTAGTGTTGATAATTTGTCTCGTCAAGAGTTGGTTGAGTTGCAGGTTGCTGACCCTGAGTTGAAAGGTCTAGCTAACTCTGCTTACAGTGAAGAAGAGTCAGCCGGTGCTTCTACTTGTTATTATGTAAAGTCAGGAGTACTTATGAGGAAGTGGAGACCCCCAACAGCATCAGCCGACTGTGAATGGGAGGTTGTACATCAAGTTGTCATCCCTCGTGTTTGTAGGCAGGATATTATTCGAGTGGCTCATGATTCCAGTTTGGCAGGACACCTTGGAGTGAGGAAGACTGTGGCACGCATTTTGAAACACTTCTACTGGCCAGGTATCTTCAGGGATGTTTCCTGGTATTGTAAGTCTTGCCACACCTGTCAAGTTGTGGGGAAGTGTAATCAGACCGAAAAGGTTGCACCTCTAGTTCCCATTCCTCCTTTTGAGGCGCCTTTCACCCGTGTGTTGGTGGATATTGTGGGCCCTCTTCCTAAGACTTCTTCAGGATTTTCTTATGTGTTGACCCTGATTGATATGGCTACTCGTTATCCTGAAGCCATTCCACTTAGAAATATCTCAGCAAAGAACGTGGTTAAGGAAATGCTAGGGTTCTTCACAAAGTTTGGTCTGCCCAAGGAGGTACAGTCAGACCGGGAATTAATTTCATGTCGAATGTTTTCAAGCAGTCTCTGAAAGAGTTGGGCATCACCCAGATCACGTCTTCAGCTTATCATCCCCAGACCCAAGGAGCGTTGGAGAGATATCATCAAACACTCAAATCGATGCTCAAGAAATACTGTTTGGAACATCAGAAAGACTGGGATAAAGGTCTTCCATTCGTTGTGTTTGCCGCAAGAGAATCTCCAAATGAATCACTGGGCTTCTCACCTTTTGAACTACTGTTTGGCCATGAAGTAAGAGGACCCCTTAAGTTACTCAAGGAATGCTGGCTGTCGGAGGAAGATGACGTCAACCTGCTGGAGTATGTGATGAAGTTCAAAGAACGGCTGTCCACTGCTTTACAGCTGGCGAGAGAGAATTTAGGAGCTGCTCAGGAGAAGATGAAGACTTGGTATGATAAGAAGTCCAGGTTACGCCACTTTCAGCCAGGAGATCAGGTTTTGATTCTGCTACCAGTTCATGGGCAACCTCTTCAAGCCAAGTTTAGTGGCCCTTATTTCGTGGAGAAGAAACTCAGTGATGTCAACTATGTCATCGCCACACCAGATCGTAGAAAGAGCAAGCAACTATGTCACATCAACATGCTAAAGTTATATCACAGGCGGGACGAGAATAATCCAGTCTGCACTGTAGCTGTTCCACCCGAGTCTGCAAGTGAAGCCCTCCCATGCAGTATGAGCCTGAGTGATAGTTTGGGGAAGAATCCTGATATCATGAATGATCTCCAGACTAAGCTTTCTCATCTACCTCCCAAGGAAAGGCAGGAGTTTTCGGCATTACTGCAGGAGTACCCGCAAGTGTTCCGTGCCACTCCAGGAAGAACCACTGTGTTGATGCATGATGTCGATGTTGGAGACGCAAAGCCAATTAAATTGCCTCCTTACCGTGTGAACCCAGTGAAAGTTCCTCTCATCCAGAAGGAGCTTGGCTACCTGTTGGACCACAAGATGATTGAGCCCTGTCAGAGCGAGTGGAGTTCTCCTGTCACTCTGGTTCCTAAGCCAGGTGGGTCACAGCGGCTTTGCATTGACTACAGACGTGTTAATCAGATAACCAAAACAGACACTTACCCTCTCCCTCGTGTGGAAGATTGCATAGACAAGGTCGGAAAGGCTAGGTACATAAGTAAGTTTGATTTGTTAAAGGGATACTGGCAAGTACCTATGACTGAACGTGCTAGGGAGATCTCATGTTTTGTAACACTAGGAAAGACATTTGCATGTTCTGTAATGCCATGTACAGATTGTTTTAGAGTAATAAGAAATTTCCTTTGTAAATTTCTTTTTTCTTTGTGGGGAGGTGTTACATAGCCTATGATTTCATCATCCTTTGTGTAATTTTAACGCACAGTATGCTGCATGTTTGATCACGAGCGTGTTCTGCCTCAGTCCCCCCCTTCTACCGTTATAGTAGAGTAAGTCGTTCTCTCTGTTATTCAGAGCGGGATTTTCAGCTCTTTGTCCCCATGGCTTCATTTGCGCGTCCTTCTTACAAGTTGTATCAAGCTCTCCTGGCCCCTATATAATGAGCTCAGTCTCTGCATCATTGCCACTTAGATCTGCTCCTCATTTTGTTCACATCTCTGTCCTCCCCTGTACAGATATTATTATTGTGAGTGCTCAAGAAATCTCCAAACATCTAGCAGCTGTGTGTAATTTGAGTATAAGTGTTATTGCATTTTTTCTTGTACTGTATAGCATAAGGTTAATTCTTAGGCCTAGTGAGGTTTTTTGATTAATGTTGGGTTTTATGTCAGTCATTTTTGATAATAGTTTGTATCTGTAATAATTTATCTGGCATTCACTGAGTATTATCTGGTATCTCATTTTATCAGGGCTGACTTAGATAAATTTACTCTTGCTAATTTCGTGTTAATAGAGGCTATTGCAGTTAACCATATATTTAACCTGGGTTTTTTGCCATTACATTATCCTTATGAGTCCTGAATGTTTTGTTGTTAGTTTGTGCATTAAACTTTAACTTGTAATTTTACCTAACTCTTTGTTTTGAACCTGGAACTTTACGGGACAGTAGTGACTCTTAGTATTCTCACTTAAAGTATACATTATCTTTCTCTGTTCCGTAACAATATATTTTTATATATATATATATATATATATATATATATATATATATATATATATATATATATATATATATATATATATAATGAATGGAGGAAGAAAAAAAAAAATAAGTCCATGTGTCTAAAGGCATCCTCCATTCATAAAATACTTATAACAATTGGATTTAAAATCGAGAGGATTAAATGTATGTGGGAATCAACTCCCAGGAAGTGAATTCCAGAGAGTAGTAGTTCTGGGGATAAATGAATTTTGATAAGCAGAGGTTCTGCATTGTGGGGGAGAGAGTGTGAGTTCAAGGGTGTTCCCAGCTGCCCGAGTATTTCGGGAGAAAATGTGAAGGGGAGGCACAATTGAAGCCAGTTCGTTAGAGCACTTACGGTAAAAATATCGATAAAATAGTGCTAAAGAAGCAACATCCCAACGTACTGATAACGAAGGAAGGTCCTGCGTTATGGCAGGATTATTGATTAATCTAATGGCTTTATTTTGAATTTTGTCCAACTGCCTCAGTGCAACCGCTCCACATCCACTCCACAGTGGTGAACAGTATTCGATCTGAGAACGCACATGAATTTTGTATATTGTGGCCATCTGCTCGTCGGTGAAGAACTCAAGAAGTCTGTACATAAGTCCCAGTTTTTTTTTAAGCATTTTTAGCAAGGGGTTTAACATAAGCTGTCCAGCTTAGGTTGAGGTTTAGAGTAACACCTAGGATATCAATTGTAGTGGATATGGGAATACTGAGATCATTTAAAATTATGTGAGAATCCGAGGGATTCTTTCTATTGGAGAAATTAATGTATTTAGTGTTCTGAGCATTAAATGAGACCAGATTTTTTTGTCCCCACTGATTAATTTTAGAAAGGTCCTGGTTCAGAGAAATTGCTGTGTTTATTTGGGAATTTAATATATCAAATTGTGTAAAGGAGGTACTAAATATGAAAGAACTATTATGGGTCGAGTCATCAGCATAAGAGTGTATTGGGTTGTGCATGACAGATAGGAGGTCATTTATATGAATGAGAAAGAGGGTTGGCGCCAAAACTGATCCCTGAGGTACGCCAGCATTTAATGAATGAAACTGAGAATAAATTCCATCTACCATGGCCCGTATTTTTCTACTATGAAGGTAAGAAGAAATTAGAGGAACCATTGATGCAAGGCCACAGTGTGACATCTTAGACAATAAGGTCTGGTGCCATACTCTGTCAAATGCTTTTGAAATGTCAAGTGCTACTGTGTGTGTTTCACCATAGTGGTCTATTGTTTGTTAATCTGACGGATAATAAGGCAAAGAATATCTACAGTTGAATGTTCCTGTCTAAATCCATACTGCCGATCATTGATCAATTTATTGATTTCTAAATGCTTTGATTATGTGTTTGTTAATTATAGGGTTTATAAGAATGGGAAGGATTTGTATGAAAGGGAGGTGTTACATGAACGGGACAGGGTTATTGAAAGGGAGAAGGGTATAGGAAAGGGAGGAGGATATTTGAAAGGGAGGGCTTTATACAAACTTGACGTAGGTTACAAAGGCAGTTCCAGATGGAGAGATCAGCGATGTTCCGTTTACTGTAATTCTCTCTCTCTCTCTCTCTCTCTCTCTCTCTCTCTCTCTCTCTCTCTCTCTCTCTCACACACACACACACACACACACACACACATACACACACACACACACACACACACACACACACACACACGAGCCCCCTGACATAATTAATGGTTAATTAAGACCTTGTGTGTTCTAAGTTGCCAGATAGTGTGGGAATGGGATCCTGTTTGTCACATTAATCTGTCTGTCTGTCTGTCTGTCTGTCTGTCTAATAAGGTGACCAGAAGAGTACAGCATGTTCTAAGTGTTGCTGTATTAGAACATTATACGAGGTGAGGATATTTTCCAACTGATATTCAAATACTTTACCTGTGAATCCGAATAATTTGTTTGCGCTCTTAGTAGGGTGTGGTAGGATGAAGCTGAGGAAGTGTGAGTTAAGATGTAAGTCTGTAATTGGTACGGTGTAATGAGAGAAGTGCAGCTAAGAGTTTGTGAATTTAGTCTGTTGGGAAGGTGCCACTGGAGGTTTGATATGGTGCTATGGTGATAAGAAGGAGGTGGGGGTTGTGTGAGCTTGAGTGTGTTCGGAAAGTGGAAGTTTTTGCTTGGTAGGGTATGGTAGGATGAGAAAGAAGGTAAAGGCTACGAAGGCTTGTTGTGCATGGGATGAAATTATGTATGTTAGGTGTGTGTGTGTGTGTGTGTGTGTAAAACCGTCTTGCTTTTGTATGCTTTGTGTTGATGGCATTAGATTGTCTTCTGTGTGGCGAGGATGAGATCACCAAACACTTCCAGTCCCTGTACACTGGAACTCACCCCCAACCCTTCCCGACTTCACTTCCTGCTCACATTTACCCCACCCTCACATCCCCAACCCTTCCCCACTTCGCTTCCTGCTCACATTCACCCCACCTTCACATCCCCAACCCTTCCCCACTTCACTTCCTGCTCACATTCACCTCCTCCTTACATCCCCAACCCTTCCCCACTTCACTTCCTGCTCACATTTACCCCACCCTCACACTGGCCATTATCAAAACCAACAATGTCCCCCGCTCGGCCAATTTCGGATACCTTAATTTGGCCAAACCTATTTTTGAACTGGACATTCCACTGTGGCAGTGGTGGACGCGAAGGGGGTAAGCAAGGAGAACAGCAGCAGGTATGAGAGAGAGAGAGAGAGAGAGAGAGAGAGAGAGAGAGAGAGAGAATATCCTCTTTCTCCCTGATCACCCAGCAGTGCACTAGGGGACCTGGATGTAAACCAATCACTTCATCGTATTCGTTTGCATTATTGACCCTCGTGCAGTTGATAGACATTCATCCCAAACCTTATTATTTATTCTTCCAGCTTCTCACGAACGTTATAATGAACTGGTCAAACAATTAAACTAATGTGTGTCTCTGTCGTTTTGCCTTCTTGACGGTTATACAGGCATGCCCGTAAACAGCGCTTTGCTAGAAACTCACCTGGGGCATCTTCCGTGTGGTGGGGACGGCTCAGGTGCGTGGGTGTGGTAGTGGCAGTAGGAAACGAATAAATACCGCACGGCAGATATTGACGTCGCTGACTAAGCCGCCCCCGGAACACACGAAATATTGCCCGACAGAGTGCAAGAGAAGCGTTACATATGGACCATCCTATATAACTAAACCTGAAATAATACTCTTTTTGTGTACTGTGCTTAATCCTTTACTTGGTTTTGACGTCTATTGATGAACAGATACTCTTTCATTTTACGGTAAACTTACGCCTCATTTGAGGCAGTAGAAGCACCTCACCAAATCAGTCCTTCTTCCTGATAGTCTGTTGTATTTTTCTTATTATTTCTGAGGTGGTAAATGAACGTTTCATGCGAAATGTATTTCCCCGTTGTTTTTAGGTATGTTCCGCTGGTTCAACTCGTTTGATTTGTCAAGCGTAATGGCGGAAGGTGTGGAAGGGACTGTCCTATTGTTTACCTAAACCTAACCTAACCTAGCTTAACTGTGAGTAATAATGTAACATAATCTAATATAATCTAATGTAACCTAACCTAACCTAACCTAACCTAGCATCCAGTTGAGTAGTTGGGAAACGAAATACAGCTTTCAGTACGGTGAGTAAGATTCTTCCATGACAATAACGCTGTAAACAAACTACCAGCTTAAAGAAAGTTATGATAAAAATAGTGGAAAATTTTTCAGCAGGAAAAGGTAATTTACCACCCTGAAAACAGTCTGAAAAATACAGAAAACAAACAGAAGGAATATGAACTGACTTGGTAGGATTCTTCCACTGCCACAAATAAAGCGTACATTCATTTTTACTCCTTACTGTTGCTTTTATTTGCATTTAGGAGAAATTTGGAGGAAAACATACGTAAACCTCTGTTCAGTTTTCAAAGAAAATAAATAAACAAAATCTGCTATTGCTAATATGTTTTCAAAAGACCGAGTTAAAAAAAATCTTGCAAGTGAGCCGCCAGAAATGAGAAACAGATCAACAGCTGCAAGCTGCGTTGGGAGCAAAATATCAATTGTGCTGGCACGTGTCTGAAGCCAGGATATTGAGGCGGAATATCGCAAATGGAAGCGACCAGAAAGAGTGCGTTCAGCGGGGAAGAGGGGGAGGGGAGAAGAACATGTATATTCTGAACTAATAGGGCCGTATTCTGAGTGGAGCTGGATATTTCGTAACACCTCATCTCTAGCGATTTATTCTGCTCACGTAACCGTCTGCTTGTATGTTATTAATGCATACTATATAGATTCTTAAAAAAATATATAACATAAGTAGATGATAAAGTGCAACAAGAAAAATAAACTGCTACGGAGGAGGAGCTACGAAGCCTCCTATTCAACTTGGAATAGGGTCTTTAGCTATTTTTGACGGGGGAGGGGGGGGGCGGGAGGCGGTGGTGCTGTCGGAAACACAATCGGCCCGCAACCGAAAAGTATCGGGTTCAATTCCTGAGTCTGTTATGAGATCTTTGTGCAAGGTCTTCTTTACCCCTGCCTGTCCGTATCCAGAACTGAAATAGGGATCTGGACTGTAAACTAGACGGTTACAAGTTAATTGTATTGCTGAGAGTAACATAAGCTGTGAGTGTATTGCTTTTACCAGTAACCCTCTCATGGCTGGGACAACTCTAATACTGTACCCTAACCACCACCAGACGCTTTTGTTCAGGTGAGAGTGAACATGGGAGCCTGAGAGTGTTAATAACATAATCTCTTAGTCCTGTGAATGGCAGCAGGACATCCTAAGCCTCGGGTCAAAAAAAGGAGTATAGAGTTTCACCTCTTCCTTTCCACAACGTCTCCTCCTTCCTATCTAGTCACACGAGCCCGAAGATTTACTGCTACTGACACCCAGGCGCCTGCGACTCACTTTCAGCTTAATCAAATCGTCTGGAATTAGCCCTAATAGAAAACCTGAGTTGTCCTGACCATGTAAGGGATAATGATAACAATACTCTGCGGCTCCTTCAACTTACAGTCAGCTGAATAAAATCGTCTGGTGTGATCTGGAATAGAGTATTAGTTCTTTCCCGACCATGAAAGTATTAACCACTTCACTGCGATTAGGTGCTTTTGTATATTATTTTTGTTACTGCCATTTACTCCGACGCCTTCTCCCAGTGGCACCGATGTAACAGGCCGTCTCAACTGCCTGGTTATACAAAGGTCCCTCAATCCCCTCTCCATTCCCCGAGAGAAGGATCATGGACTGCAGAAAATGGGTAACTTCAGCCTGCAGTCCACCGAGTTGACATTCAGATGAATCTGGGATTGCAACTATTACTGTTACTCCGACGAAGTGTTTGCATTATTCTTGTTACTACCAGACAGTTTCCTTTCAGCTTAATGAGGGACTTATCAAACCGCATCGGTTTTGATACAACAGTCATTAACCTTTTCATTATAAGACGTCTCACACTGATAATAATTATTCAGGCGTAATTGGAATAAACTAAAATAATGCGTCATCGTGGGGAAGGAAACGGAAGCGCTTTCACACTCGGTGCATTTTGTTATGATGGGAACCAACTAAACCTTCACTCCATTGTTTCCGTTTCCACAGTCACCTCTGGCAGTGATGATGGTGTGTGGATGAACCATTAACATGAACATTGTTAGAAGGGCTACCATGGAATCTTTAACAAGTGTCATACATCCCCAAATAAGCTTACCATGTTGACGATTGTTTTCGTGAGGATGCAGACAGAACAACCGTGCAAACGATCCTGAAGTCGATGCCGGATTTTCTATTTGTGTACTCTACTTTTGTGCTAAAAGCAAAATACTTCTCTGAAAGTTGCCAAAAAGGGGAGAGAGAGAGAGGCGTAAAAGCAGTGTGATGAGGGTGGCACAGGTAGTTAGGAAAAGTTGGCCTACTATTTCACTAAGGTTACCTAACACCTAGGGCATGTCTATCTGCCACAGAAAAAGATAGGAAAGCAAGAAAGAGGGGAGGGTTGAGACTGTGGAGAGAGAGAGAGAGGGGATGAAGAGGAATGGATGGGAGTGGGAGAGGGAGTGATTAAGGGGAAAGTGGAGTGGGAGATGGAGCGAAGAATAAGAGGGAAGGTCCGTCACTTTCCTTCCCAACGCATCATACAGAGAATCATACGAGTATATATGCAGAAAAACACACCAGGCGTCTCTTAGCTTAGGGATAATAGCCAGGTGACGAAAGTGGGAGTACAGGTGATACTGAGGCAAAGTTTGGTTACCAACAGTACAAAGATTATGAAGTGCAGGTGATAAGGGTGCTATCCCACGGTGATAATATGAACACCTGCACTACGGGAGACGAAACTTTGGTTGTATTCTCCCTTTTTTCAGACGGTTTTATTGAGTTCAGCAGATAATTTTTGAGCTCTGAGGTGAGTTACAGCCTTCATTAGCTCCTTCAATACTAGGAAGCTTATTTATGCTGAGTAAACTATCAGGATGCAAAAATAAATCATTAAAAATATGCCATCGGAGTGAAAAGACTAACCTCATCATATCCGCTAACGTAGAGACAGAAGGACAAATATCTTCCCGAAGGTTGACGAACACAGCGGAAATATCGAACCATATGAAACACGCACTAGTGGAGATAGGGTTTTCATTTTTTTTTTTTTTTTTTTTACAGGAGTGGGAAGATACTTGTTTCCCTGTCAGTGTACGTGAACCCCCTGGCAGTGAAGGGGCTAATGAAGGCTGCATCGAACCCCTCCAGTTCCAAAAATCTCTCCTAAGCTGAATAAAATCGTCTGAGGTTGGCAAGAATGTTATATACGTCACTGGATTGAAGGGGCTGCCACTTCACACAGATGATGTCTTTTATTCTTGTTATCTCCAGACGATCTTGTTTTGCATGAGGGAGATCTATATAACTAGAAGGGTTACACAGAGCCTTCAGCGAGCCACCAAACACGAGACTGATCCCTCACTAAGCTAAATAACATCGTGTTGAGGAAGTAATGATAAACAAAATTAATATATATTTGTACTGAGGGGAGGGTGTAAATTTGGGCAGCCTCTAATCTGGGTGTAAATTTGGGTAGCCTCTAATCTGGGTGTAAATTGGGGCAGCCTCTAATCGGGCTGTAAATTGGGGCAGCCTCTAATTGGGAATGTAATTTGGGGCAGCCTCTAATCAAGGATGTAAAGTGGGGCAGCCTCTAATCGTGGTGTAAGTTTGGGCAGCCTCTAATCGAGGGTGTAAATAGGGGTAGCCTCAAATCGGGAGGTGTAAATTAGGGTACCCACTAATCGGGGGTGTAAATTGGGGTAACCTCTAATCGGGGGTGTAAACTGGGGCAGCGTCGAATCATGCAAGTGTGTGGAGATATTGTACTTACAGATATGAATTACACTGTTCTGAATTCCTCATGAAAAGTGTAACAGCCGTACAAATAGTTCCGGCGCGAGTCACAAACCGTGACGTGCTACTGGATATTTGCGGAAAACAAATAACAAAATCGTTTCAGCCAAAGCAAAATGTGAAACTATATTGGAAACTGTTTGATCATCTGCGCTTAATATAATTCTCGTTAAAACTGCCCAATTCAAACACATCCCCCCCCCCCCGGAAAAAAAAAAAATCATTCAGCACAGGGGATCACCCTGCTAAATAGCTAGTGAAGGTTAACTATCCCATCCAGCTCGAAAAGTCTCACCTCTGTTAATAAAATCGCCAGGAGGTGGCACGAACAACGTGAAGAAGAGGTCCTCGTGCTGAAGAAGTATTTCCCAGGAACACTGATGGGGACTCTCAATCCGTTCAGCTCGAGGACGTATTTTTATTTTATTCTTAGTACTGTACTTCCAGACCATTATTCTGTTGAGGAGAGCTTTGTCTAGCAAGAGGGGTTACATATAGCCTTAATTACACTCTTCACCACGAAGGAGCTTTACTAAGCAGAATGTTAAAACCAGGAGGTGGCAAGAATAGAATATTAAAGGTCATGGCCATCGCAGTAATATAAATATAAATATCTTGAGGCCACTGCAGCTCCCTGACTCTATGTGGCCCAGTTAACATTTTCTGACCTCTTTACCTCCCTTCTCAAACTCTTGCCATTCCAGCCTCGTTGTCTCGACACTTGAGCCAAACTTGCATCCAACGTCTCCAGTCATTTACAGCTTCACTCCCCTTTCACTGCCTGTAAGCTTTGTTCATCACCCCACCCATCAAGCGTTGATGTTCATACCTACGATCCTTTCTTGACCAAATGTTTTCCATTTTTCCTTCACCACGTATCTTTTGCAGTCATTGCTCACGTTTGCTATAGTTGTTTTCTCTCTTCTCATCTCTCCTCTTCCTTCAGCTTCTCCTTTCTTGTTCTTTATCTCTCCCCGTTCACCGTTTTTCACTTTTCCTACACGTTTCATCGCCTTTCATTCTGTTCTCTCTTCTTGTCTCCTCTTCTTTCAATCTTCTCGTTTCTCTTTCTTCATTGCATTTCTGCTGCTGTTTCTTACTTTTCCTACACTTTCATCATCTCTCTTCTCGCATTTTCCATGTATAGTCATTTACAAATTCATATATGTAATCTCTGTCCACCAGTTCACTACACCACAGCTAATATTATACACATGGTCCTTTCTCTTTCTTCTCCTCCTCTTATCGTCCCAGGTTTATCTTCTCTTGCGTAGATTTTTCCCTCTCCTCTCTCATACCTTCCTCGTGTTCCACTCACTTTTTTTTTTTTTTTTTTGTTATTAAGAAATCCACATTCTGTCCAGTTTTTACTGATATTACAGTTTTCTTTTTATTTTTTTGATTTTTTGAAGGGCTGGGGGAATCTAGAAGGCTGGCATTCCAAGACTGTTCGAGATAGAGACTTGAAATTTTCAGGAGTGATGTATCTTGTTTGCAGGGTTCTTTTGGCATAGCAGCTTCTATGTTATTTTCTCGATATTTGTTCTCCAGCGCAACAAAAAATACTGAATCAATTGCTTTGCAAATGTTCCAGTACATAGTCGTCAACATACATTAGTGCACCTGGGTACTGATATTGAGATCCAACAAATACTTTTTGAGATATTACGGAAAATCTAAATTTCGCCTCGTACCCTGAAAGTGCTAAATCGTAAAATATTTGGCCGATTTTAACTAAAGTCGGTGGAAATATAGTAGGTCATGAGTGAACACGATTGCATAGTATGAATGACCTAGACTTTGATCTCAAGGTCACAGGTCATAATCAGTAAAAAATTTTGAGTCATACAAAAACTCCCTTAATATAAAGTTTACAATGAAAACAAAAGTATTTTCATCTGTAATGTGGAATTCTCTGAATACTGCTTCAGCAATTTCAGAATTCTAGTTTTTACTTTAGTTTTCTTTTTTCCTTTGTTTCTTCCTTTCATCTCATTTCTTGCCAAACTTTCTCATGTTTTGACATTCTGCTTCTCTCTTTAGTGTTGATTTCGCTTCTTTCTCGTCTCTCTCTTACTCTCCCCATTTCTCATCTTTCTTCTCCCCTTTCTTCCTCAAATATTCTCTACTTTCTCCTCCGTGCTTTTTTTTTTTTTTTTTTTTTCAGAAAAGCCGGGATATTTCGAACTGCAGAGGTTGCATATAGCCTTCATTACTCCCGTCAGCACGATGACGCCTTTTTTATTTCTCTTGTTACTACCAGATGATTTTATTCAGTTTGGAAAGAGTTCTAGTAACGAAGGGGTCAATATTGGGGTTTACTGCTCACGTAGTGCTACTCAGGGATGAGTGAGGCTGGTCACTCTCATCTTAAATGTTAGGACCAACTTGCCTAGCCCCGGGCTCCTACGCTTCTCATGGGGCGACATGGGATTGGATGATGGATGGATGGACTAATTCCTCTAGTTAAAAAATTCCTCTAAGTTGAACAAAGCAGTCTGGAAATAGCACAACTAAATTACAAACAGACGTCTACATAGTCACTGTTTTTCCCCAAAACACAAGAGGTCTTTTGTACGTTGACCAAATCGTCTGGATGGGTTTGATGAAGTCTGCTGTGTCCAACCGCACCCAGTTCGAAAAAATTCTCGTAAGCTGAATAAAACCATTCGAAGATTGAAGAATATTAAACAAAAGATGTCCTGGGTCTGGAATGGGGTAAAGTTTTCCAGTTTCAAAATTTCTCTCTGTTTTTCCTCCACAGTTCTAACTGTCATGCGAGTTCCCTTTCCTCTCTCTTCTCTTCAGCTTTTAAGTCTTCCTTCCCTCCAGCTTTTTTAATTAACAATGGCACTACACATTACATAAACTCTTACTCCTTTTTTCACATTAGTTTTCTACCATGCTCTTTTCATCCTCGTTATTCTGTCAGCTTTGTTCTATGCCCTCCATTTTTGCCTCATCGTCTTTCTTTCATTTCTCTTACCCATCTTGTTCTATCTGCTCTCTTAACCCTCTTTACTTTAATTCATTCACTCTTTTTCCTGTATTTTTTTCACCTAATCCTCTCCTCCACCACCACCAAATTCCCTCCACGTCCCCTGCCTTCTCTCCACCTGTGTGCCGTCGCTGCCTCCCCTGTGCAGCGTTAGTAAGAGTTGTGTGAGTGTCAGTACGTGATGCCAGGGCGTGATGGCACTGTGACTACCACGCCACCTGACACTCTCTTCACCTCTCCCCCCCGGCACCTCCACCCGACCTCCTGTCACGCCTACGCTACATCCTGTCTTCAGGTCAGTGGAGCCTTCACTACCTGAGCGACGACTATAGTCGCACGCATTATTCCTCTAGTGTTGGAGAGGGACGCCTTCACGTGGTGGTACAGATGTGACTATAGGGTTTTAGTGCACAGCCATTCCCTGAACTCCCTCCTTATCACCCAAAATGAGGATGATGAACTGCAGGAGGACAACTTCAGCCCGCAGCTTACTATACTCAGTTTTTTTTTTTTTTTATCGAGGCGAAGATGTACTTGACAGATTGGTGATTATTGTCTGAATGCAACATTACTTCTTAATCTAGCATTGTTAACTGACAACAAATATCTAGGAGGGAAATTTGGGTTAGTAAATATTTTTTGGAAATGTTGCATTCAGCTAATCATTATCAACCTGTCAAGTGCATCTTCGCCTGAATAAAAAAAACGGAGTTAGGTTCAAGCTTCACATTAGTCTTGGGCCAAAACAGCAGCACAAACACTGCTGCAGCGAGTGTATCTTACTTCAGGTCAGAGGTACTACAGACGATTTTGTTTAGTAGAGAGGAGTCCCGGTAATGGATGCAGTCAGCTTCTTTCCATTCAGTCCCATAAATAGATGCATACTTAAACATTCTTACCACACTATTTACGGACAGTCTGCTAACTTGCCACAGCACCACACCATCTCCCAAGCCAGAAGGAACCACGCAGCCATTACCACAACTACGATGACAATTATCCTTTATCACATTACTAGGCATTCCAGCCTGTTTTATGTCAGTGTCGCTACAAAAGATTTGGTTTAGCAGAGAGGAATTGCAGAGATCAAATTGTTAGCTTTCATTCGTCAATACAACGACACCAGACATGCGTATACTTCTCCACAGTATTACTGTCAGTTTGTTGCTTTATGGTTGCACCAACCCCTGTCTCATATCAAAGCCACCCACTACAGATACCACAGTTATATGTATACGGTACTTTACCACACACCACTACCAGCCCACTGCTCCACACCCTGCCCCAAGTTAGAGACCATGCTACCACTACTACCTAACTACAGGCATTCTGATACATTACCACATTACTATTGTCAGTACGCTACTCAACCAGTCAATCTTACCGCACTCTGCCCCACGTCAGATGTGTTCACACTATTACTGCTTGATTAATACTATATTTTTCCATTACTACCACGCAGCTACAATCACCCTAATTCTTTAATATAGTTCTTTCACATTAATTTGGCCGAGATTTTCGTCCTTCTCCAGCTTGTTTCACGTAGCTCAAAAGCAGAATAAGACAACACTACAGCTCTCCATCCTTTCCATATCATTATTTTATGATTGTTACAATACTCTCGTGTTAATCTGTTGTCACAACTGAGCATTAAGGATGGAAAGCCAGCAATTTTGGGCCAAGTTAGAAGAAACTGGGTATAGGGGGACGACTGCACTGGCATTCAACGCTTTCACTACGAGAGTATTTTTTAATACTTTCTAAGGTTAAACGATGTTATTCAGCTTCAAGAAAAATAGAAGAATATATCCACGCTATTATCTTCAACAACATGAGATTTTTGTTACCGTTCATGTTACAATCAAGTAAATTTTCTTCATCTTAAGCGACACCACTTAGAAAACTGATTGTTATAAGTATTACTTTACTTCTCACTGCTTTACATTTTCGTTTTCCTTTAGCCAGTAAGCCTTATTTCCCTTTAAATCTCATTTCAATATAAAATTTCTCAGTTTTATTGTAAGTCATAATATTTTTCCCTCTTACCACATATTCATTTTTTCTCTGGTTCTCATAATGCCTCATCATCTCCTTTACGTCTCACTACAAAACACTTTTTTCTTTAGCCCTCCTTATTTAATATCTTTTACTTTACATCTCACTCCTCGTTTGTCCAGTCACCTTCCTTACTAATATTCTCAATTTTACCTACCGCTACATATTCATTTTCCCTCCTCTTTATTTATGTATCACAGGGTGTCTAATTTTTAAGCCTACCAGAACATACTCTAATTATTTCTATTTAGCGCTCAGAACATAACTAGCTATTATCTACATTAGCACTAATTACTCACTCATAGTTCCTGTAAGTCTCACTAAATATTATAGTATCCTCTAGCATTAACAGTATAATATATTTACTTTACCTCTTTACCGCCTATTCATTATTCCTCTACCAAGCAACTGCTGCACTACAACCACACCTCCAACTACCACAACTCACGCACCGTCCAGCCTTCAGGCACCTTAAAGAAGTCCTCTATTACGCCTGTTTTCATATACACGTCGCGTCCGCCAGTGAACCACCACCTCTTCGCTACATTCCCCTCTGCATGACATTACCCAGTCTGTCACACGCACGCAATTGCACTCACATGAGGTATTTTGGGTTTTCAGATCAGATACAGCAGGAGAAAGACACTGCAGTAGAGACATTTTTACACCTCACACTGCCGCACTACACATTCAAACCTCATACTGCTACACCTTATATTGTCACCTCTCTCTCTCTCTCTCTCTCTCTCTCTCTCTCACACACACACACACACACACACACACACACACACACACACACACACACACACACACACAGACTGCTAGCTACTTAGCTATTGTAGTAGAAGACATTTTTACATGTCACACTGCCTTATTTGACACGAGCATACCTCACAGTCACGCTTCACACTGCCACACCCCATGGGAACACAGCACACACTGCCGCACCGCACAGTCGCACCTCACGCACACACACACACACACACACACACACACACACACACACACACACACACACACACACACACACACACACACACACACACACACACACACACACACATCTCACACTGCAACACCTCACACTTTCACACCTCACACGAAAACATCTCACACTGCCAAACTTATCGTCTCCTACAACACAGAGGTGTTTCACACCCTGCTTTTATAATTGTTCCAACATACACACAGCTACGCTATAATACCACCCGAACTTCCACCCAACTGTATATATTCCCACACCCAGAAAACCAATATCCTATAACGGCAACATCAGTGTCTTTATTGCTGTATCTGCCAGCATCCATCATTTATACTACCATAAAAACATCATTGGTGAAAATGATCTGTTGTATTACTTTTGTGCAACAGCAGACAATACTAAGCTTATGGGACATGTCTCACACTAAGGAGTTTAATGAAGGCTATGTCTAACCCCTGCAGTTCAGTTCGTCAATCCTTAGTATCAGCAATGCATATATTCATCAAAATATTAACTCGTCCATGTCGGGAAGATGCTGACACTCTTCCAGCAAAGTCAGATGATATTCATCAGGTAAGAGTGGGTCATAGGAGCCTGAGTGTTATTACTGTCGCCATTAGCCCTCTCATGGATGGAACAACTCCATTATTCTATTCCAGGTAACAAAAAACTATATTATTCAGTTAAAAGTGCGTCGTAAGTGCCTAAAAGATACAACAAAATAACTAGCACACATTCAGTCATAACCTGACCACTGAATACCATCACATGCAGATTCGTGTCCACAGTTCAGTCCTATCACGACCTTGGTAGAGTTCCCGTCACATAAATACCCCCCGCTACACTTGATATATTACACTCATACCCTCACCCACGATTAATGGCACACGGCCACAACACACCTCATGATTACACACACACACACACACACACACACACACACACACACACACACCAAAGGGAGAGAGAGAGAGAGAGAGAGAGAGAGAGAGAGAGGGACTGATTGGGGCGGCTTCATGGCTTGGTCGGTTCAGCATTATTTCATAGTTAGGGGACGCTCTTGAGTGGGTTCGAGTCCACTGAATGCCACTGAATTACAGTACTTGGGTGGACGATGACTATACTCTTTTGATTTTTTCTTGAGCCAAAACTGCCATCTCTTCATATTGAATACGATGCTAGTCACGAACAAGTGTTAAGGTAAAGATGTGCACCAGTAGCCTTGTCTTTTCCCTCCACTGAACTACGTGAAATAAGCTGCAAAGCGTTCGAAAATCAACAGTAGGTCAAGTTAAGGTGAAAAAAATTCAACTACACCCATTTTACTCTAACCTGGCCCAGATTTGCGTCTCTTTGCTGCTTATTTCAAGTAACTTAGTGGTAGAAAAAGGCAACAGTACGGCTCTACATCCTTTACATGGCACATCTTCATGACTACCATCATACTCCAGTATTAATCTATTGCTCCACCTCAGCATTCGAGACACAGTAATACAGCGCCACCAGCTGCCAATGAGCCTCTCCCACAGTTTAATAAAATAAAAGTTGCGCGCGCGTGCGTGCGTGTGTGTGTGTGTGTGTGTGTGTGTGTGTGTGTGTGTGTGTGTGTGTGTGTGTGTGTGTGTGTGTGTGTGTGTGTGTGTGTGTGTGTGTGAAGAAAGATAGCAAGAAAGGACGAAGAGGAAAATAGAAACAGGAAGGAAAGAATGAGTGACAAAGAATCGAAAGGAGGGAAGGGTATTGGGGAGAAGGAAATGAGATGGACACAGAGATGAAAAAAGGAAGGAAGGAAGGAAAGAAAGAAAGAAGGAAGGAAGGAAGGCAGGCAGGAAGGAAGGAGAGAAGAAAGAAAGCCAGCAAGGAGAGGTATCAGAACCGAAAAACGGAAGAAGGAAACAAAAGAATGAGGGACAAAAAATGGAATTTACAAAAACAGAATGAAGAATAGCCAAAGTAGTAGAACAATGGAGGGAAGCAAAATGGAAAGTATGAGAAAGAAGGAAAGAAAAACAAGATGGAAGGTAGGAAGGATAAAAGGAAAGAAGGAAGGAAGCGGGGAAGGAAAGAAGGAAGGAAGGAAGCAACAAGGGAAGAAAGGAAGGAAAGAAAGAAAGAATGAATGAAGTAAAAATAAAGGAGGGAAGGAAGGAATGAAGGAAGAAAGTAAAGAAATAACAAAAGAACAGAAGAAGCGGTGGGAATGAATAACAAACTAAAGGAAGGAAGGAAAGAAGGAGACACGACAGGCATGACGTAAAGTAATGAGTATGTAAAGGAGGGACGAAGGAAGGGAGGCAAAACATAATGATGGAAAAGATATATCACAAAGAAGGAAGAAAAGCAAGCGGAACTTAAGGGAGATAAAGAGATAAAAGAAAGGCCAAAAGAAGCAGATGAAGGAGAAATATATGACGCGCAGAAAGGAAGGAAAGGCACAAGGAAAGGAATGAAAGAAGGAAGAGGAAGATAAGAAAAAATGGAAAATACAATGTAAGAAGGGTAGAAAGACAACAGAAAAAAAGGATTCAAAAGAGAAGGAATAATAAAAGAGATGACGTAGTAAATAATACAGAAGGAAAAAAAAGACAGTAGAAATAAAGAAAGGATATACACAATAAAAGGAAAGGAGGAGGTAAGGAGGGAAGGAAGTAGGGAAGAAGGGAGACTGTAAGAGTAAGTATAGGAAAGTTAGGTTTTCTCTCATTTCTCATGGTCACTGCTCCAATTTCATTATCTTTCCTCGTTCTACCCTCGTCACGACTCTCTCTCTCTCTCTCTCTCTCTCTCTCTCTCTCTCTCTCTTACTTGTCGTTACGTCTGTCCGCCTGTCTGTCTTTGTCTCTTCCATCACCAGGCTCCCTCTCTGCTGTCCATCATTGTCGCA